>NC_133397.1:34227241-34534827 GCF_047511655.1 Castor canadensis | reverse complement strand
GCATAAATATATATAATATATAAACATAAATATCCTACCAAGGAAAAAAATATAAAATTAACTAGTAAAAAAGGGTAGCAAATGCATGAATTTAAGAAAATGAGTGGTTAGAACTCTGATTTCTAATTCTAACCTCTGATTTCTAATGATCTCTGAAAGTATTTTTTATTAATTTGGACTTCCATTTAATATCAATATTGCTCGTAATATTCTTCTCAAGGAAAAAGAAATAACCGTTAATGAATCAATGGTATATTTCTTATTTTCTTTGTCTTTCTTTGAGCTATTTTGATTTGTAAAATAACCTCAAGGTTTTTTGGAATTATATAATTCTAATACTAAAAACATGATAATGTTTTTCTTTTCTAATTTGGATTACTTTCTGAATTATTTTTTAAAACTGCCAGTTTTGTAAAAAGTACTGTCTTAAATGGGTCATAAATACTTTGTTGTTTATGAATATTTTGCTTATAGAACACACACACTGGATGTGGCTCTTTTTTTGCCTTTCTGGTGAAATCAATAAGAGTCATTTAGGACCAGATATGGGTCTGTCTGTGCCCTCATCTTTCTGGGCACATTTCAACAGTAGCTGGCCCTTGACACCCAGAGTACAGGGCATCTCCAAGAACCATACCTATTTTTTGAGAGCATCCCAAACATTGTCCCAGCCCAGTTCCCTGGCACAGTTACTACTGAGGATAGAATGTTTACTGATAGAATGCCTGTTCCCTGTGGGATATGTTTCTGGTACAGACTCCTTTTTTTCTTGAAGTTAGAAATTTATAAACTAGAAAAAAAAAGCTTTTTAATTACATGTACCAATTTGACATTTGAAATGACTGAAACAATAGATAAGTTATCTGACAGGAAAGAAAGGCTGGTATTTCCTTTCAGAGTCCCAGTGATCTTCTGCAACAATTCTGCTCTTTCTGAGGAGACTGTACAGTCAGATAAGCCCACACCTCACTTTTAGGGGAGGTAGTTGTGGCTTCAGAGAGATTAAACAATGGGGGGAGATGGTGAGGGAAGGGGACAGGGGGAACAAATTACCCAGTGTACACACAGGTGAATAAATGAATAATTTTAAAAGAGAGCGAGAGAGATTAAACAAGTAGTTCTGCTGATTCCAGCTAGTGGAAACTCTAGTTTGAACTCACATCTCCTCATATGCTGTTCAGCCTTCATTCTGCCTACCACATTGTCTTTCTGCCATACAGTCTTCCAGTCCTTGATAGCATTGCAGCTCCATGTGAAAAATTACATGGAAAAGCCTACCTCCCTCACATCTTTGTGATTCCCAGATTACTGACCTTCTTCCATTGGTAAATGTATAAGTGCTAGAGAAAATATAGCCTACTTTTTAAAACCTTATGTTTTAAAATTCAAATTACTTTTATATTCCAATATGCTTTCTTAGATGCACAAAAAAGAATGTATGAGGCCATTATTTCATTTCATTTTCTTTATTTCTTTATTTTTGGGAGGACTGGGGTCTGAACTCAGGGCTTCACACTTGCAAAGGAGGCACTCTACCTCGTAAGCCACACCTCCAGCCTCATTGTGATAGGATGTTTTTATTAATTAATTAATTTATTTTCATTTTCTTATCTTTACTGTTATTGATGTAGTTTACTTGAAGGTGAAAATAAAGCATATGGACTTTGGAATTAGAGAACTCTTGGTTTAAATTCAGTATCGTCATAACTCTGTGTTGACATTCACATTGTATCATTCTAAACCTGTTTCTAAATCTGTACAATGGAAATAATAACAGATGGTTGTGTCTGCAAAATGAAGGTGCTGTATCAAAGCACCTATCTCTCTGCTCCACAGAATAGGACTTCTGTTAGTTCTAAGGTTAAGGAGTAAATGAGGCTACAAGGCTTAAATGAAACAGATGGGCACCATAGGCATGTACTGCTGCATTTATGTAATTCTGTCTACTAAAATAAAGACTATAATAGCATAAGAGGTAAGTAAAGGTGACTTAATTTTTTTGGTCAATTAAGCTTTGGCTCCTAAAGAATCTTAAGTCAATGGTCAGTATTTTAAAAAGTGTTTAGTTTCTTTTTTTCAACAAATCATTAGTACAAAGTTTCATTGAAGCCAATTGATGTTATATGTAAATGAAAGAAAATTTTTATATCTTTAAAGGAAAATCATATATTTTCCTCATCAAATCATTCCAGCAGCTCTATGAAGTAGGTTCTATGCACATTTTATAGATATGGAAATGGGGTGGGGGTCAGGGAGGCTAATTTACTAACAAGGGATGAAGCTAAACATTGAAACCACACTATCTGACTCTTGAAGCCTGGATTCTCCTCATTGCTCTGACTTCTTTGATAGTACATGTGATGACCTTGTAGTAGGAGAAAGCATAGCATATGAGAGTCTTAGAGATTCTGCTTTTTACATGGTTAAATTTATAGTTTGGATAAAGCAAAGTATGGACTTTTTTTTACATTAAGCAATGCTAGAATGGCACTGTCTTAATGTTTGCTACAAACTTGACTACTAGTCACATCATACTTAATTGCCCTTATCCTAGCCTGAGAACATATCTATAGTTTCTCCTTTTAAAGGACTAAGATACTACAATCTTACAATTAATTTACAGAGTGTTTTTTATGTGCTTACACTGTTCTAAGTGCTACATATGTATAATCTTCATTTAATGCTGTAAGTACATTGTGAGGTGTCTAGGTTAAAGACTGGAAAGTAGGAATATCAAATTTAAACTATCCAAAGCAACTCTTATCTATGCTTCTTTCCTCACCCAAGTCTAGTCCTCTCTCCAGGTTACCAATTTCAATAAATATCGTTACCATTTATTCAGTCAAAAACTTAACTTTCATTTTTGATCCCTTTGTCAGTAAATTGGTTATCTCTTCCTTTAAAAACTAGCCAATTGCCCATATCTCATCTCCTCCACAGCTTGTCCTGACCACCACCATCTCTTTTGTTGCCTGTGGCCCAACACTTTCCCATCACCTTCACAGTGAATTTTTACACAGCACCTGGACTGGTCCTTTAAAATGTAAGCTAGATCCTAGCATTCTCCACTTAAACAACTCCAATTGGCTTCTATCATACTTAACAAAATACAAATCCATTCCACGGCCAAAGGTCCATTACACATTTATAAAGATGTATTTCTATTAATTGTTTCCTGGCTTCCTCTGGAAAGTTTATTCTTTGTGATCAAAAAGTCTGTCTTGTTCACTGATTAGGCAATGTTTGTAATAATTTTTGATACATAGTAGGCATTCAAAATACAATTGTAAAAAAAAAAATAAACCCACATAATTGTCAAATGAATCAGTCAGTGAACGAACCCATCCTGCAAAGGGAAAGTGGCCATATTTCAAAGAGCTAGTAACTAACGAGCCAGCATTTGAATCTAGGCAATCCAACCTTCTATGCAAAATGCTGTCTACTACCTTGATGCTTTGGATGTGCTCCTGTTGAATGCTATACTTTGATGTATATGCAAAGGGAGATGTGGGAAACAGAAAAGGAAATTTTTTTTCTATCTCTAACTTGCTTGTATGTGGGCTGATTACTCAGGGGAATAAAAGTCAGACTGAAACTTAGTGAAACACAGACAGATGCTGGTTGAAAATATGCTCGGATTATTGCTCAATTTAAAATTATTCCAAACTTGAAAGATCATCAAGCTCCAAGATATTTTTCCCTTCCCTTAGTTTATTCTCTGTAAATTTTGGTGCCTTAAGACAGGATACAGACAAAACAATTTAGCCATGTAGGTCATTCTTCTCGTTTGGCACTCAGACTTTTTTCCCTTTCTGCCTTGCTGTGTCTTGCATACCATTTGGGGGACTGCACTTGAAAGGCCAGACTTGTAAATTCCATTTGAGAAAGAGCTCTTGTGGAATAGTGTAAAACATTGACCCAAGCTTGCTGTCTTCCCAGGAAGGGTCAAAATAACTCTAAAAGCAGCTCTAGCCTAGGATGGAATGGCTCTGTGACCATAAAGCCATGCTGCTTACACACTGAGCATTGGACCTCACACCCAGGTATTCTAATTTCACAAGTCTAAGGGAGAGCCTTGGCATTTATATTTCTAAGTTTTCAGTGATGCCAATCCACCTTGAGTAGCATGGAACAAAGTGCATTTTCACACAACATGATAAGAAACTGCCTGTCACAATTCTAGCAACAGAAATAAAAACTTGGGAGTGGGAAGGTTCAGCCATCTTGTCACTCATCCCATCAACTCATTACTGTTTACAAAGAAGTAAAATTAACACAACATCAGATGTAGAGATATTGAGCCAGGCTGTCTGAGAAATGAGCCAATTCAGGTCTTAAACCAGTTCTGAACAGCACAGCTGTGGGACTACAGAAGAATTAAAGATTTTCAAAATTCAGATTTTCTGATCACTGACAAGTATATTGACTCAGATTCTTGAATAAGAATTCTTTGTTTCTTTTTTTTATTCACTGACTAACATCTCCTGAAATAACTCAGTGTCCCTATCGTTCTCAGAGTTGAAAGGTAGCATCTTTTTTGTTCTTAACAGAGTGGATTTTTTTTTCTCTGACATTCACCTTGGACTGTTTTGCTCACAGGAATTTTGTGACTGCTTCTCTACATAATTAAGAGATAAAATATGTTTTATAGAAGTATATTTTATGAAACATGTTTTCATTTTATAAGCATGCTTATTTTTAAACACATGTTGATAATGAGGTAAGGGTATAGTAATTCCTTTTAGATTATGTGAGGTCAGAAACATCAGGGCCTTAAATGAAGATTTTTTGCTATGCATTGACTGTGGCCAAAAGAGATGCAGTGTTAAAATGTTGCCCTTTGCTCCCATCACCATGAAACCTGAGGAACTCCTGAGATTCCTGACTCTGAAGGTCTAGACAAAGGGCTGAGAATGACAGCCTCTGTCATGCCATGTTTGACCTACTCAAACTGAACAAGATATAAAATTTGAAACTCTATGACTTCAAACTCTCTCTCTCTCTCTCTTTCTCTCTCTCTCTCTGTCTCTTTCTCTCTCTCGGGGCCTCATGCTTGCTAGGGAAGCACTCTTACCACTTCAGGTACTCTACCAGTACCTTTCTCTTTTTGAAAACCAACAGGCAAACCAAACACTAAAGATGGCTCCCAGATTTCCCAATAGTTTGTTCATCTTGGCCTGAGCCAATTTGTTTGTAGTGTGGATGTCAGAGGAAGTGAGTGCCCTGTGTTTTTTTCATGTTTATCACCATGCTGAATATTCGGTTTGGGTATGATGTTCAATAACTCTTGTGACCAATCTGGAAATTTTGTCCTGTTAGGATATGTAACTGAAGACCAATCAGAGCTTCCTGGAAGGCCCAGCCTCAGCATTTTGAATGTATACATTGGGCTCAATTGACCAAGACAAAAGCCAATAGGAGAGCTGAAGGAAGTTTTCTGATTTTTTTCCTCACAGCTTTTAAATATTGTGTCATAAGACTGGTTATTCTCAACAGATGCTTTTTTAAGTGTATTTCTCTAAGATGTTTTTCTCTCTAATAGTTTATACTAAAATAAACAGTGGATCTGGGTGTCTAACTCAAAGATCAGCCTTCTTGGAGCCAAAACCACTATTGCATGTTTAGAGTGCACACCTGGAGTGACCTGGTTTCTTGTCCTTTTTCTTTCCACATCCGTGGGGGCAAGGAGAGGTTTAGATAGAAAATCTTTACAAGTTTGGGTTAAATCTCTCCAGTGCATCTTCCCAAACATATGTTGCCATAAGCTCAATACTTGACAATGTAAAACATTACCAAAAAATCTCCCAAATATTGTGTAGAATCAGCAGAGCTTGTTGCTTTATGTACATCTTGATGCTTAAATGGCTTCAGTGGAATTTGATTTTCATGCCGGGCTCTCAGCTGACTAAATGTCTGCTCTAAGGATTTGGTCAATTATTTTCCCTAGAAGCTTTCCTTGACCATCTCCCCCCTTGTCTTCCTGCCAGGTCCCTTTGCTCCATAGTGCAATGACTATGGTGAACTCCCTAGTGCCTCCACCTTGCTCCTGATCCAAATGCTGGCATGTCACTGACATTCATAGATGTGCTCAAAGGTGATAAGAATGAAAAGATGGTATGGAAGGGTTATCCTACTGCCAGACAGATTGAGGAAGTCTCGATTTGTCTAAACTGAGTTTAAAAGTATTATTCACAACAGAATTCCTTAAAGTCTTTACTACGTAATTTTGCCTCCCTTTTGATGTTAGTCTTTACCAAGTTTATATTGACATATATATCTTTTGCCTTCTCTTTTTCGTAGAGAATATCTTCCAGACAAAGAGAACATTGACTTAGTCCAATGTGTTCATGTTAATCATAATTAAAATGAGGTCCTGAAAGTCTTAAGTTTATGTAGCAATTTTTGGATAGTTTGGAACTGTGGTTACTGTGACCTATTGTAAGAGATGAGGAACTCTATGGACACATTTACCCAGTTATAAATTTTAAGGTGATTAGAACATTTCACAGAGTCACAGACTCTGAATACTCAAAAGCAGTATAATTTTGCCATGTTTGCAGTGACTGATATCTTGCATAATACTAAAACTCTGTGGGTCTCCATTATTTGAAGTATGAAGTGTAGGTGGATGGCTGTGCACTTTAAAGTTCATTCTGTGAGATTTTGATACCATCCAGTGTAATTATGGTAGTATAAATTATAATAGTGTAGATTGTAGTTATTAGAAGGATCCACTTTTTAAATGTTTTCCAATTTAAATGTAACCTAAATAATAGCCTGTTGCCCCTCCACCAGGAAATACAGAGAAATTTAAAGGCTTAATATTTTTTATGTAAAATTCCCAGAAATTCTGTATGTTCCTACCCATTCATTCATCTCTCATCCCATTGACGCTCTATTACTCGCTTTTCCAGTATCAAAATATATGCTACCATCAATCAAGTCCCACTATAATTATCTCTACAGTGAAGTTTCAATATCACTGTGCAATAAAGTTTCCATACCACTGTTAAAGTATAATTTTAAAAAATTAAAAACATGACTTGCATAAATTTGTTTAACTCTTATATTAGTTAGGGATACAATATGATGATAAGGGCAGTTTAAAAGGCATTTGAGGGGGTAAGTATTGATAGTCCATTTAATAAATGTTAGAAAAAGATTGCTGCATTAGATACAAAAGTGTTTAATATCTCCAGAGCAATAGACTGCAACCTTTAGGGTTATCTTTTCTACTGGACAAACATTGTTTGTATGTCTGCAAGACATAGATCTCTAAGTTAATGTGAAACTTCACTAACTCTTGGACCTTTAATCAATAATAAACAAAGTGAGTCAAACAAAATGTACTTTCCCTGAATAATTCAATAATCCTTGGCTAAGTCTATGCCCCCATCTAATACCAAAAAATGCTACCCACATTTTTTGTCTTTTTCCAAGGTTTTAAATAATTTCAACTTAATATTAATAATTTAATACTATTTAATTTTAATTTAATGTTATAAGTTGTATCTATACTCCAGGCACATAGATTAGTAATTTTAGAAGGATTCACTTTCAGGTAAATCTACATCAAGTATAAATATTATGCTCTACTTTTTGGTCTATGCAGTAAAATGTGAGCCATTATCCTGTTGCCCTCTGGATGATGTTAGAAACAGAAGTCATGCATAAAACCAATATTAATAAAATAAGACTTTTAAAAGAATCAAGTAAAAGAGCATTATACACCTGATGTCATCATATAAACAAACTTGAGAAGAAGTTAACATTGACTATGTTTTAGAACACATGGAAAAGAGATAAGTTCACAGTGGTTAAAAAACTTTCCCAAGAGTATTATGTTACCATGCAAAACCAAGACCAGATCCAAGTCCAGAATCATATTTTAAATGCATGTTGATATTTATTGGACTCTCATAAGACCTCAAAACTACAGTCATTTGATTTGTTTTGTATTTTGAAAACACTAAATGATCTTACTATTTTTTTTTAGCAAAGAAAAAATTCATAATGATAAAAGGTAGGCCAAGAAAGGACCTTGCAAATCAAGAGTCATAGAAAGAACTCTCCTTAATTTGATAAAGTAACCTACAAAGATGTCCAGAGTTTCCATCTCATTTATTTGATTTGACTCTGGAGTAGTCTCAATGAATCACAGTGCTATGGTTCTAATTAGAGGATAGTGAGGGCCAGGTCAGAAGGCAGCTGTTTATTCAACACTATTTGGTTGTTTTGTTTATTTATTTTAACAAATTTGGGACATGAATTGGAAAGTGCTAATGAATTAATTTGTTGGTCTATATGTGAAAAAGTAGGCAGAGTGGACCAGGGAGTTCACAAAGCAAAGCTAGTACCATACCAAATGAGAAACAGGGCAAGTTACTTCCTCGTTAGGAAACAAGGCCCCTCCCCTCCTCTATACTACTCCATCCCATTTTACTCTTAGAACTCAGCTCCTTCAAATGCTTTCTCCCATAAGGACCATGTAAAACAATTTCTAGCAAGTTACAAAATGACTGGTAACTCCTCAAAAGGTTGGCTTTCTCATGGGAATCTTTGTGCAGGAATCAAAGCCTTAAAGCTTAGCTCTGCAGGACCAGGAGAGGGAGGCTTATCCTTTCATTGTCTCAGAAGTAACTCCTTCAGACATTTTCCTACGTGTAAGACCTCCAAGTTTGACCTCTACTAGGTGAACTTACACTTTCTTTACTCTCATAATCCTGTTATAATTTTTCAGGATAAAGATTAGTTTAAATCAGACTGAGAAATTGAACTATGAAAACCCTACTGTGTAACAGATTCCATATCAAAAATCCTAACCCTGGGACAGGGATCTGGCTCAAATGGCAGAGTTCCTAACCTATCAATACAAGGGCTTAAGTTCAAACCCCAGAACCACCAAAAAAATCCTATCCTAGACCTAAACTCTGGAACAATGAGGTTGGGGAGCTATGATTGACAGTCCCAGTCCCCCAACTCCTTTCTATCAGCTTGCCAAAATCAATCCATAGAAATAAGACATTTGAAACAGGCATGGTCCTCTTTGGTTCCAGAGATTAAGTGTTGATCAAAATCATCCAACCACAATTTCTAACTTCTAAAGAGTTCCTAATATATCTTGACTTAGAAGCAAATTGCTAAAAATGTACAGGGATACAGAGTATCATGACCACTGGGAGTTTTTATTTCTCTGCATAGCAACATTTATACTCTGCTTCATAAGACTGTTTACTCTTAATGGCCATCCACAGTATACATTAAAAGCTCTGAGAAGTCATGCAGTGATGAAATACATTCCACTTCATTGGCCTGACATTGTCCACTGAGTTCATGAGGGTGCACAGATTAGGCATACAATAGGATACATGTGTCTGTGTATTTGTTTTCTGCATATGGTATATGTTCATATTTTTCTAATCACAAAGGTATATTTATTTATTTATCTCTCTTTTGAAGATATTCCATAATAAGCAACTTGTACTACCCCTACCTCAGTTCATTGCTAACAACTGAGAACTTTTCAAATTCCCTGATGCATGGTGCTGAACATTGGTTATTAGCAAGAAGGCATGGGTTGCCTTCTATTCCATAACCTACGTTATTCACATAGCAATATATACTATACAATTTTTCACGTACATATATATGTTTATCTCATTTACATTGTACCTCAATTACTGTCTTTTTACAATCTAGTGTAGTAAAAATGGTAAAATATGTTTCTAAAACCAAGTGTACTTAAAAATGGTGCCGTGAATTTTTGGGTTGCCTGACTTTGAAGGACTCTTACCTTCTCTGTAACTGGATTGCTACAGCTCACAAGAGAGGCTCCCAGCACTGCTATGGCCTAGTATCCTTTGCTCCTGCTGCTTTCTGGGTGAAATCCTTCATCTAATCACTGGCCATCTTTAAACAAAATGCTCTAATCTGACATGAAGTATATGCACACTGAAAAAACTGCGGTTGCTACAGATCATGGCATCTTAGGAATGATTAACCTATTATTTCAGTGTTTACAAAGAACTGAAAAAACAAGAGAAGATGCTGATTAGACACAGTGGATTTTGTTTAGAAATATAAGTTATCCTGGTTCGGAACATTCAAACAGAGCTTGTGTCTTTGCAATCTGTGTTGTATGGTGTTTCATTTTTGTTGACTCAGGAACACAAGAGCAACCCTTTGTCTGAGGGCAACATTTGGCTCCAGGAAAGCTCACTGACTCTAGCTGAAAGGGGGCTCTAAGAATTTCACATGTTAATTTGTAACTTAAATTTTAATTCTTATCATTTCAATTATTTTTGTATTTATACTTATAATATAAAACCTACTGTTTTCAAATATTTTAAGTTACAGATATGTGTAGGTGACCTAACATTTTTTTGAATTTCCATAGTGTGTACAGTACTGTCTTAAGACTTATCAGAAAATTTCTAGATGCAGGAAATCCAATTACTGAAGACAATTGCCATATGATCTGAAAGTAAGAATCACTGTTAGCAATTTATTTGTGGTGGAAACTTTATTGTGATTTATTGCTGACAAACATGCTTTCAATCTTGTCAACTTTGCTTACACATGATAATCACTCACACATATTTGCTGAGTGCCTTCTATAGCACCTGATGGGATAGGAGGGAGTTTAGAGAGAAGTACTAAAGTCAAAGACCATGGTTTGTGGACTAGGAGCTTCTCTCTCTGCTACACTTCAAACTAGAGTACTCTTCAGTCTGCTGGTTCAGTGATATCAGCATAGCACACACATCTACCCCAGTGCTACTGTTTGCTTGTTTTTATAGGTTAGTATGAGCAGGCACCAAAGTTACTTTGATGTATGTAACAAGACTTTTCCTATAAAGGATGGATATAGTTCTCCTATTATGACTCCTTACAAGTGTCTCTGTTCTACAAGAGTTACCAGATGCCACCATACTAAGGTTATCTATTGAATAAATTTTCACCTCATTAAAGTGAAGAGAGTTTGTTAAGATACAATTCAGCTTCCAGATTTCATTTGTCTCCTAAGTTTAAATCCTGGCTTTGCTCAGTAAGCTGTACCACTTTGTGCCTCAGAGACCTTTCCTCTACAGTCAGATCTCAAAATAGCACATGACTCTGTAACCAAAACCAGTAATAGTTTAGGATTATTAAGTGGTAGTATGAAAAAAAGAATTTAATGCTTATACAGTATTTTGGAAATATCATAGTTAACTGAAATAAGGAATCTTCCTAGAATCACCAGGATTGTGCATTTGTCCATGAGTAGAAGGTATAATTTTATACTTTCCTGGAGACACAAATAGGAATATAGGAATATAACTAGCAAGGAAAATAAACAAAATTAACTAAGAGGAAAAAGCTCAGGAGACTGTGAAATTAGTATTTAAAGAGATAGACAAGTATGAAGTTGACTGACTAATACCATCGTTGGTATTTGGATCTGCTAACCACTGTTGTACTGTTAGGGAAATGTGAAATGAGCATAATTTGTTGTTTTTCTTGATTTTTCATCACCTGACTTATTGATAGACTCCATTTAGAATCAGATACTTTCTTAAAGTTTATAGATTTTAGGGTCATAAGGTGAGGCATAAATCTATTCTGTGTGACTTGGCTGCCTGGTGCAACATTAGGACATTTACAAAGCAATGTCATTGTTTATAATGACATATCCTTCCCTGGAAAATTCTTTCTAATACAGTGTTATGACTGAGGTATAAGTATCAAAATATAATTCTGTAACAGTGAGTTTATTTCCTCTCCCTTTGTTATTAAAATGAAAGAATCAGAAAATTTATTTTATCATTTGAAGATGGACAGCAACTGTAGATCATGCCCAGGACACTAATTAAGAAGAGAGCAGGAAGAAGAACAACAAGAAGAAATGAATAGTAGTAAGGAGAAGGAGGAGGAAGAGGGAAGAGGAAAAGGAAGAAGGAGGAGGAGAAAGAAGGAAGAGGAGGAGGAGGAGGAGGAGGAGGAGGAAGAAGAAGAAGAAGAAGAAGAAGAAGAAGAAGAAGAAGAAGAAGAAGAAGAAGAAGCAGCCAGGCTGGACATGGTGATAGACTCCTGTAATTGCAGCCTCTCAGGAGAAGGAGGTAGGAGGATCATGTCTGAGGCTAGTTCTGGCAAAAATTCAAGACCTGATATGAAAAACTGACTAAAAGAAAAAGGACTGGAGGCATGGCTCAAGTGGTAGAGTGAAGCCCTGAGTTCAATTGCCTGTAAAACACACACACACACACACACACACACACACACACACACACACGAAGAAGCCTTATACATTTTAAATAGAAACATTTGTTTTCTTTCCACCCATCTTGAGAAAAATTGGGTAGCTTCTGTGCATTACAAAAATGTTCGTATTTTTAAGGCATCTTTTAGGCCACTTTTTACTGAATTCCTATTTGGTGCACTGTGCCAGGTACATCTTATTTGAGGCTCACTATCCCTTATAAAATAAAAATTATTTTCCCTGGGACTTAGGGAGTTAACTTACCCATGGCCAAACAGAAAGGCAGAGCCAAGATTCAAACTCACATCTCTGACACCAAAGTCCATGATCTTTCCATGGATTTTATTTTTCACTATAAAGGAGACAGGAATAAAAATATTAAGGTATCCAAAAATGGAACATGCTGGCAGGACACAGAGATTAGTGCCTGTGTTTCTGGTGAGCCAAAATGATCCTGACTACCCTTGTCTGTGACAGCATCTCCAGAAATGGAGCTCCACCAAGGACTGGAGGATCCCAGTAGACAGGGTCAGTTTAGATAACCTCCCTGAGGGATATGAAGCTGTTTTTCAGAAAAGAGAGCAATGGTTAAACAAGATTTATGTGAAATTCTGAAAAGCCTCTGGACTATTTTAGACCTCTCAGAGTTACCCAGAACTGACCGTCTATAACATGGGACAATCTAAGGTTTTTGTTTTGTTTTTCTGTTTTAGCGGACGTTGTTATGAGTTGCAGGCAGAGGTGGTCCCCGGAAGGCTTTGATTTCTTTAGCCTGGAATGGATAAAATGTCAGACACTGGTGCATGGTGATATAAGCCTGCTTTCCAGTAGCTATGCAAACAATCGTAATGGAATCATGATAGTTACTGTACTAAGATTCATATTGTCTTTGACATTTCGCTCCAAGTGGTCCTGAGAGGCCAGAGTCTTCTGGAGACTGGAGGAGAGTGAAGCATTGTGCAGACCACCATTTGTCCTTTACCATAGGCAGAGACCTAGTTTATAACCATGGCATGACACTGCCCTGTTTTGTCCCACTTATAAATCCCACCTTGCTTGAGATGTAACTCTAACCTCCTTTCTGTGGAGCCTTTTCTCCCTCCATTTCAAACATTTGGTTCATATACCTTACAGGCTTGCACCAAGTACCGCTACTTCCAATTCTATCTTGATTCCTCCCCCTGCCTCCCACCATGGACCCATTCTATTTATAAGATCTGATTCCCAAAGAACTTGCATTCAAACAGAGGCAGCTAATCATGACAAAGGTCTTCAAAACACATTCGTTTCCTGCTGAGAAATTATCACCTGTTTCTAATCACTTAGTTCTGTGAACCATGTTATAAAGGGCTATTCCTAGACTGGTCCTAGGGTCATAGAAAACACCCATTCTGGTTCTTCTGTATGGTTGTGTTAGTCACCTGAGTTTTTCAAATATAAGCAAAGGAAAGGAAACTATATTTATCATATTTCTTAAAAGAAGTTAATGAATACTCATTTTCCTGGTTATGTAGAGTATTCACAGATTTCACCTGACACCACAATGCAAACTTAATCATAGTTATAAACCAGCCACTTTTACTTAAATAGGAGGTGTGCTTTCCAGATGAAGTCATATCTGCATTTGAAAGAAATCAAATATATAGAAGATGTGTTATTTTAGTGGCTATTTATGCTTTGATATTTTAGGAAATTAGAAAAATATATGAACAGGTTGCTAAACTTTCTGGGCATATGTCTATTTATTTTGGCTTTATAACACTTAAATTTCTAAAAAAAAACAGAATGAAAGCTACTAGCAGGAAGATGAGTACATAGATGTGTTTTATATGTATATATACATAAAGCTATACCTAAATTTATCTGCTGCTGTAGAATATGCCTGTTTATAACACAGGACCATTGATGATCCCTTTGGAGGTTGAGATCCGTGACTTGACACCAATAGCACTTTTGTCTTTTTTGGCTAAAAGAGTGGTAGGCAGCCTTTACTGAAGGCCTTGGCACAGGAAGGGGACTCAGGGACAGTGGCAGGTGGCATGAAGCCTGCTCCCCATCCCGCCTTACTCACAGCATGCTGAGGGATTCGTTTTAGGCTCAGAATGAAAGAGCTGCATGGCTGAAGGACTGCTTCAGCCAATCCTCATTATATCTATTTTAAATGTCCCAGATACAAATTAGATCTTTCTCTTTTGCTATTATGGCATTACCTGCCTGGAAATAAGACATCATTTGATCAATGGTTTGAGAACTTTGCCATTGTAACTCTCAATTTCGATTAATCATATTTATGACTGAATAAAATGATTTTGGAGACATTTTAAGGACATCTTTCTTAGAATGATTCCTGCCCTTTTGAGTGCATTGCAAGACTTATCCTTCTTATTTCTCCATGGTAGACTCACAGATCATGGTTTCATTACTGGTGCCAATAAAATCAGCTATTAATAATTTTAATGCATATGTATTATAAATTATAACCTAAATTGTATTAATAAATTTCATTTTCTAGTATGATTTCTGAAATATGCACATTGGCATAAAAAATTGTTATTGTCCAGATGTATGTCCCTTAACTAAACTTAAGTCATCTATATGTAACACTGAAATGGAAATCCTTATAATATTAAATTATTGAGAGCGTTTACATGGCTAAAAGGCATCAGAAGACTAAAACAATATTCAGTACATGGTGATTTTTGTTTCTTCGATACAAAAACATCCCACTGCAGTAGAACTCAGGGGAAATGACTAACCACTCTGAACTTCATTTTATTTACTTCTAAAATAAGGCAGTTGGATCATCTCTAAGGCTCCTTTTAATGAAATGTAATGCTTTATTTTTTTCCTGAATATGGTCATGGTAGTGGAAGAAAATGTGATATCCGTGGTTATACACATTAATATTTTTATGTGATTAATATTTTTATGTGATGATTATTGGCTCCAGACAAATATGAGACAAGTGATTATATGCTGAAATTATGCTGTTAAGGCGCCCTTAAAATCAAAATTGATATATTCATTATTATTTATAATATTGAAAAGATAAAGGACATATAATAATACATTTTGTCACCACAAACAGACTAAGCTCAATGGGAGGATTGGATCTTGAATAAAATTAATAAACTGCAGATTTTCCCCCCATAAAACTGGTTGCCTCGCCATTCTGGTGCTAGCTCAGGAATGAAAGAGATTTAACTAAGCACAGTAAGCATTTTGAATAAGAGGATTTTTTTTTTCAGTTTATCATCCTACTGACCCAACCTTTAATCCAATTGGAAGCCCTAAAATTCTAACATAATTCAGAAACATTAAGGGTGAAAAAGAGAAGGCTCACTTCCTATTTCAGCTCATAATGCATTGCGCAGGAAAGTAAACAGAGTGATTAATTTGCCTTTTCTGTCTATGAAAAACCTTGGGAAATCCAGAAAGCATCTTTTAAGCTTTTTTGTGCTCCACCATGCCCTTTTGGTCAAAAGTATTTATGTAAATTTTATTGCTTTGTTTATCTGATATCAGATAGCCCTGAAAAAGCTAATCAATCTAACCATTCTCATGAAAACATCAGAATGATTCGATCAGATGGTTAATTTTGGTAGTCTGAGATTGTAAACTCACTCCAGGAGATTTTTAAACAGGTTTTGACATTCCTTTCCCATAAGAAAGCCTGAATATATTTGACCTTTGGATGAAAGCCATCTCCGTTTTTCTTTTCTGTAGCTTGGTAGAGAATTATGTTCCTAACCCATTTTTGACTTGCCAGTCTTTTTTGTCCTCTAGCATCACTGCATCATGCTGAAGCAAAGGTTAAGAGAAGGGTCAGAATAAGAAACTTTAGGGACAACTAGATCCTTTCATTAACATGGGCTCAGCTGATAAAGATGTATAAGAAGGCATGCACGTGCAAACACACACACACACACACACACACACACACACACACTGGTGAGAGAAGACGATCACTTCGCTATTTGAATTGAATTATGTGGCAAAGTATAGGTTACATTAAGAGTCAAGACTTGCAGTTTCAAAGTTCAAAGCCATTTTATGAAAGACAGAGCTCTTCACCATCCTCAAAAAGCATTTCCCAAGTAGCCAACCACATGTGGTGCTGAAACAGAATTACATAGAACTAGCCCATGACCTTTAGAAAGGTATAAAAAAAATTTAGAGATGAAATAATTCTAGTTTTGCCAGGTCACTACAGAAACCCTGCAGGAAATACCTAATTAGAAAATCCAGCACAGAGGAAGTATTTAGAAAAACCGTCCCAAAGAAAAGTAATTGAGTTTTTTTGCAAAACCTGTCCTGTTCAATGGAGTTAGCTAATATGAAATGCCACTAATGTGCAGGATAGGTTTTTATTCTCTTGGAGAGGGGTTCTTTGCTATATAGTTGTATATGTGTTAATTGGGGCATGAAAATGAACCAAAAAATGGCAGGCACAGTAGAGCGCTGTGTGTTTGTGTATTTTAATTAGATTATTCTGTAAATTTCCTGTAGAAAATAAAGTTAGAAACACTGTCTAGACTGTTCACTGTTTCAGCCTCTCACTAGTGATAATAATATTAATGAAAACACACTTTTAGAGCTTGGGGCATGGCCCAGGAGGCAGAGAGCTTAGCAAGCATATGACCCTGGGTTCAATCCCCAGCACTGGAAAAAAAAAAAAAAAAGAAAGAAAGAAAAGGAAAGAAAAACCACATTGTGTGCAAAACAGTAAGGGTAGCACAATATATGGCAATGAATGAGTTCTTTCTATTATTCTTACAACAATCTCTCTCCATATATATTATTGATCTCATTCTGTCAGGAAGAAAACTGAAGTGCGGAGTCAAGATTTGAACCCTAGCCTGCAGCTTGCACAACTGGTACTTCTACCTGCTACATGTACTGCTCAGAAACATATCATAAGTATTTTATACTTTCTTAAGAGAAAGAAAGTATTTATTATCTTTTGAATCAGTCTTATCCATTGTATTTTGTATGTGGCTTTGGTTTGCAGTAACTTGAATGTGTGACATCAGATATTTGCTGATAGTAATAGGCCTTTATCTAGCAAAGGGGTTCATTAGATTCCAGTCAGTCAGTCCTGAAATTTATCATTTGTCCAGAATGCCTCAGTTTTCTTAATCTGCATCAGTCAATTATTTAGTAATCCATGCATAAAAGAGAATATATTTTATTTTTTTCTTTTATTTCTGTATTCACCTTTGAAATTATAAGCCGCAGACTAAGAAAGAGTATGGTGTATATTGTGAATATACAATCATCTCATCTCTGTTTAGAATTGTAGTTTATTGGGATATATGTGTGCATTTGTGTGTGTATGTGTGTGTGTGTGTGTGCACATACATAGCAAGTTGGAGCAACTGGTTGGTAAGTTAATTCAAGGAAAATGTCAGAAATATGCAATCAGAAAATGTCAGGGAAGGCCACTCTTGTATTTTCTAATTTTCCATTTCATTTTAATTTATTAAATGTAGTCATCTTTAGCTATTGTATTGGTGATTTTATTCATTTTCTGCATTTAATCCCACAACACGTAGTTTTTAGAGAGGTAAAACTTAATTTTGATAGAAATGTTGCCTAAAGAATGATAGGAAGGTCTGGGCATTGATAAGACATAACCATTTATCCTCACTCATCTTCACAGGTCTCACTTCAGGTAATGAAAGATATTACCATTGTCCTGTCTCTGTTATGCAAATGAATAAAGCATGGTGCCATCTAATGACAGGAAGTCAGAAACAGGTCTTACAAATAACTCTGAGTCCCAATAAACAGGGTTGTATGATCCATTCATTTGAAAGTTAGTTTTCTAAAGATACGATACTTTTTTTTAAAAAACGCATCAAGCTCTACAACTTTTTAAAATTTAGAGACATAGTTTATGTTTCTGAAATTTCAGATCCTGCTCTTTAAATAGCTTGGCTTTCTTTGTTACCCTTTTTATCAGCTCAGTACTTTCCCAGGGTAAATAAAGATGGAGATTGGTGGACATTTCTTTCCTCTATCTCCCCTCTAGACTACTGCAGATTATTTTGAAACCAGGGTATACCACAGTGTGCCAGGACAACAATTAACATCATGCAACACGATGGAAAAGTTTGGGGTTGGGGACAATTGCAGCCTACAAGTCTTCTCTCCCCTTAAAATTTTACTTTAACCATAGCAAGTGTCTGAGATAAGGAAGGAAGACCCTAGAACAAGAACTTAAATGTACACTATCGTATTCTTGCTAAACGAATCACTTCCTAGTTCAGTGATTAGGGTTCTTGACATAGTTGAAGATCTGTCATAGGGCTGATGGGAAAGAAAAATCATTAATAAGTTTTGGGATCCTTTTCTTCTTCCTTCCCTTCTCTTCTCCACACCTGGTTCATGAAGATTCTGATGAATATTTTCTAGAGGTTTTAGGTTTGGCAGATCTTCTGATTGCCATTTTGAAGTAGTGAGAGGTATTCAGCCTTTTGCCAGGGAGATTACTAAATTTAAATACACTTGGATTTATTGAATTTATTAACTTGGCCCTCAAAAAGGGAACAGTCTAGTTATGCAGACAAATGTAAATGAACTGCTTTGTGCCATAGAATATATGAAGTTAATAGGTCTGGGTAGGCTTTTGGAAAGTGATAAAATTGGGTGGACCTAAAGGTTATATAAGGTCTCAATTGAGAGTATTCAATTCAATTCAATGGAAAATATGCAAAGGTTTGGCTAGCTGAAAATTTATGTCTGTTTTCAGTGAATATTAAGTAAAGCATGAGTGTGTAGAAAATTGTAGTTTGTGGAGGTGAAAATAGAGAAGTAGATTGAGTGCAAATCATAAAGGACCAGGAGAGACATAATAATGTGTTTGGGATTTAATTTGCCCCTTGATAGGATCTGCTGGAAGTCCCTGGATAGACAAGTGAACTAATCTCTGTGTTCTAGGAATGGTACAGATATGAATTGATAAGGATGAAACTAGAGGCAAGCAAATCAAATAAGACCAAAAAGGAGGACTGAAAGTGGAAAATAGAGATTGGGGAGTTATCAGCAAGAAGTAATAGCTGGAGCCAAGAGATCAGATGATATAACCACCATAAAAGAATATGTGGAAAGAAAAGAACTGGTAGAAAACTTTGAGAAGTGTTCTCAAAGACATTGTTAAAGGATGAGGACCTTGAAAGAAAGAAGAATTGACTAGAGGCAGAATAGATAAGTCAACATGCTGTCATATGAGAGGTGACAGGGGAAGAGTATATCACAAGAACAGGAGTGAATAACTACTACTAATTACTGGAACTGCCTCCTGAAGTTTGTGATTTTGTGGATCAGTATGATAAACTGATCTTACACTTACTCACAGATTGCTTTTGAGTCATGTAGAATTCCTTGGAATTCTCTATTTCCTTTCTGATTATATTACTTGCCATTCTGAATATTCCCCCCACCTAATCTATTCAAACCTAATAATGTCTCCAAAATCTAACTCTTTATCCTCTCTTGCTAAATACAATCTTGTTCTTTCTTTTCTAAATTCCTATAGTTGGTGGCGTTTTTTTCATGTGTATGTCTTATTTCTCCAACTGGATTGTGTGATTTTTCAGAGCACAGATTGTATTTTAAACTCATTCATTGCTGCCTCAAAGTTTAGCCAAACACTTTCCTTAAAGAAGGTGTTTTGAAAAAAGAAATTTATTTCAAAAATGCCAACATGTGAAATTCGGTAACATGCAAATGTCATAAAACCTCCTTTGACACATTAATGCCTCTTCTGGGACCACATTGTGCAAGAATAATCTGAAAGATGAAAATGTCATATGTATAAACACACCAGAATTCTTCCAAATCAGTTCAGAGGTCCAGTATAATAATAATGCAATGATGATGTGAATTGTGTAAATATTTCATTCAGTGGAACTGTGCAACCTTACAAAACTAACTATGGGGGCTGAGGGTAGAGCTCAGTGGAGGAGCCCTTGCTTAGAGTAGATGAGGCTCTAGATTTAATCTCTAGCACTGGGAAAAAATAAGAAAGTAAAGAAATACAAACAACTAACTATGAAGAGTATTTCCCAACCTAGAAATATAATTACTGTTTTTTAAAAGGAAGGCACAAAATTATTTGTGCACTGTGGTTTCAAGTGGAAAAGATTAATAGTTTATTAAAATTATTAGTTTTAAGACAAAGAGGTTAGATTGTATGTGGTTTCTTTTCTTTAAAAATTTTTCTATATTTTATCATTGGTAGAAGTCATCTTAAATAAAAGTAATGTTCTATTTTCTACAAAGGACTTAATACTGTGTAGTGAACCTAGACGGTTACTTGGACTATTAGAGAGCTTTCTGTTAATGAGCACTAGCCTTGGGATCAATACCTCTGCACTCTGGTTAGGATCTTTCTCTTGTTTCCTTCCACACAGTCATCTTTAAATTCACATTGTTAATCCAAATGGACCAAGTACATTAGATTAAGGGGAAAATTCAAGTACAGGCCCTTTTGGAAGTGGCTAAAAGGTGTTCTCTTCAAATATTCAAATACTTACTAAGCTATCAGAGCTATTAGTGGCCCATGGAAGTGATACCATTACCTTTAATCAATACCAGCAATTTGTTTCTGCTCATAATTTTGAACAGGGGGACCACCTTGTCCTTTTAGCTGTTGGCAGTTCAAAAGTTCAAAGGAAAGAAAGAGGAAGAGGACAGTTAAGAGGGTGGAAATCTAAGAAAGGAGGAAACAAAAGGAGTGGGTTGTGAAAGATCAGGAAGAGACAAGAAAAGGCCAAGGCAGAGAAGAAAGATTACTAAGTGGAATATTAGCCTGTGTACATTCTCTGATGTTCTTTCTTCGCCTTTTTATCTTTTCCCTGCTGCTCCTTAGAGCCTTTCACACTGAAGCACTGTAGTTTCAAAAGCCAGAACTGCTTTTGGTCCTGTCTCTAATCAATATTCTCAGGTGGTCTTGACAAGAAAGAGAACTACTGTCTTGATTCACAGAGTATACTAGCCAGAAGTGGAGATGTAACATCTCAGGAAAATCAGTACAAAATCAGGGGTGAACAGAGTACAAGCAGTGGGAAAGGGAAGCACTGTAAGGGTCGGCTCATTGGGAACTGGAGGACCTACTCTCCAGATGCCATAAATTAGCTTTTGGCTCATTGACACCACTAGCTCTGAGTTTGGAAAGGCCGGTGCAGAGGAGGGTCCTATAGCTCTTCTACATAAGCCTGTCTGAAAACTTTAGACCAACAGAAAAATTCAGTCCCACCACTACACACATTGCAGCACTGCTGACAGATAGGACGATACAACTGAACATGGACCAGCATGGGACAGATCGTCATTTCAGACTTTCCATGTGGACTGGAGAAGAAGGCAGCCTGGGCTTCTGAACATTACATAGGCCTAACAGGGCCATCCAACATTGGTATTAATGATCATTTTATCTTTCGTCTATTCTGAGTAACCTGTAAAGGACACTGAGAATTAGAGACACTGAAGTACAGAGGTGCTTATATTCTATGACAGTAAAACAGCTATTAGATTGATTCAGTTTTCAAGATTCCTATGAAAGGAATTGACTCAAGGGTACAGAAGGAAATTTAAATAATCCTGCTCTAAGGTATAAGATGTGTCTCTGAGATAGCCTCACTTTATATTTCAACCAAATGTTTTGTCTGTTCAAAACCAGGTGCAGTTTCCACTCCTTGATTTTGCTGAACATTTCCCCTCTTTAAAACCATAGCCCAGCCAGGTGCCCATGGCTCACACTTATATACCTAGCTACTCAGGAGACTGAGATGAGGAGGATTTTGATTTGAGGCCAGCCCAGGCAAATAGCTCACAAGAACCCGCCCCCACCCCCATCTCCAAAACCAGAGGAAAAGGGACTGGAGATATGACTCAAGCAGTAAAGCACCTGCTTTGCAAGCACAAAGTCCTGAGTTCTAACCCTAGTGCTCCCCTTCCTCACCCCCCCCAATAAACCAAAACCATAAGTCCACTGACCTTTTTACTTATAGTTTCAGTGCTGCTTCTTTCAACCCAGTGCTAATTTAAAAGTTAAAAGCTCTTTACTGATTCTTTTAAGATCATCATATTTCAGTCCTATAGGTTTCTCTATAGAATATTTCCAAATCTTTTTACATAAATTTATTTATAAATAGGATGACTATCTGTCCCAGTTTCCATGAAACAATTTTGGTTTACATGCTCTGTAATTATTGATAAACCCCCTTTTCCTCACCAGGTGTCCCATTTGGAATAACTATTTATAAATCAAGTATGCATGGAGGTGAGAAAATCTCTTTAAACTTTTTGTTCTAATAAATCTTAAAAACATAAAATTTGTAAAATACTTCTTTCATAAATTTCTCGTGTCTGTTGAAGCATGAAATAAGAACCTTGACGAGTGATCTAACTTTCCATTGTCATTTCACATCACTACATATTTTGAAATATTACTAAACCCCAGCAATGTATTGAGAATTTAGTCAAACACTCCCAGAAGCTGTTGAGTAGGAGGGTTTGTTTTTATTATACTTCCCCTTCCAAAAACTGGGCAATAGGACAAATAATCGTGAAGTAGCAGCTGTTTGGGTCATATGCTCCATTTTAAAGCCACTCTGTTAATTTTCCATTATGCTGTTTCTTGGTACTTGAATTTCATCATACAAATACTTATGGAATGAGTGTTAATAGAATTTGAAATTGGGGATTTTAAAAAGGAGATTATGACAGGCAAGTAAACCAGAAATCCAGATTTGTTTTTTACTGAATAGATTAATTACTCACAGTTATTTTTATCTAAGGGAATTGCCCTTTTTAAAAGTCAGGTGAAGAAATAATTTGAGACTCAGAAATGACAATTTTACTTATAAGATATGGGGGATATTTTATGGGAGTCAATTAAAGTCTTAAACTGAGTCTGCTTATATTTTAAATTCTGAAAAGGTAAAATTGATAGAATTCAGGATGATTATTATCAAAGAGACACTACATACTAGATCTTAGTCTTATCAGCTATTCAAGAAAAATAATTATCCATTCTGTAATTTGTCTATGATAAAATACTAGAAGCTCTTAGGAACAAAATATTAGAGTTGTTTATATTAAACTGATTTACAAAAAAATTAAAAGCATTTCAGCAAATACTCCTAATCTTCTGTCTTCTGTCACTAGCCTTTGAGTCCATCTATCACTGACTTAAGTGTTATAAAGTCAATTTTAAATTAGAAAAACTCTTGTACTATAATTTCAGTAATAATAGAATGGAATGTGACTCCTTTCTGAACAAAGATACATATGTCTCTATCTTAACTATGAATTTTAAATCCTACTATAGAGAACCAAGATTAAGTGAGATTATGTGTTTATATCTATGTGTGTGTTGTTCAATACATGGTATCAGATAACATTTAAGTGTCACTTGTTTAATCACCTTTATTATTTCATACTAAAGTGATTGTATTCATGCTTGACTTAGTGGATACTTATGAAATGTGAGAAAAATATGTGCATTATTTTCTTCAATATATTTACAAATTACCTACTAAGTGGTAGATAATGGGGTAGTTCCATGAAATAATAATTTTAAAAAGTAAATAAGATAGCTTTCTGATTCAAGTTTAACTGATGAACCCAGAATAACAGAAATACCCTTTTTTGTTGTTCAGAACAACAGAACTGCTTTTCTGAAATCATTACTGATATTTTGTTTTCTTAAGCTCATATGGTAAAGTGAAATAGGAGTCAGAAGTCAAAGAGATTGTGTTACTATTTAAGCATTAATGAATTTTTTGAATGAATGTGACCTCCATTCTGACCCTTTCCATTTCCTTAGAGATTCTATCACAAATTGTTAAGTGACTGAGTGGTGGGATTTCTTAATTGAAGCAGACAGCGTTTAATAAATGCTTATGAACTGATTAAATGAGGAAAGTATTGTATATCCTATTATTACATGAAAGGTAACAATTCGTAGACTCCATGCCTTGTGAAAATATTTTGGCTTGTATCTACATCACTGTGTGTGCTAGCATATGAATCTTATGATTTAGTTTCTTTTCAGAAAAGAGTAGTAACTTGATTAGAAGTGATATAAATACTTCTTCTAGTTATGAATGTCTTAAGTAAAGGCCTTGTACAAACCATATACCAAAATTTCAGAAAAAAATTAATTATATTTCTTAACAGATGATTTCCTAAAATTTTTGTGAAATGTTGAAGTCATTATACTGGGGGAGAATCCAGCTGTTGGATTTGTTTAATAGGGAATCTAAAAATGATGAAGTCTCATATTCCTTAAGTTTATAAATGAGGAAATTGATCCAGTAACCCCAGAAGTAAAGAAATAAACATATGACCTAGAAAATATACAGAAACAAATCTAATACAATGTTTCCAACTCCCAGTAAAGGATCTTACAGCCTTTGGTTTTCATGGCTTTCTCCACACAACCCCTTCATCTGGTTACAATGGGAAGACCAAGGGGATGGGCTATCAGAGTAAAGGTATAAAAGTTGAAGAGGACTAACAGCCAAGCTGGCTAATTTTGTTCTAAGCAGTGATTAATGGAGTGTTCTAAAGCTACACTGAGAGAAGAGACCAGAAGAATTTTATTTTAATGTATTTTCATTAGTTCATCAAATGTTCTTTTGAGGAGACTCTTGAAAGATCAAAAATGGGAAATATTGAAAATGAAGGAAAATTTCCCTTTAAATATGATCTCCTATGTTACATGATCCATTGAACATAAAGCCATTCCTCTCTGTTCTTAACAAGGAGATGCACATCAAAGTGAACTCAAAGAGATGATAAGAGTATAAAGAAACCTAAAATAGCTAAAAAGCTGTTTCCTTATTATTTAACAAACGTCTGATCTTGGTAAAATCCCATTCTTGCTCATTTTTTAACATCAAATTGTAATTTGACATTGATTTTTTTAAAGCTTATCTACAGCATGAAACACACACACACACACACACACACACACACACACATATACACATTCACACGATGCCAAGAAAACAAACCCCATGCTCAGAAATCCATCAGCTAATTGCAGGTGAAGTGGACCAGTCAACTGACCACAAAAGTGCAAGGAAACAGGGTTTAGAAAATAGAAAAAATGTTGGAGGCCAAGACTGACCAATATTTTAATCAATATTTTTATGAAGATATTGGAAGTTTTATTCAGTTTGCCTTAAAAACAGAGTAAGTCTTCAAATGCTTTTCTCTGTTTAAAAAAACCCCCGAATGTATAAGTGATATGTGCCACTTAAATTAAAAAAACAAAAACCTGAAACTATAAAATTGTTAAGATTTTAATAGTATGAAGGTAATAATGTAATGATGATTATGATGATGACAATTCCAACAAATGCTAAAATTTATTGAGTCCCAACTCCACACAGTGTTTTTCTACTTGTCAGTTAACATGCATCCTTTGTCCTCACAACTTTACAAGGTGGAAACCATTATCCCAACTTAATAGGTAGAGAAACCATCAAGCAACACTGATTGAATAATTCCTGTTTGCTCAAACATTAATGTATCCAAGGTGAATATCACAGGAAGCACTTCTCATTCCAAAAACTATACCTTACTGTTCTGCTGTATCATTTCTTTTCATGGATGAATATGAGTACGCTTCATAGTTTGTGACTCATGGTGAATATTCAAAAATAGTATTTATTTCTCATGTCTTTAAAGGGAAGTATACAGGGAAAAAAACAAGATATTTTAATTGTTTGCAAGCCATTGCCCACCATAAACAACTCATATACTCTTAAAAATGATGTTTATAAAATATATTCTGTGTGTGGAAAGAGTGGTGTTGAGTAAAAGGAAGTTGAACATTGAAAAAGAAACTGCAATGTTCAGCTCACATCACAAATACTGTGTTACATTCTTAGGGTCACTTTTTAATAGGAACATTGACAAACTTTACCCATAGAAAAATGATAAAACTTGTTAAATGTCTAGAAGCCATATTGTAAAAGAGATAATTAACAAGAATTTGGAAGAAGAATTAGGACTGACAAATTTATAATGACTTCTATCAGATATTGAAGTTTGTTGCCCTTGGAAGGAATTGTTTGTGTTTCCTGAAAGCAGAACAATGGTAAATAGAGGAACGCTAAGTGAAAGAGATTTCTGCCTAACTGAAGGAGGAGATTTACGCTGGGCAGCGTATGGGATTATGAGATATGCTGCTTGGTGAGGCATGCATTCTTTCATTCATTTGTTTGTTCAGGAAACATATATTGAACAACTCCTGTAAAAACCATATGGCCTAGAGAGGGATCAATACTGCCAAAGCTGGATCAACCAGGTGACAAACGAAAGCATCAAGAATTAATTGAATAGCAACTGCAAAGGTCCATGCTGCAGAGAACCAAAGAGAAGAACAAAAGCCTGATGATACTAAGTGAGGAACAATGAGGAACAATGAGGAACAATGAGTCACTTATGCCTCTGAGCAGAGGGAAAGAAAATAAAATTAAATATAGTCAGTATTGAATAATTTTCGTCAGACTCTGAATGATATGATTGGTTAGAGGATTCATGACCACCTGCTGATGATTTCACTTAGGAAATTGGAAACTGATTATGTGCATCTTATAAAACAGTCTGTCACTTTATTTCTAGATGAGGTGAAATCAAGCCATTCTCACCTTGTCTATAAATAGGAGTGTGCCGGGAATTAAGGCCTTCTCACTGCGTCTACCTATGTTACCTGCCCAACTAGGCATTCATGTTTTACTTTCCAAATCTGGTTTCCTGGAGCTGAAAGCTTACTAAATAGATTTATTTATAATAGTGACAAAGCACTAGGGACTATACCATCAGTAGCAATTCTTTACCCCAGGCATCAATTTTTTTACCCAAACTTGGCATTGACAAGTTGAGAATAAAAGAGATCAACTTCCAGAGAATATCTTTGCCAAGTATGACATGCAGTAGGCACTTGATACAATCATTAGCCCTTGTCCGAGAGTTTCTTGTATATAACTTTTAAACTCCTGAAGACTGAATTTGAATTTATATATTTTTCCTCATAAACTATATAATTAGTACATAAAATAATAGCATTTTGTTTTGGATTGAAACTCATAAACATTGAAGCTCCAGGTTTTACTTAGACAATAATGGTTTACATTTATCTGGGGCTGTTTTGTAAAGTTGTTCCATGTGTGAGATGTGGATCCAGGTGACTCTGGATCATCACTTACTGGTCATGTGATTTTGGGAAAGTTCTCAAGTCTTTTTCTTTTTTTCTGTAAAATAATAATAGCAATAATAAATAATAAGTAATACTTGCTTCCTATAATTGTAGTACAGATTATTTAATTAGCTAATGTAGCACATGGAAGGAAGTGGCTTGTATAGTCCTTGCTACGTAGTAAGTATGACTCAGAGCCATGCTGAGTATCAGAATCACTTGGAATGAGTTTTTAACAGTATGGATACCCAGTCCCATCTAGGAGTCTCTGATTAGGTGATTCTGAGATGAGGCTCCAGTAACCATATTTTGAACAATTTTTCCAGGAAGCACACCAGGGTTTGAAAGTCACTTGATGATATTCATTTTTTAACCCCTTCCAAACCTAGCCCTATTCTAGCAAATTTACTTTATTTGATTAAGATGTAAAGAGAGAATGAAATATAATTTGGTTTTCCATGTGATAGTACTATTTTTCCAGTTAAACCCTGAATTAAACTCTTAAATGAAATCTGCACACTGTCAATGTCCCTGGCAGTGAAATCACCAAACCTTATATCCCACTGCAGGAGTAAAGCTAAGTCCAACATCAGGTTTTTAGTGTAATGAAAATACAGAATAATTTTCAAAAACAAAGAAACATCATGAGTTATTGTCTTGTTTGCATGCCATATGATTTTCATAATAAAAACAGTGTTGGAGAAATTTTATAGTCTGATTACAAGTGGAGCTTATTTTGTTTTTAAACAGCTCCTATTTTACAAAAAATGCAATGCAGATAAACATTTTGAATAAACATTCCTATTTTTTTCTAGTTATAGCTTCTGCTCTTGTTGGCATATAAAATGTATGTGTTCATTTTATAGGATATAGAATCGACTTATACTCAATCAATGACTGTGTAGAGTTGTAGGTTTTCTCTAATAAAACTTCTTTCATTTTTTAAATTCTATCAGTGACTTAGTTGTCAGTGATTTGTTGACATGATCAGAACTCTACTCCAGCCTAAACCAAAGCAGCTGTTTTCCCTGACTTGGAAAAAATAGGGATCATGAAACCAATATAATTATGTGACATATGTGGCTTATTTTATTACCACTGCTTTGCATCAATCTGAGAAGTGATGGATACTATCTGCCTCCCGTTTCAATAAATGTCAGGGAGAAGTGGATTAAAATAAGTTGGAAAATAATCTCTCTCCTTGAATAGGATGAATTAACCTTGTCTCTACCAAGGAAATCTTCAGAGAAGCTAAACTTTTGAGTAATACACAACTTTAAATTTAGGAGATTTCTTGTTGGTGCTACTAGTACTGATAATAATGAATATTATAAGCTTACCAAAATTTCCCACTACTTGTTACCTTCCTGGAGCTTTATTTGAGTGGAAGGAGATATTAATAAAAAAATAAAATTAAAAAGCTGGGTAATGATAACACAATGTAGGTTGAGAAAGACATAGGTAGTTTTAGGGACATCAAATGCCCTGAATCCTAGTTGTTTTGCCTTATCTCAGTCAGACTATCGGACTACCACTGGTGAATGCAGGAAGAGAAAACATAGAGTGGGTCAGAGAGGTGTTTTGGATAGTAGCCATGTTAGGACCAGGTATATAAAGCAAGATTCCCATTTGCAAATAAGCTCAAAGAATATCTGAGAAAAAGTGGGGATGATAGGGAATATATAAAAATCAAATCAGGCAAAATTCTACAGGAGGGGAATTGACACACACCTGTCATATTATTGTGTGAATTTTGTAATGGCTTCTTCTTTCTTGTGAAGTATCATCTGGGAATTTGGAAGAAAGGAAAGTCCTCTGGACCCACCTAGACCTACTATTACTGGAACTCTGGAGGTAGGACCCTACAATCTGTCCCTCATAGGGCCACCAGGTGATCCTGGAGCCTTGTTTTTGGTAGTCTTTTTTTGTGGTACTGGCATTTGAACTTAGAGCCTCATGCTGGCTGGGCAGGTGCTCTACCACTTTAGCCATTCTACTAGCTGGAACCTTGTTTTTGAAAAGGCTCTTAATGTATAAAGAAACTTTATCTCTCCTCTGGGAAAATTTTTACTACAAAGCTTTTGCTCCCCCCCACCACCAGCCAAGGACTTCCCATGAAGGTAAGGTGGCTCTTTAAGGTTGTCTGTGGAATCTCTGAGGATCTGACAGTGGGATTAAGGCTTTCTTGCATAAAATCTAAGAATGACCGTTTGTTATTCTATACCTTTGTAGCATAACAAAACCTACTCAAATGTTCAGAACATGACATCATTCCATTAAGAGCAGCCTAGAATTCAGAAAACAAGAATAAAAAATGGCCAGCAATCACAAGAACTAATATGAAAGCATCTGGGCATGAAAGCCAGGTTGAAGTTCACAGATGCCTAGGTTTATCAGTGCTCACACAGATTCACATCAGTGCACACTGGAAGATGATGCTGGAATGGCGAGGTGTGTTAGAGACATGTGAGCGTGTGGCCAACTCTCCCACAGGCTGTAGCTTCAAAGTGCCTAAATTCAAATCCTTATTCCACAGCAGCACTTAGAAGTGCCTTTCATGAACTGCATCTTAAAGATTAAGAAAGAGGTACACTTTGGCTGTATCTTATTATCTGCAAGATATAGATGATGTTAGTAGTAATAACAGTAGTCAATATTTGTGGGGTACTTAAAAATTAATGGGCACTAGACCAAGCCCTTTAAAGGTATATGCCATTTAATCCTCCCAACCTCACTATAAGTTGGATATTGTTATTATCTCCATTTTGCAAATGAGGAAAATTTAATATCCTACTCCAAACCATGCTACTAGTTTAGTGGAAGAACTGGTATACAGAACAAGCAGTCCACCTTAACTCTACTACACATTGATTGTGTTACTCAAAAATCTAATTTTCAGACCCACCATTATTCAAAGGTCAAACACACGCGCGCGAACACACACACACACACAGAGACACACACACATTTCAAAGTCAAATATCAATGACTCCTGAACTATCTATGTGGAAAACACCTTTTCATTTTTGCAAGTGCAACTTGAACACCACTGTGAAGCATTCTCCTGACTCTCCCCTGAAAGATTCAACTTCTCATGCTAGCCAATAAAATTAGAGCATCTCCAACAGGAGAGTGATGTATTGACTCACCCATCTCCATAGCTCAGCACCGTGCCTGTCATGTATTCCTTTCATTCCTAGTGCCACATCTTTACATCGTTCCACATTATTGAGGGTTATATTTTAAGGTTCAGGCAATATACTATAACGTGAAGTAACACACAGTCTGGTGCATGCAGCAGATGGAAACGTTTAACAGAGATCACACTGGAACTTTGTGGAAGACCTTCCAAAATGCCAACAAATGGTATTCTCAAGAGTCTGTTGCCACTGGGCTTTCAGTGCTACACATCACACTCCAATTACGTTATCTTCCTTTTCACTGAAATATCTTGAGGCAGAGTTTTCTAGGTTGTTCATTGAATTAGGGTGTGAAAAAAATCTGAAAAAAATGTATTATTTTAGTACATTCCAAAACTGCATTCAAATTCCCAATTACAACTGGTGAAGGACCAGGTTGAAATCAGAAGTCAGTGGTCTCATATTCGATAAATTTTTAACATTATCTTTTCAGTAGGAGGTCCAAAAACTCTTAAGAATCAGTAGCCTAACATTACAAGAAAGCTTGAAAGATTACCTGCTCACGCTAATCCACTTTTATAAATACTTGGAAAATGTAAAGAGCAGATTTGGGAAAATTTTTATTTCAGGCTCTAGAAGATAATGATGACCAAATCAGCCATGTTTATTCTAATATTCCTGATCTGGTATTCTAGCCTTTTGTTTTCTAAATTTATTGTATGTTATACTTGTTTTTGGAAAAGTGTTTATGGAACATCGACTTTTTCCTTGAGCTTTTGTTCTGATTGACTGAACTTACTGAAGTTCACACTGGCTTTGGAAAGGTATTTGAAATATTCAGGATCCAAAAAGGATGTTTGTTTGTTCATTTGTTTTGCCAAATTTACAAGGAAAGAATAAAAAGGATTGAGAAGACTATGTTGACTTAATGAACTGCCTCCTCTCTTGAAGCTGATGTGCAGTTCCATGTGGATTTCAGAATCATTTTATCTGGTCTTTGTAATGATTGCTTTATTAACAGTATTGATGACAATGTATTTCACTGAGGTCCATGTGATCTTTCAGGCAGCCTCAGGCTACAGATCATCAATAATCAATTCAATTCACAGGAATATCAACCCAAACAGTTATTTTTTACCAAAGAGAGCCTTTTTTTCTGAATTTAATGATCACTTGGGTAATATGTTAGCCTCTATAATTCTTTAAAAGTACAAACTAGTATCAACAAATATTCCATTTTTATTGAGCAACTGAATACTGCTCAATATGTTATTTAAATAAAATATTTATTGAGTGAATACTTAAGTGGATATAAGTATTCTTGGAACATTCAGTATTTATTGAGTTTTATAGGAATCACTATTAATATTATTTATAATTCTTTTTTTGTTGTTGTACTGGGACTGGAATTCAGGGTCTATACCTTGAGCTACTCCACCAGCCCTTTTTTGTGAAGGGATTTTTCAAGATAGGATCTTGCAAGCTATTTGTCCTGGCTGGTTTTGAACTGTGATCAGCCTGATGTCTGCATCCTGAGTAGAATTATAGACATGAGCCACCAGCACCCACCTTATTTATAATTCTTATGTGACCTACAGAACAAATCAGGCTTTTGTTATAAATTAATTTAGAAATGCCAATTAATCACTAAAAATGGAGAGAAATTTTTGTCACTAGTTGCTGTCCTTGATTTCATACTAACTGGTATTTAAAAAGGAAAAGCAACAGTCAAAAATGGAAATTGGCAGGGTTGTTGACTCATGACTGGAATACCAGCACTCAGAGGCTGAATCGGGAGGATCATGAGTGAGTTTGAGACCAGCCTGTGCTACGTAGCAAATTCAAAGCCATCCTAGCTAGATAGCAAGACTTTGTCTCAAAAAAAACCAGGGGCTTAGGGATGAAGCTTAGCAGTAGAATGTTTGCTAACATACTTAAGGCCCTTGGTTGGATCAGCAGCACCACACACAAACAAAAAACAAAGAATGTAAGATTGTTTTGTTGCAAAATTCATGATCTCAGCTAAAATTTTACCATGCTTAAACAAAGAAAATATGCTGTTAATTTCAATATTTATAATAAACCAAATAGACTTTTTATATAAAAAATTCCAGTATTTAACCAAATTATGTATGTTGTATATGTTCAATATACAATGCTCAATAGACAAAAAAAAAAAAAGAAAAAGAAAACCCTTTCCAGTAGCTCTTTGAATGTATCTATGTCTTTTCCAATGGAGAGAATAAGTTGCTTTGTGGAGATAATGAAAGTAATTGAAGTGGTGTTCCTTGTAGTGAATTGCTTTTTTTGACATTCAAGTGGCAAATCTACTCCTCAGTCCTTGCACTGCTAAGGAAAGTCCAGTGTAGTCCGGAACCACACCAGTTTGAGTGAATCCTGGCTCATAGACCAAAAGTGTCTTCACTGATCACATTGTGAACAAAGTAACATCTCCTGTCTCATCTTCAACCATGTCTAAGTGTCCCCCATGCCTGCAGAGGTTGTCTTGCAAATGGAAACTCAGGTTGGAATTTCTAGGGAATAAAAGACTTTCATATCATGTTTTTTTTCCCCCATGTAAAATTTGTATACCAAACCTATGAACTATTTTCTACATGGAAGGTCTATACTACACAATTTAAACTGGCTTGGGGCCAATATAATTACTTACCTTGGTCATATGCCGAGTCTCATTTCATGATACAGCCCAGTGACAAGTCTTCTCACTGCAAGAAGCATTGGATATTTCCTCCCTTTTGATGCTTAATGTACTATAACCATGTGCCAAAGACTACAAAGAACTAAGGTAAAATTTAGATAAATTCATATCTCTGAGACCTGTTACTGGAAACTAGCTCTCTAAGATGATAGCTACTCTAGCTTCATGAGAAGACTTTAGATAAATATTCCAGAAAGTTTATTTTGGACAAGAGATTGACATTAAAGACCATATGATCCATTTTTATTTGTGTTAATTTATTTTGCAAGTCCTTCAAGAGATATGATTTGGGGACACATTTAAAGCTACATATCAACTCTAAAATTCACTATCCTTTTTCTCTTTTTTGAGGCTAATTCAGAGCTAAGCCAACTGGACCTCACAAATATAGAGAGGAAAGCGGTTGTAAGAGGTTTAGCTAACTGAAATTCACAAGAGTATTCTCAATAAAGAAAGAATATGGCTACTTATTTGCCTTAGTCCAATCTAATGTTATTAAGGCAGCAACCTGGACTAACCCTCTGCTATCCACAAATTGTTATGTTTGGAGATTTAAAGGCAATAACACTGAAGTGTGTACTGTATTATTGTGATAATAAGTACCATGCTAACTAAACAAGGACTTAGACTAGCTAAAACAGATTTGAAAGAAGGGCAGTTTTAGAGAGGTAACATGATCTGATTTCAATACTTTTTTAAATAGTTGTAATAATTAAGACAGTGTGGCAATGGTATAAAAATAGAAACAGGTAGATGGAGTACAAAAAAGAATATATAAATTGTTCCACACATATGTAGGCATGGAGGATCTGGAGATTTTTTTTTTTTTCTTTGTGGTGCTAGCAGTCAAATCTGGGGCCTTACTCTTGCTAGGCAAGTAGTCTATCATATGACCACATCTGCAGACTGTGTTTGTTATTATTTTGTAAAAATGCAAAGGCAATATAGAGGAGAAAATTGTTGCTGAAAACGTTAGATACTCATATGCAAAGAAAGAAAAAAATTTTACCTATACCTCAAAATATATGCAACATTTAATTCACAATGTACCTTAAAACTTAACATAAAACCTAAGCTATAAAACTTTTAGGAGAAAATAGAGGAAAAAATCTTTGGGAACATAGGCTAGTCAAATGATTTTTTATGTAACTTATCAGAAATGATCTATTAAAAATTTTGTAAAATTTAAACCTTCTACTCTTTGAAAGACACTGATCAGTGAATGAGATGATAGCCTAGACCAAAAGAAAATGTTGTCGTGTAATCTATCTAACTAGATACTTCTATCCAGAATATATAACAAAGACTCTAAATTAAGAAAACATACTATAAAATTGCCAAAAGATTTGAGGAACTATTTCTCGAAAGAAAATGTGCAATTACCAAATGAGCACATGAACACCAGGTACATGTAAATTAAAACCACAATGAAATACTACTGCACACTAAATAGAGACTTACCAGATTTATCAAACTGAATGCTTTAAATATGCTCAGTTTATTGTCAGTGATACTTTAAAAACCTGTTAAAATACACTAGAGAAATAGACGTCAAGAACATGAGAATCATTGTGAAAAGTTTAACATGTAAAACTACATTTGCTATTTCCTACAGTTGATAAAATCCAATGCTATATCTAACATGCCATCATTTCACATCCAAATTAGAAGCTTCTCATTTCATTTGTGTGATTAGCTTAGCATTCAGTCCTATTTTGTATTTTTCAGAGTATGTGATCCATTGGCTTTGGAATTAGAAGTCATCCTTAAAAATACTTGTGAAATTTATAGGAGTTGTGCTCCCTTTTCTATATTCATACATACATACATATCCAAAGCCCTTTATGAATTCATGATTTGTGTAGAAAATCACCTTCAGAATAAAATACTGAATGTAAAAACAAAAGTAGATCAAAGTGCTATGAAGTGCAGTTTCCTGGACCACTGTTAGATGTGTACTGCACAACTCTATGGTCAAAGTGTCACCTGCAGAATCATCATCCAGTAATATCCTTGTAGTTTAGTCCTTTGGAATGTAAACATTATGTAGCTTTCAACTTTAGGAATTAGCAAATGGGGTCATTCAAAGTCCCCTATCAATAGGACTTTCCTGGGAGGTAAAGGTGTTAACAAGCTCAGCAAATGTACCTTTTGCAGCAGGGCAGTGAAGACTTGTATGCATCTGTTATAAAACAGGCAGCCTAAAGTTTGAGGATAAATCCTAAACCATGAGTCTTGTGGTTAGCCTGGAGAGAAGATGGTGATTCAAGAATTCAAAAGGAATGAAAAGAGCCTTACCACTTGGAGATGCAAGGGAGGAGGGGAAGAGAGGAGGTCAAGTCTTCAACTTTTGTTTCCTTTTACAAGCTTCCCTTTTGTATTGATTCATGTTTGATGTAGAAGAATTATTTTACTGAGTTCTAAAGATGGGAAGGACAACTTGGTTTTATTTTTGTCATGGATTCTAAAAAGATATTTGTTATACGAACAAATTAAAATGTGCCAGTCTTGCAAACACAATATTCAAAACAAAGCCTATTTTTAGCATTTTTAAATTATATAAGTAATCCGTGTTCATTGTATAAAAATTAGAAGATAAAGATAAGAGAACAACAACGATGAAAAGAAACTAAGTCCTTGTGTAATTCTGCTTTTTGGAGATACAATTCTTAATAATTTATAGATGTCCTTCCAGATGTTATATTTGTATATAACATATATATAAATAAATGTAAATGCAAATATAAACATATATATTTATAAGATATATAAAAAGCAAATTTTACATACTCTTCTATAGCCTTTATTTCCTCAACATGTTGCCAAAATCTCCAAGTCTCTCCTTCCCTCGTTCTCTGGATAGATAGATAGATAGATAGATAGATAGATAGATAGATAATGCCTTCTATTTCCTCATTATATGAATTCACCAAAAACTTTTTGGCTAAAATTTAAGGCTATTAAGAAGTGTTTATCTTTAATTTCCTTTTCATTTATTTCTGGAAAAACATGGACTTCTTCTATTCCATTATTCTAGCAGAAGCTGATTTAAAAGCTGAAGTTCTGAATTTAAGTGGCAGAGGTTTTTGGAGTCATGCTTTTTGAACTGTTAATTTTACAATGTTGTTGAACTCTAAGTAGGCATTGCATGATATTTAGGTGCATATTCTGGACATTACTATTCTAATCACAGTACAGAATTAGGCCTTTCCCATTGGCTGTTCTGTTGGGACCCTCAGTTATTTCTCTCAATTTCTAAAACCTGTAGATTGATAATAATCTATTACATTTATTTAAAATATTAAGAAATCTTAGATATTTCAGTGATTAACCAATAATGATTATCTAAAAGGACATCAAGCTTTTAAGCTAATATAAAAATATTTAAACCTTTAGCTGGTTTGTGCACAACCTAAGGATGTGGGGAGTAAATGACTGCTATGCTGCATTATGGTGCTGACCTATGACCTGATCCATCGTTGAGACTGTGTCAGTAAGCTGAAAATAGATTCTACAGAGAGGAAGGAGACAAAAGAAGTAATCACTAAGTTTTGTGAGCTCGGTGGGGGGCGGGGGGTGTCTCAATCTCTTAACTTCAAATTGTTCATCATTAAAATGATAGATGGAGTTGGAGATGATACTTTGAAGTTTTTCTCCAGTGTGTATATTCTGTGGTTCTAACAGAGAAGTATGAAGCCTCCTGCCCTCAGTTAGAATTGCTGCTAAAGAACCAAATATTTTAGATCCCTGGAGACATAGCCTACATCTTTGGCCACTGATCTCATCTTATCCATTGTTCTTTCTCTCTTTTTGGTCTGTTTTCCAGTACTCAGATGTTAAATGTGCCCCTGGACACCTCCTTTTCCATTCACTTTCTTTCCTCAATCCCAAATTCTGAATTTTTTTTTTCTTGAGTTCCATGAAATCCACCATATCTGATTGGTGGATTAGTTGGGGTTAACCCAACTATGTTGGGTCACTGTAAACCTTTAGCTGCTACACTATGGCATCCAAGGTTAGAGATAAGGATGGGTTGAGCCTATACCAAGTTCATACATCTGGAAGAAAAGATAAGCTTCAGCACCAATTTTCATTGTTCATTGTAATTGCTTAAAAGATGTTAGCACCTACTGATACTGGTCCCTGCTATGACCATGGATGAACCAGAAAGCATTATGACAAGTGAAAGAAGTCAGAGGCAAAAGAACACGTTATATGATTCCTGAGCGATCCATAACAACAGAAAGTAGATGCGTGACTAACAAGGATTGAGAAGAAGAGAAAATAGGAATGATGAGTTATGGTACAAGGTTTCTTTTGCAAGTAATTGAAGTGCTTAGAAATTAGAAAGTGGTGATATTTGCTCAACCTTGTGAAAATACTAAAATCACTGAATTATATACTTTGATGGAATGGGATTTATCCTATTTAAATTATCTTGAAAATATTTAGGTAATCATTTATTTATGCAATAATTATGCAATAAATATTTGAGTATATTTGAATAACTAGTTTAGGGAGATAGTTGGTATTATGAAGGTATAACCCCAAACAGGTGCTTTTCATCTGTGTGCCTTCCAAAACCTGAACTGCATTTTCCCTAGGGAGGAACTTCTCTTGATCACTGTAGAGAGAGCAGCAGCAAGGAGGTATGGCAAAGACCTGCAAACTTTATTTCTACATTGAAAATGTAGTTTTTGCTCAAAACATTTGAAGTGTGTCTTAACTAAGTAGGTAAATACAAAAGAAACAAGATTTTGCCTGAAGGACTGTCACCTTAGTATCTGTACCTTCAATAGCTAAATTCAGTAAAACTAATAAAATATCAACAATAACAAAAATAAGTTGGATTTTACTAACAGAGGTTATTTTTCCAGCAAAATAATTTATTCAACTAGATCATGGATTTCACCATGTCTAGGAATTTTTATTTGAATAAACACAATTCCAGTGTTTCCAGGTAGCCATGGAGTCCAACTGTCCACAGGACCCAGTGTCCAGATAGATAGATAGATAGATAGATAGATAGATAGATAGATAGATAGATAGAAAGCTATCTTCTCTATCAACTTCTCACCCCAGGAAGATTTATGCTCTGTCTTCTCCAACTGCTGAGAATGTGTCCTATTTTTAAAGGCCTCCAGAGAAGATGCTTTTCAAAGAGATGGGATGACAAAGCTTTGCCCTGTGTAGCATTCCCAGTGGAGCTAATCAGCCAGGTGTCTGATCTCCATGGTGTCTATCTGACTCCCTCCTCCCCTACAGGACTGAACCATTATCAGAAATAATGTGAGCCCACTGTATCTCTAGTGGCTTGTTTTTATTTTGTGTTTATTTCTTTTTTTCCAACAGAGAAATTCTTCTTGCTTAGTGAGGAAAGTACAGCACTAGGATATTGGTGGTGATTCCCAGAGGTCCTGATGGCTCAGAGCCTTAGAGCATCACTCAGGAGTAACTTCCCTAGCTTCTTCCTGACTTCTTCCACCTGGAAGAAATGGCCCAGCCTCACCCAAACCAGAGTCACTGGTACTTCTCATCGCACATTGCATCAATGTATGTGGCTTTTTCACCCCATTCCCTTGTCTCACCATGGCAGACATGAAAGGTGTGCAGCTCAGTCTCATCACTTTATAGGAAAAACTGAGACGAAGCACCAGACTTTCCCAGGGTGACACTGTAAAGTAGTGATGGGGAATCCAGATTGGGGGGGCTCTATCTGGGTAGTTCTCACACTTCCAGCTCACTATGCTACCATCCTGTTAGGTTCATACCCTTCCAATTAGATTCCTGCTCCTTGCCCAATAGGAAGAATTGTTGAGATAATGTCATACAAAAACCATGAGGTACTTTCTCCTCTGAAACTGGCAAACAGCATTTGCTACATAAGAACAACTGAATGCTGTAGGAGGAGGCAGAAAGTATCTAGCAATCTATGTATTGAGCCAACACAGAGTCACTTAGGTTTGAGGAGCAAAACTATCTTGAATACTGTTTGTTCTAATTGATATTAGTTTATTTACTTCTTTTCTGACTCTCTTAGCAGTTCTTTCCTGATCTTAATTATGTCCTATTGGACATAAGAGGTGGCCTTTCATTCCCATGGATGAGTGCTAATGAGCTGCTAATGGCAGCTAACACAGACATTTGTATTAACTGTCCATTTTCCTCTCTTGGAGAGTTCCAGTAGCTTTGCTCTTGCCTAATGCCATTAAAAGGCACAGACTAGACAAAACATAGGATGAAAGCCCTAAGCTGGCATTTATACAAATATCCTTCTTTTTTAAAGGCTGAATAATATTCTGTTGCATGTTTTTACCACATTTTGTTTGTCCAGTCATCTGTTGATAGACACTTATTTGGTTCATACTCTTGGCTATTGTGAATTAGGGCTGCTATGAACATGGGTGTGCAAATATCTCTGAGACTTTGCTTTCAGCATGGATTGGTGGAAAGTTTTAACTTCCCCATTCTCCAGAAAGGAAAACTGAAGAGAAAATGTTCATCACATAGCCAACCATCCATGGAGCTTGGCCTTGACTTCAAGTCTGCTGGTTTCCATTTATGTGCAGGAATTGACATTGGGGCTTAATTAAGAAACCACATTTAGAAAGGAAAGGTTTGCCATTATTTGGGCAAAGGCTTAGTAACTGGCAACAGGACCAAGTGTCACACTTTCCTTTGGCAACTATAAGTATTTCTGTCCAAGTGCTATATATTTCCAAGAACATTCCCTGTGGGCCTATTTTGGCTTCCATTTATAAAATGTTAAGGGATAATACCATTTACCAGCTACATGTCTAAAAGTCTGCACTGAAATATTCCATGCTCTGCATCTCCCTTCACCATTCCTCTTTTTATTTGTCCTCGAATGCCCTTACACCCTCCGTCTTCCTTAGTCATAGCATTTTTGTTCTGCCTCAGAGTCATAACCTTCTCTATCCCTGCCTCCATGTAAAGATAAGTAACCAAAAATTTTCTGCTTGTCACCCATTATGTAAGTCCCAATGCTGACATTATTTTTTATCTGATGTTAAGATTAAAAGCTGCAGCTCTGCTTCTCAGCTCTTCTAATTCATAAATGTAGACACTCCCTGATTTTCCTCTTACTTAAGTTCCCCAAGTTTATCTGCTTGCTGGCTTGCCATCCTATTTCTGCATGGTCAGATGTCAGATGCATCCATATAGAAGCATGAGCATCCTAGAATAGACAATGCCTTGGAAATGCATTCAACCTAACAAACACAGCTGCTTAGGACCATGCATTTAAGGTGTGCCAAGCAACAAAATGCACCATACCACTTGCATTCATATACCAAGTTATATGTACACATGCTCCTTTTTATCATTGTTTTACATGTGTATATGAAAAAGCACTACCAACTGCCTTTTTAAAAAAGCAACTATCATTTAAGAGACTGCTTTGCTTATAAATAGCCATGTACTCTCTGAGTTACCCAGAAAAATTTGGTGTTCTTCCCCTTTTTTGATAAATACGTCCATGAAAATACATTGCCAGTGAAATAGTTAGAGACTGATCTATGGAATGTGCAAGTTATCTTTTCTTCTAGATGTGGCCAGGGAGTGTGAGGAGATCAGAATTTCATTTATCTAACCATCTTCTTGAGGATTTACTATGTGGCCAAACACTCATCACAAATTGAAATAGTAATAATCCGTTTTCCTGAATAGTGTGTACACACATCCTGTAACTTGATAAATTTATTTCACTTATTAATTCATATGTCTGTCTTTACCTCTAGACCAGTTTCCTCAACAAGGGGCAATTTTGTCCACCAGGATATATTTGGCCATTTTTAAAGACTGTTTTTGTGGTAGTAACTGAGAGGGTGCTACAGATACCTAGTTGGTAAGGGCCAGGGTTGCTGCCAGATGTTCTAGAATTCATAGGACAGTTCTCCTCCACACTGAATTATTAACCACAAACATCAATAGTGCGTAGATTGAGAAACCCTGCCCCAGACTGTGGGCTCTTGGGAACAGGAACTGTGTCATAGTCATCCTTCTGACTCCACTACCTCATATATAGGAGGAGCTCTCCAAGTAGTAGCAGTGATGGTAGGACTGAAATTTCTATGAAGACTTACTACATGTACAAATGCAGTCCATGGACCAGCAGGATTGCTATCCTCTAGAAAGTTGTTAGAAATGTACAATCTCAAACCCTATCCCAGGCCCACTGAATCAGAATCTTCATTCAAATACACAATAAAGTTGTGAAGCAATGACCAGATTCACTGGGCAGCAGTGAGCAAGGTGTTCCACCTGGATTCATCACGGGAGCTCAGGGCTCAGGTGAGCATAGCTGTAGTCCAGGAAACAGCTGGAAACGGGAGGCCTCAGAGCTGCAATTGGTAACACAAGTGAAACAATGCAGTTCCCGTGCATCTGAAAGCAGAAGGATGAGGAAGGAACAAGCACCCAGCATAAGTGGTAGTGCTGGGTCAAAGGAAGGGGCGGAATGAGAATTTGGGCAGTCCCTGTTGAGGAGAAAGACTGCCAAGCAGCATTAAGAAGGAGGCTGACAGTGGGAAAGACAGGCCATGTGCCAAACCCAGGAAGGGCCAAGGCTCTGAGACTGCGGGGGTGAAAGGCAGAACTCAGACTGGCTACAGGCTGTTCATTCCATCGTCTGGGTAGCTTGGGTTCATTAGTGGAATCAAGTTACTCTGAATCCTCATACAATAGTTCACAGTCCTTCCAGGATTTGATAATGTGGTAATTAACATGGGGATTCCAGGAATGCTTTGGATTGTAGTTCTGTCTGTAGCAGGCCAATATGTCTGGAATATGGATATTAAAAATTGCTATTCCAGCATTCCCCTTATTTCCTTCAAGGAGGATCAAGTACACTAAAAATCTGAGTAAAATGGCAAATGCAAACTAAACGGAAGGAAATCTCTGAGGAGCCAATCTGATAGCATTTCTCAGCTTTTCCAGCAGCCCAGATCTGCCTTTGGTCAAAATACTGCCATTGTGTTTAACTGTGGTAACATTATTTTGCTCTTCTTGAGAGATATTAAAGGACTTAAATATTATGCTTCTGTAATTTTATATTTATTCATAAGCCACTGGAGTTCTTTCTTAGGGAGATGTTAACTTAACCAAGTTATCGTAGGAAATGACATCTCATTAATCAAGGTGCCTATCATAACCTAACCTTGATCAGGCACATTTTACTTGCTTTGCAAGATGAGGGAGAGTTGTTAGCTGCCCTGATGGGCTGGATGAAAACCTAGGTCCCTTAATAGAGAAATTGGCCATTCCTTTTCCTGCCCCAAGTTAGCTTTAGCAATTGCATATGCCTGGCTTATCACAGACCTGGACAAAGTGAAATCTGGAAAGTCCAGAATCCCCTCACAATGCCAAAAGGACAAGTCTTATAAGCCTGTGAGAAATCACCAGTGATTCCGGGTATGTTTTCTAGCAAATTGAACTTCTGGGTTGTGTTTAAAACTTTATTTCAGATTAAAACTAGACGTTGAAAGTCAGTACATTGCCATATATGTTTTCTTCTTTCAGCATCTTCAGGAGCATGTGAAACCAGATGTCTAGAGGTCCTTCAAACTTGAAACAGTCCAAGGAAGGCAAAGCTCAGTTAATGGAATATATTGTTTACCCCAAGGGCTACACTTGCCAGAACTCATTATCCTTTGCCCATGCAGCCCATTTTATAGCAATGATATCAAATACATACTAAAATAGGTCTCCTCCTTCTACTTTCCCCACCCAATATGGACCCCATGAGAACCCTGGCCACTGATCATTCTCTGAAGGTGGTGTTCCAGAGATGTTTGTGACTAAGCAGGTAGCAATCCTTGAAGTATTTTTTTTATGTTTGAGATTCTTTACTGTTCCAGAGGTAGGGGAGGGAAAGAGACATCAAAGCTTAGAAACAGGCAAAGTCTTTAAACTGAATGAAAATACTTGGGGTGTGTCTCAGTGGTAGAGAGGGTGCTTAGCATACATGAGATCTTGGGTTCAATCCCGAACCCTGCAAAAACATACCTAGCATTCAGCTAAGACTTGTACTTCTAGAAACAGCCCCTTGTCCAGAATAAATCAAATTCTGACAAGGTGTAGTCACAGCATGCAGATTCAATTTGTTCTGCTAGTGCTCACAATCTTCAAGAGCGAAAGAATTGAAAATGTGTCATTCATTGTGCCGCCTGTGATGTTTAGATATGCGTGGGCTCTCAGGGTTAAGCTAGAAAGGACTTTGAGGATCCTGTGGCCAAATTTCACATTTTTATGGATAAGGAAACTGAGACCTTGAAGGACAAGGAATGATCTGTGTCTAATGATAGATCATTAGATGGATTCTGGATTTAGATCCATGTTCTACTAGTTTAACCACTAAATAACTTTGTGACCTTGGGCAAGTTATCTAAACTCCTTCTGCTTTAGTTTCTTTATGAAAGGATTGTGTAATATCTACTTTATAGGTTTGTCATAAATTCAAAGTGAAATTATCAAATTCTTGGCACATAGAGTCCAATGAACAAAGGTTGTTATCACTATTTTTTATCGTTACTATCTCAGGTCCTGGCAGTAGTTAGTATAAGAGTTAGGATGCAAAACTACACTCCCTGACTCCCAGGTCTACAAACTTCTTTGACCTCCTTCCTCCTTTAGTTCCCACAAAATTGTAGAGCTCAAACACATTTCTTAACTCTGATCACCTTGAAAGAGCTCTATCCTCAAAGAGGATGACTAGATATAAATCTTTTCTAAGTATGAACTCAGTTGCCATCATCTATCAGTATGAGAAATGTGTTGGTAATCCTATCCCAATTCTTTGGTCTACATGTTTGGTTAAGTATTTTTTTATATAGTCTGAAAGATCATCAGCAAAGATTCTCTGTAAGGTAAAATAAAAGACAGCAGGGTAAAGTTCTTACAGGCTGCATCTGTCTTCTGCTTTTCTCTGAGTGGACTGCTCTACCCACTTTGAGTCTGAGAGCCTTCACTTGTCCTTCTGAAGATCCAGAATCTGAGCTCAATTTCAAAGCTATGGAAAAATTGAAGGCTCTGAGAGCTTCAGCTCAAAGCTTGGATCTCAAGTTTGAACTACAGGGAATTCCTGTTCTAAGAGGGGCACAGAGGGGCTGAGAATTCTGATTTGATCATTATATATTATATACAGATATAAAATTATAGTACTGTATTCCATAAATAAGTAATAATATTATATGTCAGTTAAAAGAAAAGATTTTAAAAAAACATTGTGCTCCACAGTGCATGCCTTCTGAGTTGGAAACCAATACTTGTTTTATGATGAGCCAGTCTAGGCAGCGTATAGAAAATATATACTATCTTCTCTATGGAATGGAGCATCCTAGATTTTGAGCACCCAAGTTTCTAAAGCACCGAAGCATTGGAGTGTTGGACACATTTAGAACTGGTTGCAAATCCTAGTTAGTAGTTACATACCCTTGTGCTATTTATAAAGCCTGTGTTCTCATCTTTAAAATGGGTATGCTATGAATAATGACTTCCTGGGATTGCTGTGAGAGTAGAAGGAGACAGTACTTAGCACAGTGCCAGGCCTAGACTGGAGGAACACAAGTGACCTAGATTTCCCTGAGTGAGCACTGGCCTCACGAGGAATTTAAAACCAAGCTCCTTTCGTTTTCTGTTAGTCACCAAAGCAAGAAGTAGGTGTTATGCATGCTATGCCTTTCCTCTTTGGAAGTGTCAGTGCTGTGTAGGCCAGGATTGTGATGGGGGATCTATGTTGATGGGATGCAGAAGTGTAGGAAGCTCAGGATATTCACAGGGAGTTCTTTGGAAGGTTTGGCCACTACTTTATCAGTATTGCCCTAAACTGATTAGTATACAGGGCGGTATTCCCCTTGGTAACTAGCTCAATTTTTTGCTTTTATGAACATAGAATATGGCCCATAGCTTACTGTGCTAAAATCCTCTTCTACCAAACTACATTTCCACTTTGGAGGATGCTGGTTAGAGGCAGATGGGAAGCTGTTGCAGCGCAATGAATTTAAAGGCCAGAGAATGTGGGCAAGAAGCAAAGACCAAAATTCCCTATATCATCACCCTCAAAAATCCAAAATGTTTCCAAATCATCTCTTTATCACCCCTTACATCTCATGATATTTCATTGCCCTTCCCTTCTTCATGTCATAATGTCACATACAGTATTACAACAGTATTAACAGGTCTCTCAGGACTCTTTGAATCAAGATGAACAATCCAAGTAGGTGATCCATTTATCCACAATTTCTATTAGAGAAAGAAAGAAAAAAGTAAGTCTAACTGTGGACTGTACAATCGTATGTCTAAGAGTGTCTTCAGTAAGTTCTTCTGAACTCAGTAGAATTCAGGCAAATCACTTCAGCAATCAACTCCTTGCATGCATAATGAGTGAGGACATATTTCCTGGGATCCTGATGGCAGGAGATGTAGAAACAAATTGTTTGTGACACAGAGTCATAGAGACATTAGCTGGTCATTGCAGCACAACAGTCTCACATGGCTTGTCACCCAGAGAGGTGGTTTATACACTGCCTCCCAGCCTCAAATCCAGGTCGCTTGGGAAGAAGTGCCCCTAGTAACTGCCTTGATGAGAATCAGAAGTCTTGGAGCTTTGTTTGGCCTGTACCTCTTTCCCAGGTGGTTCCAGATTCATCATCACTGTCTATACGTGGTCAGGTGGATTGAAGGGAGGGGTCCCCACTTCTCAGCAAGAGAAGTGATAAGGTCAAGGACAGAGTATTGATTAACTGAACACCTGCTGTGAAATCTTTCATTTAGAGTCTTCTTGAGAAGCATTTCCAAATTATAAACAAAGGACCATCTATTTCACCATCAACAGCACTACTATCAATTATATTTAAAATTCATGTAAAATTTTACAGTTTGCAGCATGCTTCCTTGTTTCATCTCTCACATCATCCTTTAACATAAAACCCCAGAACTGTTCTGCATTACTGTTTTACAAGTTAACAGATGTTGAACACAATGGAGAAATACAGGCTTCTAATTTATTTCAAAATATTATAAGCTGTAGGACTTACCTAGAACTAATCCACAAAGATTAAACTAATTCATCAGCTCAAGGAACAGCAAAATGTTGGTGAATATCGCTCATTATATATTTTTCCCTGAAACTAAAAAACCTCCATCCATCCCTATATCCTCACCACCCTTTCCCCATCAAAATCCTTCAATATATTCCTTTTTTTTTATATGAAAGCAGACAGATTTTCTTCATAAACCCCATTGAGTTAAAGCTCTTGAAAATAGTCTACCTAGACCAAATCCATTTATGGAAAGAAAATAGCCTAGAAGTCAGTGTGATTCCTTGTAGAAGCATGGGTGGAAGCAATTTGCTGGACAATGCAGCCAATTTGTGTTTGATGTGTGTGTCCCGTTTCTATCATCCACACACCCATTAGCCTCAGTAAACACACAGACACTGCAGTTTTCTAAATATGCATTTCACCATTACCTCAGTCTGTATGAAGCTCACACTTAAAACATAGATCTATCTTTCCCTTAGTTGTGAGAATTGGTAGGGTTAACATTTGAAAATAGTGGTCCCTCCTCTGGGGTTGAGGATGAATCATTAAAAATTCACTTATTCTCTGGAAATGTTCAACTACCAATGCTAAGATCACCATACTTCCAGTGAAGTGTTTCAGGATTTCTGGGCTTATATTTATATATGATAAATAGCTGAATAAAATATCCACCATGCTTTATTTTTCTAAACAGATGATTAGTATCAAGAACATTAAATCAGCCTGGTACTGTGGCTCATGCCTGTAAGGAGAGAGGGAAAATCATGATTCTAGGCCAGTCCAGGCAAAAAGTAAATGAGATCCCCTTTTTAATAGCTGGGTGTGATGGCATGAGCCTGTCATCCCAAGCTACAAGGAAGGCTGAGATTGGGAGGATCACAACTCCAGTCAGTCTGTGCAAACAAGTTCCTGAGATCCCATCTCAATGGAAAAAAAGCTGGGTGTGATGGTATGCACCTGTCTTCCCAGCAACTGGCAGGAAGCATAAAATATGAGGATCACCATTCATACAGGGATGGACAAAAATTAAGACCCTATTGCCAAAATGACCAGAGCAAAAATGGTTGGAAGTATGGCTCAAATGGTAGCTTGCCAGCCCACCAAATGTGAAGCCTTGAGTTCAAACCCTGGACTGCTAACGGAGAAAGAAAGATTAAGACTTTAGGTATCTAATTCCATATTTGTTTTATACAAAACAGTGCTTTTATCTCAGAGTGGATGGACATATCGAAGAAGTATGTTTTAAATTTTTTTCAGAACAAGAAGGGCATCATTCCACTTTGTTACAACACAGAGAATGGCCAATGTAGAGTTTTATACCTGAGGAAGATCCTGGAACTTTTCAGCAGGTTTTTTGTGTGAGGTTGAGAACCCAATTTCTTAAATATTAAGAAATGTCTCCAGAGTTACCCAGCAAGAATAGGATGGCAAATCAGGTTATTTCAAACCCAAGACTCTCCCGGTAAACAGTTACTGAACATGAGTTCATGGCATACAGTCAAGGGATCTGAAACTGGGAATTCAGGGATGAAAAGGATATAATGTCTGCCCCAAGAAATTTTCTTTCTATTTACATGTCAGTTAACATAATACCTAGTGGTGATCAGAAAAAATACCACAAGTACCATGTGACTTCAGTTCAGTGATACCTTTAAGAAAAACATTTATTGTAATCAAATACGAAGATGATGCAATATGGATGAGGGGGTCTGGATTATGCAACAGTTAAGTGACAGTCATCCCAAAGTCTGATATCAACCTGGCCTAGAGCAAGTTTCTAGAGAAGCATAGAACAGTCCTTAGCTAGATTTCATATAATACTCTGTCAACTACCTGGGTGAAAATACAGCATGATTAATGAACTTGATGGGACATAGAGAAAGGAGATAGAGCAAAGAGAGTCCATGACAGTTTGAGCATTAATTAGCATTTCCCACAGGATGTAAAATGAGTTAAAAATAAAATAATGGAATAAATACAAAATACTGCATGAAGCTCTCTGCATGACAACAAATATAATTACTTAAAACTAAGTGTTTTTATTTCATTTAAATTTTTAGCAGCTCTGACTTTAATTTTTTAGTTTTATTTGGTAAAAAGAGAAAAATATTCAGAAGTAAGATTTAGGAAAATTGTATTACAAATGAAAAGGTGAAAGTTTGGCTTCAGCAAGTTCAATTTTTCTCAGTTCTCCATGGCTTACCTTATTTCTTAACGGTTGTTTTAGCATTCTATGCAGAGGCAAATTTTGACCTTCTCTACTTGCCTCACAACAGCAGTTTGAATTTCATGCATTACATAATGAATCTTTTATGCTTCATATTTATATCAACACATCGGCAGAAGAAGTGGTGGATATTTTCAGTACAAATTAGCTACTCCTGATGTTTCCATTCACTGGCATGCATTTGTGTGCAAAAGTAGGCAATTTAGCATTTAGTTGTAACTTAAAATGTCCACTTGCTTAAAGTCAGTCACATAGTAGGTGGAGAGTTCTTATTCCACCCATGTAGTCAATAAGAAAAGATGAGAGAATGTCTTCTGAAGGCATATAAGGTAGTAAGACATCATTTCAACTGCATGCTTAACAGATCCCCTAATTGAGATATACCCATAACATCTACACAAAAAACATGCCTCTCTTCTCTCTCTCCCTCTCTCCCTCTCTCCCTCTCTCTCCACCCCCTTTTGGGACTTCCTCATTAAGGGGAAAAAAATACCTGAAACTTTTTGTCCTACTTTTTTCTATGATCTCTTTTAATATTTTTCAGTTGCCACAAAAGGTGTATTGATATGCTCGGAAAACTAGATCTGACTAAATGGACTAAAGAGAATCTTTCCTTGCAAAGATGAGTGGGTTACTAGATTATCTGGCCAAGACTCAGAAAAATAGTAGGTTCTATAGTAAGTCAGTCAGTCAGGGCAGAGTTCAATTTCTCAAGATGGTGCCTGGGCACTATGAACACCCCTCTTTTTTTACCAGTAGCACCCACCTTTCCTCAGGTTCTCCCTTCACCTCTTGCTCACAACATTGAACTATTTGAGAAAGCACAATAGAGAGGGACTCTTCCATCAAGGCTTAATGATAGTTGCCTCCAGGGTTAATGAATTCTAAATGTAGATTGTTTGTGGATGGGCTGAGACTAAAGTGCTCTTATTGTTAGAAAATTATCAAGTTAAATTTATAGGATTAATCACTTTTGGACACAACAACATTTATAGAGGATTTAATAAAATCTGGTGTCAATATTTTATGATTCACTGCTGTTTCTTGTACCATATTTCCTTCTTATGATCAAAATCTGTAATTCTGTAAATCTGTAAATTTGTAATTTTACCTTTATCATTCATCACATACACAGCTTTCATAACATAATTAAATAAATAGAATGAATATCAGGACAAGGACAGACTTTCCTCACTTCAGTGATATTTATACATACATATATATTTTTTATTTTTTTATTTATTATTATTATTATTATATTTATTTATTTATTTATTTATTTATTTATTTTGTGATGGGGTCCTCTCTTTCTAGTCTAGGCTGGCCTCAAAGTCACAATCTTCCTGCCTTAGCCTCCCAAGTGCTAAGGTGTGCATCACTGTCCATGCCCAACTATCTTGTTCTTTAGATCATAAAATACTCTGTCTCTTTTTTTTTTTGAGCCTTTTTTTTTAGAATTTATTTATTTATTTATTATTCATAAGTACATACAATGCTTGGGTCATTTCTCCCACCTGCCCCCACCCCCTCCCTTACCACCCACTCCGCCCCCTCCCTCTCCCCCCCACCCCCTTGATACCTGGCAGAAATTATTTTGCTCTAAAATATTTTTAAATTGCATGCATCCTTTTAGAATGGCTACAGTATAAAAGTCATTACAACTTCCATGATGACTTTTATATTCTATATATTCCATTTAAGTCCATTCATTGTGAAATTTTTATCGTTATGGATTCTTTGCAGTCATCATTATTCTCACATGTTGTATTGTGTGTCTACAGATATTTGTAAACAGTTCTAAACTTAACAAATCATAATTTTTTCTTCTCCCTCCCCATGGGTTATCCATTCAGAATATTACATGTGCTACATACAGATTATATGTACATGTGAACATAAAATCCATAAAAAATGGATTCTTTAATAATATCTTTTAATTAATAATGAACAAAAATATGAACAGCAAATACTATACTATTTTAGTTACTATTCCTCGGGGGATGGTAGAGATGCACTCATTTTATTTTAATAGCATAATAAATTTCTTTGTCATTTAAAATTATAAAATTAAAACAACTGAGAAGTTTAAAAAAGTAAAAGGTGAAAGTTCACTCCAAGCCTTTGCTTTAAAATACGATGTGACTGCTTGTTGGTTTTGGAAAAATTCTCTTAGACCTTTCCTAGGTACTTATTTATTAACTATTCTGTTAGCACTATATTTGTTGTCACACAACATTTTTAACTTTAAAAATATGTGTTAGCTATCTTAGCAGTAACTTTTAAGTAAACAACTGCCTGGATTCAAACCTTAGCTTAACGACTTAATGTCTCTGTGGTCTCCTACAAGTTACTTTACTCCATCTTTAAAGTGAGAACATTCACCGAAGATTGTTGTTATAAAGATTAATTAAGTTATTGAATGAAAAAATTTATGACAGAAAACATTCAATATGTATTAGAAAAAAATAATAAACTATTAATAGACATTTGTTTTGAACTATTTTGTAAACAAATGATGCTACATTAAGAATATTTGTGCACTTAAGAAATGTTATAAGATAAACTCTTAGAAGTGGAATTGACTCACCAAAGAGCATATATCAATACTCTTTTTGCCAATGTTGACCATAAAGATGTTTTACTGTCGTTTGAGCTGAGTGAATGGTAAATGTTAGCTGGTTTCCTTCTTACCATTGAGTGCTTTATTTAAAACCTTACACAGAGGGCTGGTGGAGTGACTGAAGTGGTAGGGCACCTGCCTAGCAAGAATGAGGCCCTAAATTCAAGCCCCACTACCACGAAAAGAAAAAAAAAAAAAGACGAACCTAAATAAATAAATAAAACCTTACACAGGTTGACATGGGCTCTATTGATCTTAACACTTTCTTTCCATACTCAAAACTTACTAAACCTGACACATAAACCTTCATGTAATCATTGAAAATGCCTTCTCTGTCAATCAATACTGCTTCTCAAATAACATTTGGATACTATTTTACAATGGACTCAATAATGTTAAGAATTTGGTCTTTTTTTTTCTATTTTGATGACAGAAAATCATGTAAATAAATATACCATAGAGAAGTCTGCAGAACATACTTGTTCCATATGCTTCTCACAAATTGTACTCAATTGAGAATTTTTCAGTAGAAACCAGAGAGAAACTAGGTCAAAAAGCCTTAATAGAATTGCTTTTCCTGCCATTCACTTAGCACAAATACAGTGATTTTTTTCTTTCATTTGCAAAGCCTCATAAAGCTAAATATTAGAAAGTCTTTAATAGTAAGTGAAGATAGTAATGTTTAAATTCTGTCTAGAGGATGTAGTTCTATTGAAAAAAATGTGACTTTAAAATACAAGTGATTGAAACTTTCAATGACTGTGTACAAACTATAAAACTCTATAAAGGTATTGTTAATAAGGCGCAGCAATACCAGTACAACTTTATTTAAAATCCAGAAGTGTGATGATAATACGTTTTATTGTAATACTTCCATTCACTAATTTACTTCTTATTTTTAAAGCTTTTTGATATGACATATTTATTTAGCTCCTACTATGTTAGTATGCATGTTCCCTGCCTTTGTGAGGCTTTTGTGCCAGCAGAATACACAGAAATGAGAAAGGAAACAAAGAAACCAAAAATATAAATGAAGATCGTGAGAAAATGCTATAAAAATAAAGACTTTAACAAGAGAAATTGAATAGAGAAGAGGACTTCATTTAACAGGCAGAAGAACCAGAGTATGAAAAGGTTTTCATAGCAAAAAAAAAAAAATAAAGTGACCTACTCAAAGAAAGGAAAGAAGGCCACTGGAACAAAATAGGCAGACGGTAACCCAGAATTAAGATGGTGAGGGACAGGGCCTTCCTCTACCAGCGTTTATGGCCCCTTAAAGTCAGTTGAGATCAACTTCCAAATGCCTATTCTCTCTGCCCCACCTGAAAGACTACCAGATGAAGGAATAGATTCACTTACTACAGAATTTAGTAAGATAATGGGCAAAATAATAGAGCATCCTTTGATTGCCTGTTGTCACTATTCAAAATTGTAAATCTGCTGCTCAGAACAACTTAACAAAAGACAAATCAAAAGGTATAATATTGTGTTGAGAAGGAACCATTATTTTCTGAAGTCAATTTACAGCAGGCTTCCAAGGTTTCATTGACTTAAAAGATCACAATCATTCCTCTGGGTGCACTTCTCCATTTGTTCTTCAATCCACACCATGTTATATTCTGAAATGAGCATTTCTGTGACAGATTCGTCCCCATGATGGATAATCATGTAGATCGTGGCAAACTACTAAGTAGGTCTCAAGAGGGGTGTTTCTAGAAGCAGCTGGTCCCTAGCAACATCCCCCAAATCCAGCTTAAACACTAGGGACAAAGCCCAAATCTCTATGTAAAATTCCCTACTTATTTAGCAGTTTTATTGCCTTACACTCCAAAAGGCCATCAAATTATGATTCAGGGGTAATAAAAAGGAGAGGAAGGATGGATCTAGACTAACTTGTCAGCAGTATGCATTTGAAGGTACCTCTAATGAATGCTATTTTCTTTTGTTATTACTCTAATGTCATATGTCACAGAAAGATAAAACCCTATTATATTGATCTTGTGGCTTAGTTTTTCCTCCTTCTTTTAATTTCTTTCCACGTGGAACTCTTTATGTGATTCCTATTTAACTCTATAAAGATTAAAAATAAAATTCAAAAAACAGACAACTAACCATGGAGTGCTAGAAATTAATAGAGTATTGATCTCTTACGTATATTGCTCAGACAGGTGTTTTAAACCATTTGCAGTTTGTAAGAATCTAAAATGAGCTGAGAGATAGTGAAAGAAGTAAAGGCAACTTTTCCTATAATTGTGGTATTGTGACTATATATGACTCCAACCTTACATTAAAAATTGAGAGTGATTATTTTAGCTCATTTTCTAGGAATATGATTTTAAAGGTTTGTGTTAACTGAAAAATCCAATGGATAAAATGCATTAACACAAACTAAATAAGAGCTTTTCAACAGAAATGGGAAGTGAAGTTATTCTTTAAATATTTGAGGGCATGCAGTTCTTTGAGAGGCAATTAGTGCTTCTCTCAAGGGCAGATTCATGCATGGGGCATTTTCCCTTATGCAATTTAGAGAAGTGTACTCTTTCCACAAACCCTGGCCTCTTGGAGAAAACTATCATAGTGGCTTATGTACAAATAAGAGTGGGTCATGGCTGTGTGAATGGAACCCTGTGTTTTACCAAGAGAAAAAGCCAAAAGCTAGATAACTTCTATAATAATATGAGCAGGGAAGCTCGCCTTCCTATCACTGATGCATAGGCTTTGCTTTCCTATCTATTTTTTTAAAATTTTATTGACTGTAGACAGTCAGGAACTTAGATATAAAGTCATGGAATCATACAGTGTCTTTCATAAACTCTTAAAGCCACTGACTTAATACTTTGGGCATACCTTTCCTATATCCATTTGTGACTTGACATTTTAGGCTGGCAAAATTGTTGAGAAAACACTTCTAATATGCAAGAACACAAAGCTTCTTTATGATTGAGAAGAAAGGTCTTCTTAGACTGAATAAAAATGACTGAAATACAGTGTTTACAATATTATAAATAAGACTGTAATTAATACTATCATCCTTTGACTTTTATTGTAAATTTCATTCCTGATGTTCAGTTGATATAAACTTTACCTGGTATAGATGAAGTTACATGAATTTTTATGTTTAGAATCTACAACCAACTGAATTCTATTCTGTTATGAAAGCAAGCCTAGAGAAAAAGTTAGATCCTTTTGATCAAAGTTGGTAAGGTAGTCAATTAGAGTTTGATCAAATTTTCCAAAACCTTTTCTGTATATCAAAAATGAGGCATATATGGACTTTAAAACATCTTTTTCAAAAAAGAAAAGCTGTTATTATATATTGTTACTACAGTAATGGAATCTTTAGGGTCCTTCAAATCCTGTTGACTAGCACATAAGATTTACCGATGGCATCAAAAACATTTTTTGTTTTCTGATTTGAATAAAAGGTATTGTTTTTTAGAGGTCCAATTTCTCTTTGTCGTAATTCACTTACTTTTGAGCATCAAACAAAGACTCACATTGTCAGTTAAATGGGAAAATGTGAAAGCAGCAAGATCTTGCAAGAAATAGATTATTATAAATTTGACTGTGATTCTGCCAATGTCTCTTTTCTGACAATTTGTTTGTGTGATTTCCTCATCTATAGACGAAGATGACGTAATTGTGTAAAAAACATAAAATTTAAAATCTAATGTTGTCTTCACCCTTTGTAAGAACTGATGCTATAGGTAGGTCAAATGGGGGATGTAGATTTGACTAAAACTACTAGACGTAGATAAAAACCCAGAACACATTTTTAAAAAGTTCTTTGCCTTTCATACTACATTCTCCACTCATTGATTTTTACTATGATCGGGGCAGCTTGCAAGGCAGAGGGATGAACCAAATACAAAGTTTCCTTGACTTAAGGAACCTAATAGTCCAGAAAGCAGTGAAACTTGAGACCACATCACCAGCAAAAATTCTTCCTCCCTGAAATTCCCAAGTGGCTCATATTGCCCCAAGTTCCCTATTAGAATCCCCTTATTTCTCTAACAGAACATTTCTCCAGTGTTTTAGCTCCAGATAACTACCTACCCAAATGCTTTTCTCTTCTGTCCTACTTCCTCAAACCCCATCTCTGTCTGCCAATCTGATCATTTCTTTGGGTTGTTTTTTTTTTTTTTTTTTCCTAATCTTTCATTTCATGGGAAGCCCTAGAAACAACTTTCCAGGAGCCTACACATTTGTTTTCCTAATGGAAATTTGTGAGAACACTGTCTTGAGTCCAACCAGGACAGAACACTTTGCTGAAGCATCACATACAGTTTGCCCACCCACATGGGGGTGGGCAGGTGAGGTCAGCAGAAAGGGAAAGCAGAAGTGGCTCCCAAGTTAAAGGACCAGGAACTACCTTCACATCAAATTCACTTTTCCTTTTCCTCATTGCTTCAAGAACCACCATTAATGGTTGGCTGCCTTATCTTTGCTTCTCCCCTTCTCAGAATGCCCAGAGGAAGCATGCTCACCTTTGGTGGGGGAAGGGGCAGAGCAAGGCAGAGGGGACCCAACCAGCATCCTTCCTCTCGGCCCTCTTGAACTAGCCAGGAACTAAAGAAGCTCCAAGCAGTCAGAGTTGGAAAGTAAATTGATTTGCCAAAAGCCACCAGAGTTAGAAAATGGCAGAGCTCGTTTTTGAACTTGTGTTTTAGCTGTCTCCTGATAACCAGCTTTTTACCACTACATGTAGAAGAAAGCATCTGCCTCAGAGTCTCACAGTTAGTTTGTGCAGAATAGGTGGGAGGAGAGATGGCAGAATTGCATTGTCCCACTGAACAAAATGGCTCTTCATTACATCACTGCCTAAAGAGCCCCATTCTAGTTTCCCATCCTTGAGTCCCCATCGCTCCTCCTCCCCATACCTCACTCCAGCTTCATGACCCAGTACTCCTGATGTAGTAAATTGGAGCTAAGAATCCTCCTTCTTCCCACACACACACACACTTCTCAAGATGGCTGGCCCAGAGACTCGGTAATAAGATTATCTTCTGCAGGAAGCTTTTGGGCAGGTGTTCCTCTGACATTCCAGACACCATTCTTATTAAAACAATGAAATATCATGAGTTTATATTGTTCTATGATTTAGAGCAATTACATATAATGCAAGCTTTTGTGAGTGCCCAACTCTAATATCTCTGAGACCAGTCTGCTACCAACTGATTTTTTTTTTTGAAACACCACCATTTTATGAGCTCTTGACTCCCTGACATCTCAATCAAAAACAGTTCTACACCTAAACTGGCTTGGATTTCTCTGTAACTGTTGTATTTGTGTTTGTCTTTTCTACTCAACTAGCTATCACAATGTTACATATTATGCTTTTTTCTCAAGGTGATATTGTTCAATAAATATTTGCTGACTGGTATTTTGATAAGTCTTATACATATCTTTTTTAGTATTTTCTGCCAGTAAAACAAGATTTACAAGCTCGGTGTAACATCACTTATTGAGCTCCATATTGTTTAAAATTCCTTTTAGAAAGTGGTGGTGAGGGGAACCTGATGACCTATCATTGTTCTCGCAGAGGGCAAACATCACTGCTGAACCTTAGGAGTAACTTTTGAAAGTGTCACTCCTTGGCCCAAATGGCACTCAAGTGCCTGAAAGCGTGAGTCCAGCCTACCCATGGTTGTATCATCTTTCACTTGAAGTTCAAGAAAGAATACCTGTGCAGGTTGAATCAATCACAGCTTTTATCAGATCAGTTCAACACATGTCAATTATGAGGTGACAGGATCCACAGAGCACTGATATCATCACTTGCTCAGTGTACCACATGGTAGTCCATGTCATTTGGTTATAACTGAAAGTTACTTCTAGAATGGTTCTAAGTGATGTGTATGTCTGTGAATACCATTGTCCCTCTTAGCTCAAGACCATGCAGAAAGTGATCATGGAACTGAAACACCACTATAAGTTACCTGGTTCATTAGACTGGTCCTCAGACTAATTAGTTGCCATTAGAACTTGAACCTTTCATCTTATAAATCATCATTATTTCTTCCCTGTTGATCATCAAAGGCTGATCTTCAAGGAGATCAATGGCCACCTAATCCTCTGACACACTCAATAATTGATTTTAAAGCTTACACAGTAGTCTTAACATAATCATGTTTCCAGTGTCACATCCTATAGGAGGTGCCTTCAGTTATTGTGTACTTGTTCAGAATTGCTGCTTATATTATTCTGTGAAGCTTGGGGCAGAAACAAAAGAGAAGATGTCCTTTTCTGAGCCTGGGATTATCCCTGTAGCAAAGCTTCCTCTCTCAGATAGATGATAGCTAGATAGATTGTGTGTGTATGTGTTGTTGCTGATAATAGAACCGGGGCCTTGCTAGGCAAATACTCTACCACTGAGCTACACCCCTAGACCTACAGCCTCTTCTCTTTGAAGATAACATGGTATAGAAAGAAATTGGAGTAAAGTGTCTACTTCTAGAAGCTGTAGAAAACACGATGGTAGGGAATTCCCTTCACTCATTGAGCAGACATCTGTTGTCCACTAGCATTATCTATGATGTATTGGATACCATTCCAGACACTGGATACTGGGCACTGAGTAGTGCAGAGAACCCTCTGAGCTCTGGCTCTTTTGAACACTTTCCCTGTCCTAACATTTTCCTTTTATGGGTTTTCTGTAGTATTACTCATGGGTCAAATATTATTTTGGCAGTTGTTTTCCAATCAGAAGATCACACTTTGGGCAAAATATTCTGTTAGTAAACACAATGAAAGGAAAAACAAAAACTAAAAGAAAAAAATCCATTTAAAATATTTTTTTTTGCACAGGGATCAGTGTGATTGGTTTTCATTTCTATCTCAACTGATTGGATTCAAAAGTATTTTGTCATAAAAATCACATTATCAAAGTGTAGTGAAGAGAAATGAACAAAAGCAAAAGTACTGCAAGTGTCCTTACCTTGTATGAGCAAAATTATTTACTTTGTTTAACCAAGAGATAATTATTTAACTTAGCATGGCAGACTCAGAGGAAAAGCCAAATTATCTCTTGTGTAAACACCACTGCCTTCCTGTGTCTGTCTGTAAGAATGGCCCACTCTGCTGCTGTCATTCCCTAGGCTTAGGCGAATCCCATTAGCATTAGTAGGTAACAAAAATAAAGCTTAATTTTTAGATCACTTGTTACTGTATTTTATCCAAGAGAGAGAATGTGGGGGGAAAAAAAAGATAGAGGATATGTTTTTAACAGAGACAACAAATCCAACTACAAACTGGCTTCTCCAAGCCAGCCCCATGGCCTATAATGCTGTTCTCTTTTACCCAGTACTACTGAAAACCACCCTCTGACAGCTATGGAAAAGTTAGAGATTGTCTATCAGGCATATATTGCAGGCTTCAAAAATGCAGGCTTTGGAATCAAATCTGACTTCTAGATTTCGTCTTGTCTCGAAAAACTGCCAACTTCCTGAGATTCCATTTCTCCATCTGTAAAGCGACAGCAATAATATTGACTTCACGGGGTTTTTCACGGAACTTTAATAAATGGCTATTAAAAGGAAAAATGCTGCCACCTCTCGTTCCTGGAGCCTGGTTGATAACTTTTCAAAGATGACTTTGTAAGAGGTTGTATTCTATGGTTTCTAAGGTGGGTTATACTCATGTTACTTGAAAGTTCTGTAATTATAAAACTAGAGCATTGACGTGCATAAGGGTAAGAAGTGAGGAAGGTAGAACCTGCCCAGGTAGCCATCCTGATGAACATGAAGCTGGTTCATCTTGGTGGCACAAAGATTAGCCTTTTACTCCTGAAGAAGTAGAGACAATATCCTCTACTGCTCAGCTACCCAGAGCATCACTTACACTTGCTGAACAGCCATTCGCAAGGCTGACATGTACATACCAAATTTTATAGCAAAGGAGACAGAGGGAGTGAGCCTTACAGAACCATTTTGAATAAGACCAAGCAAAAAGAAAAGAAAAACAATATAACAGTATAGAAGAATATATATCTCTGTATAAATGTATATTTGGTAAAGTAAAATTTGGGGATATATGTATTCCTCAAAGCCTTCAATTTAAACATGTATTATAAGCTTTTTGGAAAGTGGAAACAATAAGATTCATGCAAGACCTTATATAGATAAAAAAAAATTTGTTTTCCAAATTAACCTACTAAGAATCCAGGCCATATTTGTAGAGTCTTTAGTATACGTAGCATGTTCAAGACTACCACCTCTCCTAAACCACTAGAATTATATTAATCACCACAAGCCTATTTCCCCTGAACTCTGAAAAATTCCTCGTGAACAGCCATACAACTTTGCTTTTCTGAAAGAAAAAAAAGTGGTGGTGTTAAATACACATAGCAAACCACTGACAGTCCCAGTTATTCTGCCCGATGACAAGTTTCTGTTGTCAAAGCTTTCTTCATCCCTGAAAGTACAACTCCATCCCACTTCCAGTGTCAATGGTTGGGAAGGCTGTGAACAATATTCTGGGCGTTTAGATTCCTTTAGAGAATGAGGTTATTTTGCCTGTGGCCAAAAGGACAGCTGAAGTGAGGCCCAGATAAAGAGCCTGGAAGCTGGAAGCTCTTTCTTTGACATTTTCAAGGACTGGGTGTAAGAACAAATGCAGCAGCATCCATTTTTTCCTGTTCAAGCTCTGCCTTTGTTTTGCTTCCTTCTGTGATTTTGTAAAGGGCTGTCACAAAGAGTGTATTGAGAAAGTGTAAATCATCCTTGATGTTATTGGCGGTTGATGCTAGTGTGTAGGTGTCTTTGAGGGGAGGCTCTGAACAAACACCTTTGAAGTGATCCCCAATGAACCATCTGGGTCTTACCATTCTCCAAAATCACTGTTTGTTACTCTTTTAGAAGTCATTGCCTGTCACAGATCCAGATGTATGTACTATTTGTCAAACTTGTTTTTCAGGTTTACCAAAAAGTCAAAAATAATGTGTCAGGCTTTTAAAATGACACCAGTACAACTGGATGAGAAGTCATGAAACCATTGAGGAAAACCATTGAGTTTTAACATACCTTCACTTTCACATCCTTTCCCTCCTACTAGGAAAAAGAAAGAAAATGTTTAAAGGTTATGCATTTTACTTTGTTTTAACTGAGGTTTACAAGTGGTTCTTTGATCGAGCTGTAATCTCAATAGCTCCTAAATTGTTTTGGAATCTAGTAGAATAGTACACTTAATAAAATAAGTGACTTGATTAAATAAAATAACATTACTGTGCACAGTGGCTCACACCTGTAATCCCAGCTACTCAGAAGGTGGAGATAGAAAGATCACAGTTCAAGGGCAGGCCAGGCAAAAAGTTCACAAGACCCCATCTCAACCAATAAGCTTGTTTGTGGTGGTATGCATCTGTTATCTCAGCTACAGGAGTGATAACTAGGAGGATTGTCATTCAGGCCAGTCTTGACAAAAGTGCAAGACCTTGTTCAAAAATAAAGCAAAAAGAGCTAGAGGTATGACTGCAGTGGTAGAGCACCTGCTTAGCAAGCGCAAGACACTGAGTTCAAACCCCAGAACTTAAAAATATGGTGGTGAGTAAAAGAGAAAAATAATGAAATTAAATAATTTCAAGAAGCACCTTCAATGAGGCAATAACATTTGGACAGAAGCACAGACCATCGCTTCTGAACAAAGCCATGATAAGGCTCACTCCAGGGTCAGAGGTAGGGGAGAGCAATGGGAAAGACGCTTCCATCTATTAGGTCATACTGGGTCAGAAGTCACAAAGTCCCCTGAAACCAGAATTTGGATACTTTTAATAGCTGTTCTCTGTTGCTGGGCAGGACACAGAAGATCATGGTCCTGTGTAAATTCCTGGCAATTAATTCCAGCAAGAGTAGGATCCCACCCTTCTTCCCTACCAAAGCTATGGTATGGCTGTTTCTTTTGTACCTGACAGAACTGAGCAAAGAAGTGTGTGAAAATGAAACACGCATCTCACTTGGTATAGCAACTGGTGAGAAGAAGGTCTCTGGACAGCAAAGTCTTTTAGTCTCAGTGTTTATGCTTAGTCTTGGGTAGCAATAGTGTGATTGGTCAGCATATGCCTGGGTGCTTCAGCAAATGTGCCAATGCCAACTGCATCCTTTGCATCAGTAAGCATTGTGCAGCCTCCCAATAGACTTAACGTGTAACACAGAGATGCCGAGGCCACGGTCTTAACGCTTGTAACTCTCTGCTCACCATGGAGAGACTTCATCAGAAACACTCGTTCTTTTTATTGTGGTTTGAATCTGAGTAAAGAAAGCTGATTACTGGAGCTTATCCCAGATCAGAAATTACTCCCTGCTATGACTCCTAAAGATTTCCAGAATGTTTTTCTTTCAGATTCAGCTAAATTTACCAGCATGCCTCTGAATTAGATAAGGAACATAAATGTCTTGGAAGGTGAAAAAGAATCAGAAAAAGTAGCATTTTGCCGCAGTTTATTATTTTGCTATGAGAAGGCGGAGAGAGGGCTAAAGTTGATGAATCCGTTATGGTCACGAAAGTCCCACTTTTGTAGTGGAGCTCATTGAAAGGACACAGGAGCTAATTCACTATTACCACACTTACTCAGAGGAATAAACAGACTTCTGTGAGTCTCCAATTTTAAGTATCAGATTAAGGTAAATCGGGGGGGGGGTGCTTTATTCCATCCCAAATTCTAATGAAGACAGGAGCCCTAAAAGCACCAAGATGAAGGATCACTTCCTGAGGATCAAGGACCACTCATCTTCAATAACCATTATTAGGTGATTCCAGCTTACAGAAATTCCCCTGATGACTGGTGTTGAAATAACCCCTGCTCTCTGCTCTCATTCTTCAAGAACAAATCAGTGTTAAGTGTTGGGCCTTCCCTTTCCAGAAAGTCCCAGTTCCAGAGACAAAGCTGGAAGTTGCCTGAAGGGAGCAGAGAATGAACTTTCTCCATTAGAAAGGCAGCTCCCCTTTCTGAGTGACTTTTACAAATGCTGACTGTGGCTCCAATTCACCAGACAGAGCTCCCAAGGCCTGGCTGATGGGATTTGCCACTTTGTAGCTATTCTTGGCAAAGGGCCTGAATAGACTTGGCCTATGAGACTTTCCCCTGTTTATAGCACTTTTCAACTCAGGCACTGAGAATGCAGACCAAGGCTGATGCTTTTTTTGTTCTTACTGCTCTTTCCAGAAACTGTGTAAAAGGCAAACCAGTTCCCATTCCTAATTCCTGCTGTGCTATCCGAGAACTTGTTTCTCAGACCCTTTGTTCACATGACCACAAAAACGTCTTGGGGATAAGATTCTTTTTGTAAAAAAAGACTTTCTCCTTCTTTATCCCTGGGAGTAGGACCACCATATTGCAAAAACCAAAGGGCTGTGCTTGTTAGTGAGTGACATAGTATAAGCTTTGGGATAGGATGTATTTCACCGGTGAAATACATGAAATACATTTGTAAAAATATTTATTTTATTTTTATTTTCTTACATTTGTAAAAAGATACGTGAAGTCTCACTGTAATTCCTCCACTCATTCTACCAAACCTGTGAAGGCAAGTTACAAATGCAAGAGTAAAATGGGAGGTGCTGGGATGGATCAGCCTGCTTCTAGGATGCTGATCACCAAGGAAGATGAGCTTGAAGATCAATAAAGATTCCCAGCCACCATGCTTGCAGAAATAAACATGGCATGCAGAGATGCTATCTGTGGAGATGAATTAATTTCTGAGAAAACTGGAAGTATTTTTTTCATCCATCACTGCTTTTGCAACAAACCATTCCTCTTGCCTAGAGCATCTTTGCCTGGCTATTCTTACCAGGTCCTCAAAGTCAGCATTCAGATGTCATCTCTTCTTAGGAGCCTTCCTTGACATTATTGATCTGGATCCACAGCCTCTCCTCAAATTCACTCCTGTATTTATCTGTACCCCAGAAGTAATCCACATCACATTTTAATTGTGATGGTTGACTTGCTGGCTTGTGTGAAGCCCCAAAGGAAGGGACTAAATCTCTTAGTTCAGCATCAAGAAAAAGTAGTTATCTAAAAATGGAGTACATATTTCCATCTACTCATGTGAAAAATTTTCTGTGGGACTTTTCAGAAATGGATTTCTCTTACTTTTTCCATAATAACAGATGTTTTATCCTTTGACTATGGAGGGTGAAATTAAATTTCGGACCTTTTAAGGAAGAGAAAATAATCTTCTATTTCTGGTGCCTGTTTCTTCAGGTTGTATTATCATTAGTTAAATTCTTCTATAGTGGCAGACATTCATATTTTAACATCCTATTTCACTCTGGTTTATATTATCAGTGTTCATGTCTGCTTTTGCAGTCCAAAGATAATCTTTAAAAGTTACAATTACCATCTCAAAAGTGAGTTTTAAATTCCTCACTGTTCTCATGTAACTCCTCAATATGACATTCAGTGTTCTCCACAACTTGCAGTTGGGAAATGCTTTAATATTATGGGTCCCATGACATTGTCATATGGCTTACAGCATGTACCAAATACAGGTGCAATTGTCTGTTAACCAGAATTTTTTAAACCAGAATGTAAGAGGCTGGGAACACTTTTAATCAAACATTTGTAGAATGCTTTCTCTGCATCTGACATAATCCTAGGATTTTACAAATATGAATGTATTTAACCCTAATAACTATCCCATGATATTATTTCCCTGTTGATAGATAAGGAAACAAAGGAATAAAATGTTAATTAAAGGATGCAATTGAAGACTAAATAACAAAAGCACAAAACAGAAGACCTGAGAGAGAAAAGCTAGACTTTTAGTGAAGTCTGCATGAGGAGGCATATCAGAGCCAAAGAATAAACCAAACCAAAATGCACCAGCTTTTCACCCTAGTAACAGATTTTACTGTGTGCAAATGTAATTTGTAGCACATGGCTAGTGTAATTATGACTACCCCTAAAAGGACTGGAAAGGAATTTCCAGTGAACCCTTGGTAAGAAGATATGTCAAGCCCTATTGAACATGGGCTTCAAATATGACACCTCCAATGTCGTGTTCAGGTAGTAAAGGTTGGTTGATTTGCCCTAAAAGATTTTGTTTTAGTCTGCAGACATAACATTGGAAATTGTTCCATTGAGTTTCAGATGTCACAATGTCCCCAAATGTTATGTGAGTCACTTTTTCTTACACTAAAAAGTTATGTTTTCCTGACCCTAGTAAACATTACTCAGTTTCTAGCACTTGCTTTTTCTATTCAAGAACCATTTTCTGGAGCAGAGGTGGTAGCTCACATCTATAATTCCTGCTATTCAGAAGGCAAAGATGGAGCAGATCGAGGTTCAAGTCCAGCCAGGGCAAAACTGTTAACAAGACTCCATTTTAACCAAGAAGTCAGGCATGGTGGAATATGCTTGTAATCCCAGCTATGTGGGAGGCATAGGTAGAATTGCAGTCTGAAACCAGCCCTGGGGAGAAACACAAGACCCTATCTGAAAAAAAATAACTAAAGCAAAAAAGGCTAAAGGTGTGGCTCAATGATAGAGCACCCGCCTAGCAAGTGCAAACTTGGGTTCAAACCCCAGTACCACCAAAAAAATTTAAAAGAGCCATTTTCTATTCACAAGTATTTGAAGAAGTCACTTATTTTAAAAACCTGTCTGATAGGCCATTGCTAAATTGTGTCGCTGCTCTGATTGCTTGAATGCTGTAAGGCTACTATGTCATGTAAGAAGAGATTCAAAAAAATTGCTAGTTGAAGGAAAAGCAGTCTAAATGACTGTGATATTAATAGCAGTCCCAAGAGGATCAGCTCCTGGATTCTCTGTAATTTGGGGCACAAAAAGGCAACAGCTGTAAAGCACTCATAAATAGCTGTGGACCACACATTTCAAACTGTCTACATCAATGGGAAAACAGTTTTGATTCTTCAAATTACAGACTTGAACCAGTTTTGGCCTTGTAAAATAATCAAACTGTCACATCTTAAAAATCTGAGATCAAATTTAGAATTCCATGGCTCTGGAGTAACCATTAAAACCCAAAGCAACCAATATTTAAGCATCTGGGCTTTGAAGACAATTCAAAAAATTTAGGATAAATCACAAAATAAGGGGGGAGAAAGTTGTAAAAAAGGAATATTAATTAAAATGTAAAAGTGTTTTAAGAGTTCAGACGCCAAGTATGTGTGGGGTTCTGTTTCCTTATTCTGGCAGCAAGAGAGGTGGAAAAAGAGAGCAGAAGGACTGCGTCAGGGGAAGCCCAGATATCCATCACTGAGTGCCTCCTAAGAACCAGAGTAGAGCAGACGGTCCTTCATCCCCAGCTCTTACTCTGCAATGCTGAAATGCACTGCTTTACCCACATTCAGCACCGGAAACTTTTTACATCAAATATGAATGAATAACACACAGTTACTCCACTCTTCCCCCATCATCATTGTGTGATGGCTTTATTTTCAGAGATAGGAGTAAAATTATAGAGTAAGAGATTACAAATTAACTCTAACACCAACTTCATGAGGTAGATATGTTATTGTCCCTTTCATGCAGAAAGGGAAATCAAGGCACAGAAAGAGAAAGTAACTTAGTTTGCCAAGTTACAAGTAGAGTTGCCAGAGTAACCATTGAATATTTCAAAAACATAGAAACAAATGATTTGGTATACAAAATTATTAAAAATAAGAATTTATTAAAGCATTTCGAGAAACACTGAGATACCTGCAGATGCTCGGACAACTCCTAGCTCTGCTGTGCAAACTAAGTTACTTTCTCTTTCTGTGCCTTGATTTCCCTTTCTTCACGAAAGGGACAATGACATATCTACCTCATGAAGTTGGTGTTAGAGTTAAATACATTAATAGAAATACTGCTTATATGTTCCTATGTTCTTACATGCATCTATTGTCATTGCCATTGTTGTTGTTCCCAGGTTTTATTTATTCATAAAATCAAAATCAAATGCTAAGTGTTACTGATTTTATGACAGTCATTACTTGTTAACTATTTATTATTCTACATTCTGTGTTAAATACTTTGTGGTAATTATTTCATTTAAATTTTATGACACTCTTATAAGGTTGCTACTATTATTATCCCTATTTAAATATGAGAATATTAAGGCACTGAAGGGCAAGAAACTTGTGACAATGACAAAACTAGCAGGTTGCAGATCCAGAATATACAAATATATCATATACAAATATGTCATTATAAACATAAACCACGTTTTCTGTTATCTTCCTCTATCCTTGTACATTGCACTGTGATAGTCATGCAACAGGGTTCCTTCATCACCTTTTAATTTATACAAGGGATTATTTTCCACTGAATACTTTAGACTGCCTTATAGGATCTCATTGTCTTTTGACTTAGACTTTCTAACCTAGGTCATTCAACTCAAGGTAAACTTTTTAAGCTGAGCCACCAAAGAAAGTGAAGCTTTCCACATAAAATTCCTATCAAATGTACATTAGGAGTTGTCAGTGTCCAGAATGAGTCTCATGATGTAAATCAGATTAACCATGAACAATGCCTAGCAGAGATCTTAAAAAGCAAAGAATAAAATATTCTTTCAATCTGGAGTAAAAATGTCCAATAAGAACAGTGGCCTGTTTAAAAGGAATCTTGAAAAATTAAAGTGATAGTTTCTGGAAGTATCAACACACCAATTGGTCCTGGGGCATGGCTCAAGCTGTAGAGCACCTGCCTAGCAAGCACGAGGCCCTGAGTTCAACACAGAACCACCAAAAATAAAAACACAAAAAAATTAACACACTGATTTAGACAGAGTGATATCCTTCACTACCACCACCCCTGAATATGCCTGCCATCTACTCTGCAGCTTAATAGGAATAAAAGTCTCCAGGTTGCTTTGATGGCTGACCTTTGTCCTTTAAAAGTATAGTTTTCATGAAGAAGAAACAAGGTTGGCATCTGTCTTCTGTTGGCTAGAGAATAAGGCATAAGGAAAAGATAGCCTCTGAAATGAGGAACATTCACTAAATTTATCTAAGGCTACCCATTGTTCTCACTTAGCCTTTAAGATTTGAATGGGAACACAATCACAATATTTGTTTCCTCCTTACCACACACTGAAACAATTTAACCAACTTCCTTTACAGAGAGACATCTGTCTAGGGAACATGTGGTCAGAAAGCCACCAATGAGGATCAGGCAGCAAGTCTGATGACCCTCTTCCTGTCATCTTCCCCTGGCTTCAAAACTGGTAAAAGAACATAAAGTGGAGCAATTGTTAATTGGTTCTCAACACTCAAACTTCTCAAATTTGCCAATATAAAGTCATCAAAACTGGCAAAATTTAATCGGCCAGAAGATATCATGTGTTTAATTTTTACAAGCAGCTGCATAGCTCTTTTTAAAAGCTGGAATCCTTGGTGCTAAATCAGTTGTCATGAGGGGTTACAGGAGCTGTGCCAGGAACATTTCAAGAACTCTAACAGCACGGTGCTGTGCACAGGGACCCCACCTGAGGAGGGCTCAGCTCTCCAACCTTGAATAAGAAATAGTCATGCCCAAACTTTAGAATCCTCCATCCTCCCTGACCGACATCCATGCAGGCTAACCTTCCTGCAGAACATACTGCCTTCCTGCTCTGCCTTCTTTGAGTACTTTTCAGTTTACAAAATACCTTTCATATAACTATCCCATGTGATCCTCACCGTCGTCCTGCGAGATAGACACGACTAGGATCATTTGAAAGCCAGGGAAGCTCAGGCTGCAAAAGACTATAGGTTACTCAAGGCAAATGAAGGTTAAGTAAAAGGAAGAATTCAAACCCAGACTTTCTGCCTTAATTCCAGAGATACTTCTACACAACTTGCTACTGTGGATGAAAGAGGACTCTACCCTAAGCACCACAGAGTATGGCCTTTGAGATTAAACTTAAATATTTTTTCTGAAGGTAGTGAGTGGTACATTGGCAAAAGCTAGTCCACTAATTAGGGTTTGAGTGATACTTGTAGCCAAATCAGCTACAAAGCTGTGGATCCTTAGCCTCTCTCTTTTGATCAGAAAATAATAATTTGAGTTTCATAGTCTCTCTGTCCTATAGGTACCTTGTGGTACTAATTAGTGAATTAACTGCAATGACATATACAAATCCCCATCTATATATACTATCGCTTGTTTCAGAAGAATAAAATCTGTAATATAATAGTTTCAACTCAGTTTTAAAGTGAGAGCATAGAATTCCTGTTGTATTCATTTAAAATAAAGTAAAATTGACATTTTTAAGCTTTTGTAAATTATTTTAATGCTAATTTGATTAACCTTTTTGTTAAATAAAATGCTCCAACTTTGATGCACTTTTGCAGTAGAGAAAGAAATGAATTTATATTTTCATAGTCTTCCACCACTTATGGAAAACAGGCACTTTCTGCCATTATAATTTCATATCTCTATAGAGCTTCAATTTAATACTGTGTAAGGAAAAAGCAAAAGGGTAATACATGACACAGCTTCAACCCTTGTCCATTTATAGAGGGACCTTTGATATGTCAGCCTACATTTCTAACAACTCTATTTTTATTTAAGTACTTCATTTTATCAGTTTTTCCTGCTCTTCTCCAAAGGGAATATATGACTTCTTATCATTAATATTTATCGAAGTGGCCATGTAGCTTTTTGATTTGCTACCAACCATTACATTTGTTTCCTAGTGAAAAGAACATTTGGATTTACTACAATGCAAGTGCAAGCTTATTGACATGTTGCTATCATTACCCAATCCTTTCAACAGTCTGTTCATGAGCATTTATACCAAATGATCAAGAGAATTGCACAAGTGCCTGCATGCACATCCTCCACCCTCCCCTGCCATACATACAAAGTTAAATTGTTTCTCAAAGATTTTCATTTTCTGGAGACAGCCCCATTCCATGGCTTTCTACCTGACTGTGGATGGAAAATCTTGGAGCACTATTTCCATTGCCCTTCAGTATTGGGCTGGACAGCTTAGTTTTGCTATTGCTAGCTTAAATTTAATCCTAGAAATTGAGTGATTATTTATAAACTAGCATATATAATATGTGGGACCACAAATATGTTAAGATGTTGTGCCCAGGTTCCCTTGACTGAAATCAAATATGTGAATGCTGTCACAAAAAGGAACTGTGCCCAGTGTCTCCAGACCAGAAGAACTGCCCAGCATCTTCCTGTTGTTCTCTCATTCTACACTATCCAGACAAGGAAATGAGCAAAAGTGACCTGAGAGTTGTATGATATCTTCTTTATAAAGAGGCAAAGAGGCTGCAGTTCAGGCCCCTTGCATAAGCATCACCACACAGCAACACTAGGAGATACAGAGACACACCCCTTCCCCCACCAAAAGCGGGTCCCCTCTTCATGCTTCATTTGGACAAGAGAGAAGACTGACAGCCCATCTCACTAAAATGAAGACAGGTACCTGGCACGGGAACTGTTTTCCTCTTTCTCCTGTTTGTTGTACAAGTGCCACTTAGTGAATGAGTGGAATTTCACTCTATCCTGAGTCGTTAAACCAGAAAAAGGAAGAGTTCAGGGCCATCTAGAATTGCTGTGGTGTCATTTAACAACCTTATTTAGTTAACTAAAATATTGAAATATTAAAATTTGAAAGCCTCTCTTTCAAAGCAGAGCAAGGTATGGCTTTCAATATTAAAAGCTCTTATTATAGCAGATAAATAGCATCTAATTCTAGACATCCTATAATGAACTCACAGGCTTTACATATTATTTATACTTCAAAGAAAACTGCTGGCATCAAGTTTTTTTCTTCAAACCATGAGCAGGAGTAGGATCTGTGTGCTGTGTGTAGCTTCATCTTGGCTCATCTATTCATAGGATATATGTCTTTAGACACTTTTTTTTCAGTGTTGGGTATTAAATCCAGGCCCTTGCATGTGCTAGGCAAGAGCTGTGCCCCTTAGTTATAGCTCCGTCCTTTTCCTTTGACTTTTTAGTTATTAAGAGGATTTGGACGGTGTTCATCTTCCCACATAATTCTGCATAGTGCATCTCGTAGTGTGTAAAGGCTGTATGCTAATTGCTCTAGGTCAAGTTTGCAATTGTCCAGGGAAGTGGAGTGAGCACAAAGTTGAAGTTAGCCCAGGCTAATCTAGAACCACTCAGTTAGCACGTGTTCTCTAAATAAAACATGTAATTGTAAGCACAATAGTGAACATGGAGTGAAAATATTAAAAGGGTATTGCCTGATGTACCGCAACCCAGACGGGGTTGGTAATTGGGACAGAGAACCTGGTACCTGGTCAGGTACCAGGCCAACAGTGAGCTGTAAACTTTTAGACGTGTATGGCAGAGTCTGTAAAGGTAAAGTCATGCGCTCCTGTCTGCACAGTGAAGTTTTGCATTGTTGCTGCCCGGGCCATGTCTCTTGACTACTTTGTTACTTGTAACCTTTTTAAACCTGAAGATCACCCGTTACTACCATAAAGTGCTTTCGTCTTTGTCCATTAATGAGTTCATATGAAAAAGAGGAAGTATATAGGATTTGGGGAGGGATGGGATAATGGAGTGGGCATAGAGCCTGCCCCTCCTTTACCTGTTTCTCATGATGGCCACCAGCAAAAGAAATCTCCCCAACCGATCATGTTCTTCAAGACAAGGACCTATTATGGATCTATCTTAGGTACTTGATAAGTATTTGTTGAGAACAAAAACAACTAAGAGCAGGAGAGAGCTATGAGATAGAATAAGAATTAAAAAGTAAAGTTTGATTACCAGTAAAAATTGACTCAGTACAAGAAAAGCAGTCAATTAGTGGGACCCTGGAGAAGAAGGACGTTCAAAGCAGTTGGGGAAGAAGGGAAGTCAATCTTTTTCATTATTATTTCTCTGCTACATCACTGTCTTCACATAGCAGATGCTCAATAAGCATGAGTGGCATCGTTCCATTCAGCAATGTCTGCAATGTGTAAGACACTGTTGTAAGCTCAGTCACCTGCCCTCAGGAATCTTCCACATTCTAGTGGCAGAGACAAATAATGAACAAGGAAAACAAGCAACCAAATGAACAAATAGCATAACCTTGGCTAATAATAAGGAATGGGAAAAAATAAGTACATTCAGTTAGGGAGATAAGCATGCAACAATATGAGGTAAACCCTTCCAGGCATAGAGAGGAATAAGACCTAAGGGCAAGCTGGCTTGAGAAGCAGCAAGGAGACCATGTGACTGGATTCCAGTGTCTCAGGAGAGAATGGAGAGAGTCTTCCAGAGACCCTGAGGATATCAAATAGGAGTCATGGAGCAGACCTTGTAGGGTTCTGCTTGCCATGGTGAGGGGCTTGTGGATCTTGTTCTAAGGGTAAGAGAAAACCATTACAGTTTTTAATCTGGGAGTAGGTTTGAGTTTTAAAAAATAATTCTGGTTGCTGTACAGAGAATCAGCTTGAGAAGGAATAAATTGAGATATACAGAACCATACAGAAGCTGTGAGGAGGCATTAGAGTATAATCCAGATGAGAAGGATGGATAAGGATGCCACAGGTGGCAGTGAAAGTGGTAAAAAGAAAGAGGTCTTTAGAAAGTGTCACTGAACTCCTTTATGACCCTGGAAAGATAGCTACAGCCTAGAGCCTCACTCCTCCAACCAGCATCTTGTCTAAGGTCCTTTGAGCCTCTGGAAATCTCACTCCTCCCACTTCTTGCCACAGGAGGCAGGCAGATTAATGTCCCTCTCTTAAAATGTTACATGAAGACCTTATCCTGGCTTTTCCAGTGAGTCTTGCTACTCACCTGGATCCTTAGAAGTGTAGTACCTTCCCTAGCCAGAGTCAGAGGGAGATGTGACTATGGAAGGAGGTTAGAAAAATGCAGTGTTTCTGGCTTTGAAAACAGAGGGAGGGGCCACATGCCAAGCAATGTGAATGACCTGTGGCAGATGGAAAAGGCAAGAAACAGGTTCTCCTCTACAGTATCCAGAAAAGAACACAGCTGTGCCAACACCTCGATTTTAGCCCAGTGAGACCTATATTAGACTTCTGACTCACAGAACTATTAGATAATAAATTTGCATGGTTTAAGTCAGTAAATTATGGGAATTTGTTGAAAAATGAACATACCCTCAAAACTCCATCACCCTGTGTAGAGCTCCTGTCACCACTATGGATCCAAAGATAAAGCTAGAGAGTCCCTGAGTCTATGATGGAGAAATTGAAAGTATCTTATCACAGAAAATGGGCTGTTGAATTTTCCCATCATCCCAGCAGTAGTAATTCCGGGGCTCTGTACCCTTCTTGTGCCTAAGAAATAGTGTAGTTTACATGAGTACTACCCTGAGGAGCTACTGACAATTATCATGATGGTTTTGCATAACTGTCCTAATTAATTGGGGGGCAGTCAGGCTGTCAGACATATCAAAAGGCAAATGGTATAACTATAACTATGCCATTCATCCTGTATGCTGCATGCCCCAGGAGGCTCAGTTCTCTATCTTTTCATGCTTCTCTTAGTTGGTGCTATAAGAATAGCAGCAAAGTGACCCATGAGAAGCAACCAGTGATGGCTGGTAATGACGCATAAGTGCCACTGAGCATAGTACCCACCTCTGTGTTGAGCCTTCATGCTCCATTATAGTCAGTGGCTTCCTCTGGCAAAACCTCACTGAGACTCATTCCCAGACTGGGCTTGATAAATCCTCTTCTTGCTTTAAAATTCTTTGTGTGGTTTTATAACTTCTATAGTAAAGTCTTGGATTGGTGGACTAAGTGAAGCTTAGTCAATAACAGAGGAGAATTCTCAAAGCCTTGTGAATGGTCATTGCTTTTTTTTCATACGGGATTACCTGCCTCTTTTTAGCTTTATGTTCGTATCATCCTCTTGGTTTCATAGAAGTATGGGTGCTTGTAAACTTCTTGGATATCACAAATTCGTATTTGGAGTTCTTATATTTTCTGAATTCTCAAGCAACAAATGAGGTTACTTTTGAGTAGAAGTTTATTTGGGAAAGTTAATAGCTTTTAACAAGTTTATTCTATACGTCATCTTTTGGGAATACTTTACTTTCTGGGATTACTTGGTATTGAAACTCTTTTTTTATTAAACTTTGGACTTTCTCTGACCTCTCTTAGCTCCTGGGCTGTCACTCTCTGGAAGAAGCAGGAGGGCAGGAGCTCTTTTGGGACTTTGGAGCTTGCTGATACAATGGAATAATTCCCAGAGAGTAGCTTACCAACTGTGACCTATTTTCTGCCCTTATACATGTGCATAGGAATCCAGATGGTTTGATTAAATATAGCCTCTCCTGGTTCTAAAGGGACCACTTTTCAGCATGGAGTATGGACAATTAGCCACACTGTTCCTATTAACATTAATGGAGGGTACCAGGGCATTCCCCATGTTCTAAGCTGCAAAAGAAAGCCCACGGCCTGCTAAAGGGACATTTCTTACATTTACAGACCATCTGGCTCCTAGTATTATACAAATACATGAAAAATTTCTTCCCGCAAATGTGTACATTTAGAGGTAGCTGAACATAGTCCAGAGCTTCACAAACTTTTATTTGCATTAGAACCACCTAGTGAACTGTTTAAAGTGAAGATTCCTGGGACCTGTTCTTAGGAATTCCACTTTAGTGGGTCTAGGCAGGATCCAGGAACCTTCACTGTTAGAACAATTCTAAATACTTCACTATAGTTAGTCCATGGACCACACTCAAAGGAGAAAAGTAACACACACACACACACAAAGTGGAGTTTGATTACTAGCCGCCCACTTTGGAAAAAGTCACTTAATCTTTCCTAACTTTTGATTACTTATTTGATTAGAAGAGTCACATGCCAGCATCAGAGATTTATTTTCAGAATTAAATGTGATAACAAATGTAACATGCCCATCATAATTCAATAATATTTCCTCTTCTCTCTCTCTCTCTCTCTCTCTCCCCACTTCCCTCCCATCCTTCCTTCCTTTTTTTTCTTTCTTTCTTTCCTTTCTTTTTTTCATTAATTGTTTTAATAGGGTCTCACTATGTAGCCCTTACTGGTCTTGACCTCTCAATCCTTCTGCATGCTAGAATTACAGGCATGAGTCACCAAGCCTGACCAATAATTGTGCTTCCTTTCTCACCCCTGTCCTATTGACCAAGAGATAAGTTCTCACAGAAAACACAAACTATGACTATAGAATTTACCTTTTTTCATCAGACCTGGTAGAATCACAGGGAAACAAAAGGGAAGTGTCTGACTGTCAGAGAAGAGGGAATCACTGCAAAAACTGTTCATTGTATGCTCAACACACACTTGACACTCACTGAAGTTGTTTCTTCTCCTATAATATGGGGAAATGATATATACCTTATTGAGTCATGAGAATTCAAAATGTGGTTAGTGAAATACCTACTGTTACCTCCTCATTCCCTCAGAAATGACAAATTCTATAATTTTTCTTCATTCATTCATTCAACAAATATCTGCTGAATATCTCCTACATATGAGGCACTGCAATGACTGCTGGAATAGATGGTTAGTATACATGTTCAGCTTTTTCAAAGCTTCCAGATGAATTGAGGCAATCAGGCAATTACATATATGTATTAAGCAATTAGTGCCTATTTCAGGACTGTTATTGTTAACTATTGTACTCAAAAAGAGAAAAGTACAGTACACAGAATAGTGCCATAACAGGAAGTTATTAATGAAAAAAATGGTCATTTGTATGTATGATAAGCCTACTTACTAAGATGTTATTATACGTCTAGGATATCAGTCTATATATTTTCCTGCCCAGATCCATTAACCTCTGCTATTTATAAGAAACAAGGTTTAAGACTACAGTTATCTAGAGAGGCAAGACTGATATAGGTCACTCAAGCAAATGTGGTCTTTGGTCCTTCAAAAGAAGGATCCAGGATCTTGATAATACATCAGTAAATCATTTCTTATTTTGTCCTCCTGTTTTTCACTCCAGTTCATGAAAGTGTTTCACTATTAATGTTGGTACAAGAGTCCTCTTTTTTCCTACTAAAACAACTTGCCTACTTTTTTATCCAACAAACCTAACAACCTAGACTTTACAAAATTTGCTGATAAGTGACGAATCCCACAAAGCAAGTTACAAACACCGTCCACCCCTTGTTGTACATCATTTACTTCCTATAGAACTAAACGAATAATCTGTATTAACAAGACATTTTATTCTTTGTCATACCAATTTAAGCTATTCACTGATGGCTAGGCCTATCAAACAATCCGAGCTGGTAAGGGTGGAAGAACTATACTAATTTTATTTGTGGCCCACTTGAGGGATTCAGTCATGCTCAGTGACATGGGAAGTAGTGGTCCATAGGTATCACCCTGCAGTTTAACCAGTGCCATGAGCCTGACAGAGAGAACGTGTGCAGTGATCTGAGGAGAAAGCTGTAGTACAAAATGTAGTCTGCAGTACAGAGTTTGTAGTTGGCCAATATGGCTTTCCTAACTGTTCCTTTGGGAATTTTTGTCCTAGAAAATGGTAGAAGACAAAATGGCAAGCACCTTTATGCACTCATCTTCACAGCTCTCTGACTTTATAGTGTGTGGAAACAGCGCACACTGAATAGTTCCCACTCTTTCTCCTTGATAGTCAAGGTCTTTGCCCAAACTTAAATAATCATAAGGTGCAGGGACATTAAAAGTAGCACCATGATCAAATTACTGTGGGATTCTGGCTAAGGGTTTCATGGCGATATGATTAAGAACTTTGCCCTGTGTGAAACTGGCCCCCAGATATGGTTAAACATGCTGAAATCAGATGGGTAACCTGAAGAGAAGGATGCCTGCGAACATGATTCTTCTGAAGTTTTGAATAAAGAAAATACCTGAAGATGGTGGTCCAGAAAGACATTCTTATAGCAATATTTAAAAAAAAAAAAAAAAAAACACACACTGATTTCAACTTAGGTTGAAACAAACTATATGTGCCAAATTCTGGAGGAGTTTTGGACTCAAACTTCAGGGTGGGAAATAAAATCATAAGAATTCTAAATTCTTTATCCTCTCATCATTGAAGTTGGAGGTGAGTTTGATTTGACAGAAGAGTGGCTCCCCTTGGGAAATTAATTTGCCCCTTTTATGTTAAGTGGGTCAAACTGGATAGATGAGAAGCATTTGACTTTCGAATTTTCACAGTGGTGTTTCAGTGCATTTCAGGTCTTTGATTCCAGTAGATTTTCTTTCCTTCTTGCCTGGGATTTCCTTCAGCAAGAAATCTCATGCTGTAGAAATTCCATGCTCTCATATCTTGTTTACAGTTATGTATAAGGAGAGGCACACTGTAAATGAAAATTAATCATTCTCAATCTCTAAGCAGTGACGCTGAGTGCCATGTGAGGAACGAATTACTGCCTGTGTTCCCAAAGAACATCACATGAATCATTTAAAAATTGATTTTGTATCTTCACAGTTGCAATCTTTTGATAAGCACCTCTATCCTAGGTTGTCTGCGGGTCATGAACCTGTAGGAACTAAAAGGTTTCTGCAAAACCAACAGATCTTTTCAATCAGTGGAGCTATCTGCCCTCCTTTCTCCAACATTTTAATTACCTTCCCATTGGCCTTTGTTCAGAGAATGTTTTCTTTCTTTCAAAGTCAAGAATAAGAGCAAAAAGAAAGTCAGTTTTCTCTTGAAAACTGGATATTTCTCACTGGATATTTTACTTTAATGAGGAGTGAGGATATCTGTCAGATAGTACAAAAAGCATTGTCCTCAGTATCCTAAGACCTGAATTTGAATCCTGGATCTTAATAGTTTTTCATCTTGGGAAAATAAAAAGAAGCTAGGTTATGCTTCAGGAAAGGCACCTGTAAAAATCAGCATAGCTTAAAACAAAAGTTTCTTTCTCCTGTTGTATGTCCGTGCTCATTAGTGGGGGCTCTGCTGTCATTATCCATATTCCAGGACACAGGATACTGGACAGTCATCTTTCTGAAGTATCACTGTTTGTGGTGGCACATGAGATAAAAATCACTTATAAAGGCTTCCATCCAGAAGTAATACATGTGTCTCTCACTTATATTTTATTAGCAAAGTAAATCACATGCCTGCAACTAACACCAAAGAGAAGGTGAAGTATGATACCTTTCTGTGTCCATAAACACTGAAAGAAATGTTCTACCCCTCCGCTCCTCCACTTGCTTACATGCACAATAATACTTCTTACTCCTGAAGGTTGTTGTGATTAATGGTCATTATAATGAAATGTGTGCTCTGCGCTAAATAATAATAACTGCTACTGAGCTCAATAACGAACTTCTGTTACATGTCACTTCTGATGCTAATGATGCACTGAATCATTTCCACAAGCTTGGCATTCTACAGATGAAGCCGTGGCTTAGAAAGGTTAATTGACTTTCTTATGAATCAACTGGCAAATCGTGGAGCCATGACTTCAGTCATCCTTAGCAACTGACTCCCCAGTCTTTGCTTTTGATGCTGTTCTGTAGATTTTTCAGTCTTTAAATCATTTACTGAAGGGATGTGGACATGATGGAAGCACTTTGGGGTTAGCATGGCCATATCATTCAGTTATGTCAATCCTTAAATATTGAACCTTCTTGGGAATTACAGGAGGGTCATTTGATAAGAGCAGAGTTATTGCAAGGATCCCTGGGTACCTCTGGTTACTTCTTCCCATGCTCCCACATGTGTTTCTTTGTCATCCAATTTAGTGGGTGAATGAGAGAGGTGAGAAGAAAAATAAATATAATCAGATTTGGGTGAATGAGAGAGGTGAGAAGAAAAATAAATATAATCAGATTTGTGGCGATTCTCTTACATGTTATCTGTTATTATTTGTTCGAAGCAAGTGGGCCAAGAACTACAACTTTAGAATTTATGCCAACAAATTCCAATCATATATGCATTAATAGAGTGAAGATTCCCTAAATCTTCTGTTAAATTTACAACAAATCAACAACAGTTTCTTTATTTCTAGTACAGTAGGGGCTCAAGAAATATCTCTTTAATAAAAACATGTATGCTATTGTGCTTTTTAGTAAAAATAGAGTTAATGTTTTCTTATAGCTTAAAAATAGTATACAAACCAAGAGATCAAAACCATATTAGAAATGTTGTAATTTTCTAATGTAATATTCAAGTCAGATTATTGTTGGCATTCTCAATGGATTAAAGTCTGTGTTTACCAGCTTGTCTTCTATGCACATTGGCTTTGGTCATCATAATGCCAAATAGATGATAGATAGATAGATAAAAAGGTAGATAGATAGATAGACAGATAGGTAGATAGGTAGGTAGGTAGGTAGGTAGATAGATAAATCCTTATCACCTTCTCACCTGGAGAAAAATGGAAACCATTGGTGTAAAGGAGATATCCTTTCCTCCAGGGTACCAAGAACTTTAGTAAGTGCTGGTAGTATAGTAGTTAACAGAAAAGACACATTCCCTGTCTTCATGGAACCTTCAATGTGTTTATAGAATAAGCATTAAACAGACACTATACGAAATGAAAGGTTGTAAATTTTTTATTAGAATAATAAAATATGACTTTCACTCACCTCTCCAAAAACCTCCCTTTACATCTTACCATCCTCATTTTCTCTTTGATTTAATAAAAAAAAAAAAGCACTTGAGAAGGAAGATGTTTGCATTTATTGAAAATACAGCGAAAAGAGTATGAGTTGCATTGTTACATAGTGCCCACTCATACACTTTCCTCTTTAAATAATTCGTTCTCACCTGCACACAAATGACTTGATATCCAGGGTATTATGGGCTCTTTCTCCACTGAATTACTCACTTAGAGCTGCTTCATTTTAAGGGTCCACCAGACCTTCTGTCTAAAATCAGCATTGTCTAAATATGTGAGGGAAGGAAAGCAAGTCAGCCAAGTGAGACCTTGGGATTGAAATCATCCCAAACAACCTAAAACTTCCATCACAAAAGTCCAAGCATTTCAACCCCTGTAGAACCCCAGCAAAATCCCAACTGAGCAGTTTCTAATAGATTCTCTTAGATTGGTGTCCCTGCTTAGTACAAAGGAGAAACCTTTTGAGCCATGGGGGAAAAATAACCAATAAATAGCATCTGAACAGAGTTGAAAAATGATTGCTTCTACAAGCACAAGCTGTTGTGCTTGTGTGCAGAATACTGATAGCCTGGGCTTCCCCTGTTACCCATGGAAGAGACTCCACAGGGACTTCTGAGTAATTGCCATCCACACATCCAGCAAGCACACCCCAGACTGGCCTTCCAGTCACTGTGATCCAGTGGCCTGCCTTGCAACTACAAAAGATGCTTGTAGATGAGAATTCTCAAAACACAGCAAGGGCCATTTTGACCTGGTTCTATGACTTTCTTCATACATCCAACATATTTAGGTTGTAAAGAAAAAGTTATGAGTCCTTCCATCTCTCTTCCTTGCTGTTTCTTAACCAAACACTATTCCCAGCTGTGGCTGCATTGAGTAATTCCACCCGTTTTAATTTATGGATGAAAACAAGATGAAAAGTTCATGAACAAAGCTTTGAATTCTAAAATGTATGCCACAGACTCTTAAGTCATACCATGAGGAAAGAAAACTGCATGCTTTGCTTTCCTGCCTCAGTCCAGAGAGGTAAAATGATCCACTTTGTTTCAGAGACTGTGTTTAAATGTGAGTTTTTTGGTCAGTATTTCAGTAGGCAATGTCATAATTAAGATTGGAAAGAACCATAAACATCATTTCATCCTCTCTTGTACTGGAAGCTTGACTTCATATTATCTTTCTTTTAGTGCCTGGGTAGATGTGATATTAATTTAAATGTCTTGGAATGTATTCAGTCATCAACTTTGATGAACTAGAAAACTTCTAAAGAAAATTCATGTATTTTTTTCTTTAGTGTTGGAGCTTCTGAGCTGCCTAGGTTAATCACAGTAGGTTGGAAGACCATGAGACAGAAAGGTACCTAAAATTGATTTGGTGAGGCAGGCCAGGAAGCTGCTCTCTATCCACATTGACAACATAGTCCTGCATTCCACAGGCTACAGACTTTAAGTTGTTTATACTGTAGTAGATAAGAGTTTGCAGTGAATACTAGACACCCTTTACCTGGTTCCTCCTTCTGTCTTATCTTAAGAAATAACTTGTTTGTTTATGAAGATGAATGGGGAAGAGAAAGAGAAAGAGACAGAGAGAGAATCACATCTCTGTTCATTTTTCTTGGACAAAGGAAATGAGTCACCATTGATTTACAAGTGTTGGTTGGGTTGCAATACATCAACATTTTCAAATATAAGTTGTTAACACTACAGTTCAAATCAATCAATTAAATTCACTATCAATTTTCTTAGGAAAGAGAGATTGAAGGCATACATTTTGGTAAGAAAGAGGTTATATACTAAGTGCCATCCAATTGGACTTAACCTGATAAGAGGTCTCTGTGAAGTCAACAGTAAACACACAAGTATTGAATGCCATGTAAGAAGCTTACTAGAGAAAGACACATGATCAAGAGGAAAGTAAAGCTCATTGATCCTATAGTGAATGAAAGGACTATTGACTTTTCTTAAAAATCAAAATCTATACAGATGAGGATAAAAAAAACATTGTTTTTATTTCTTATTCTTATTGATTCAACTACACTGGGGAATAGCATCAGAAAATTTGATTTTATACTGGGAACCCCCATCTCCTTAAATTACATTTTATCCAAGTCTGGAAACCCAAACAGAGTCTTAGGTGGAGAGGAAGGAAAAGAAAATAGATCTGAAAGATATATTTAGAACCAATGCGACCTGAATAAACTGACAAGGAAATCTGAACGTTGGTTACATTATTTCATTTTGATGTCTGAAGGCAAGTGGCTTCCCATGCCTTCAGAGTTACTTTGTTCTCGTTCTTGGCACGCCAGCAGCTGTCGACAGTGGCTAGAACCCATCTCAGAAACATGCTCACTTAATGAGGGAACAAATTGCTGAACGTTATATCCGACATTGAAGATGTCAGTTTGCAGGCAGCCAGGGAAGCCAAGGGTTGTAATTTGAACAAAATGTCACTGTTTGGAGAATTTTCTTTTAATGTGCTTTTTCTGTGATGATAAATCACAGGCCTATGCAAGGGATAATAACACAAAATGTTTGACAGCTTTTCTTACAGTTGTTTGGCATTTTGTTTGCCTAATTATTGTCAGCATCACCCACACCAGTAAACTGCTATGGTGCCTGTCAGAGTTCTCACCACCATCCTCTTCCTGAGCTCTCCTTGGTTCTGCTACTGGATTATTGTTGATGGTTGAGTATTGTCCGTCTTTACAGTGGGAAAGGCTTAGTTAACCTTAGAGTCCTGTGCCCACATGAAGATGTGGGTCTGCCATCTCACTGGATAAGATAATAAGGCAAAAAAGTTTGTGGAGAGTTTTGGACAGAGCAATATAAAGTCATAGGAAGGATACTTTAGGTCCATGAGGTCCTCTGACATACTTGCCTATGGTCCGGGGTTGGGAAATTATCTACTTATATAATCACCTTGCTTTGAAAGGGAAGAGAATTAATTGCTTTAATTAACTCCAGTAAAGATTAGATTGTTGAAGAGGGAATGTTGACATGATGTGTTTTGCCATGATCTGATATGCTCTTGGAAATAGTGATTTTCTCACAATCATTTTCCTTTCTCTGGGACTTCACTGATGCTCCCGCCACAGTCTAGGTTACCTGTGAGGAGGGCCAAAAAAGAAGAAAAGGTCAGAGAAAGGGTGGTAAATTGCTTATTTCCATAAGTGGCATTGATTTTGGCAGGGGTTCCATTATCATTTCTTAGGTTTACTCTGATTTGGGGCACATCTCATTTTCCACTAGTAGCTGATAGCAAGTGAATAGGACGTAGTGAGTCAAATGTCATTGTCTGTTTAAGAGCTATGGATTAAGAATTTGCCTTTATCTAAGCATAGCTATACAGGGTTCGTGAAATATGTGGAAGTGTGCTGGTAGGTTAGGGTTCACTGTGTAGAGCAGAGTCCATTTAAAATGAGCTAAGAACTGGAATGAAGTGTCAAGCATTTAGTTAAAACACAACTTAAAAGATTGAAGTAGGCTTCCTTTAATTCTGCACATATTTTCCATAAAAGAAACATAAAAAGCCACCTTGTAACCTTACAAGTAATTCCTAAAACCATAAGATTACAACATTTTTTATTTAACTCCCAAAATGAACATCCAATGATATTGGCCGTCTCACTCCTAACTGAATATCATGCCACCATAGTCTTAAGAACACTTCATGCCTGGAAAAGGACAGGTTTGGTATGGAAAACAGAATTACTTTTTGAGGTGGCTACCTGACTTCTAATGGAGTTACTTTAAAATAATTTAAAATCAAACTAATTGGCCAAGATATACTTTCAGAAATTCAAGAATATATAATAGCTATGACATAGTCCCTATAGATGTATGTGCATTTACTTAACAAAAATACCAAGGTAAATGACCATTGTCTTTTCAATTGTTCCATAAAGGAATTCTCTAAAATTCTTTACCATTTAAAATATTCTGCAGAATATATTTGGCATTCTTTTTTTCTCTCTTAAATTAGTTGTTCTTGTTTGGGCACGTTGCTGCTCTGCTTTTCGTGAAAATATTGGCATGTCACTCTCTCTGTGCTTAGTGTGACTTGTGTTGGACTTTAGAGTTTCAGTATAGTACTAGGAACACATTCCAAGGCCTCTCAGCTTTGCTCTAGTTCACAAACTTGTATTACTGTACTACAGCCTTAATTTCAGTTCTGATATACACACGAACACAAAAGCAGTGCCAGAGAAGGCAAGAAATGGAATCATTGCCTCCACCTTTTCAGCAGAATTCTCTGGGCTCAGAGTCATCATATTTCCTCAAATAATTGATGGAGAAAATGTTGCATTTGCTCTCTTTTCTACCTAAGTCTTGCCTCATAGTAATACTTTAAAGATGCCATGATTTCATAGCTTGTCAACAAAAGGCAAAGGAATCATCTCTAAACTCTTTCCATTCTTCCCTTAATTCTGCACGTATTTTCCATAAAAGAACCATGGAATTTTAAAGCTGGAGACCCTCACTTTGGAAATGAATGAAATAAACTCTAGAGAGATGAAGTGGCAGAACCAAGACCCCACAACTGCAAAAAAGAGCATCCTAACCACCAAGTTTCTAGACCCTGAGTCCAGGATACATTTCCCTACTCCACATTGACCCTCTTTGATAGTGTAGACCCTTCATAAAATACCAAATGAAAACATTTTCGTTATGAAGGTACACAACTAGAGATAGTCCAATAACTGAACAACATCAAAACTTGTAGGATCACCCAGAAGCTGAGGCTCTGGATCCCTGCGCTGGATGACATCTCCAGCTGGTTTTCTGCCCACTCACAGCCAGAGAATGTGCAGATGGTGAGGATATCATCATTTCCACCATGGAGGTGGGGAGGAGAGGTTCATTTCAAATTCTTTGTTGTTTGTCATGTTAAATTTCTCTCACATTTACAGATGTTAACCAACAACCAGGAGGAAAGAATTCTTGTTTCAAGCTCAGTCATAAAGAAATGACATCTAAGAAAAAGTCTGTCATTTGTGGAGAGGGAAAGGAGAAAGGAGAAAAAGGCAATGAAGGAGGAAAGTTTAAGAAGAAATAGAAAGGTTGGAAAGATGGAAGGCATGAAAGAATTAATGACAGGGCTCAATCACATACTGTTCCTATAATTAAATAGTGCCTCTCGCATCAACCCAAGTTCACTCTCTGATATAATTGCTTCCTCATTAACATATGTAAGATTACAATTGCACAGTAGGAGCTGTCAAAGGAAGATGTCAACATTGTCATAATGAGCTTGTCAATCTTGTGAAGGAACCAATGTGCTGGCAGAAATTAGTCTCCACAGAGTTTGATGGATCTCATAATTTACCAATTATTCAAGCAGACTAGAGAACATTAGTGTGGCATTACCTTACAGTGTGTATCATGTAGGCTAAAACTGACAATTTTCTGGAGGGAAATTTGAAATAAAAGCAAGTAAATTTCAAACCCATTTCTGTAAGAAAATTATATTTTCAAGAGTTCAAGGGAGTAACTCTTTGCTGCATTTAGCTTGTGTTTTCTGATGACCTTTTGGAAACAGCTGTCTGTATGAGGCAGGATTATAACAGCCTGCAAAGAAAAAAGCATGTTTAACAACTCAAGTTGGGAGCAGTTTGATAGAAGAAAAGGTATGCTATTAATTCAACATGCCAGCTCTGAGCACCGAACTTTTGGCAATGTTATAAAGTGTGGTACTCTTTTTGACCCTTAAAATGTAGGGAAGTGACTTTAAGACCTCAATCTTACTTCTATTTTTAATCTATTGATGACTTAGCTATTAAAAAGAACTCTTTTATTTTAATATATAACTACCAGTACTAACATTCACTTTCTGATTAAATGGAAAATCCAATGAAGTAAGAACTGGTTTGCAACCTTCTATTGTCTCCCTTCAAAGCAAGTAATTTTTATGATGACAAGTCTGAAAAAAAAGTATTTAAAAAGGTATTTTCCTTTTAAAAAAAAATCTGTAAGCAAACTTGCAAATGTAGAAAGAATTTTTATATCTTGACTTTGTCAAACCTAATCATGCTTGTTACCAGCTTCACAAAAGAATAAACCACAAAGTCCAGTATTTGAAACCAGATTCACATTAATAAGCTATAAATTATCTTGATATGAAAACATTCGTACATCCACATTACAAAAAAAATTTAGAGATAGAGATTAGAAAGAAGGAAAAAAGTTTATGTGTTATTATTTATTTATTTACTGTTTATTCAACAATTTTATAGATTTGTTTTCATACTGCATGTGCATAATACCATACAGTGGTATTATGCCATAAGCTCTTTGTCACTAAACTTTGTAATAGGAGCACTTTTCAAAATCATATACTGTAAACATCTTGAGGAGCCAGGAATACTTATAACCACTGCATTTGTCTGTAATACCCCATATGTCTTGAATAATGGAACTAACAATGAGGAAATAATTGCAGTTAGATATATGGTTAGATTAGAAATACTTCTAAACGGAAAAAAGAGATGAAAGTCATGTAATGCTTACTATGTGTATATTTACTTATTAAGTGGTAACTTCCTCTCTCAAGCTGGGGACTCAGCTGTTCACCTCTAACTCTGCCCGAGCCTTCCAGGCACTTGCCCTCCCCTGGAAGCACAAAGCAGACAGATTGGATGTCTAAATGAAAAGATCCCCTATGAGACTTCTTCACATAGCTAATCTTAGTGCAAGAACTAAAGTATTCAAAGAATCCTGAGACAATGCAGAAGCTTTTCAAATTTTATTTACTGGAGATTTACTAAGAGGTGGGCCTTGTCTGCCAGGCTCATCTCTCAGGGACTCGGATGACCCTCTTTGGAATAAAGACTTCTATTCTTGTTTTTCTCGCTCTTGTTTTTCTCTGCCTGCCACCTCTTCCTGTTCTTCTGAAAAGAAGCATGCCACACAACAATGAAGAGGTTTTCCAAATTAGCTCTGTTGCCAGCCAGCCACTTCTCTTTGTTTAACTCTGTTTACACAGTCTCCTTGGCAACATAAGGTAGAAGTTAATATTTTTTAATATCGCTGACTAGCAGGTTTGGTTTTCCCTTTGTCTGAAGCTTATCCACCTCACACAGTGAGTTATTTCTAGTGCAGCTTTTTTTTTTAATTTTGAAAAGAAAATCGTGTTCACACCCTACTATTTTATCAATATTCCACCCAAACATCCAATATTTTAGGGGTTCTTTAGAAAACACCTTCAAAAATGATTACTGAAATATTCCTTCTTGATTAGAGCTTGCTAATTTTTAACTCTTCCTAGTAACTTCAGTGGGTTCCATATGTCTATGCATAGTCTCCCACCTGATACCTTCATTTGATGGCACAACTGAACCAAGGGCCACGGAACAGAGAAAACAAATAAGCCTGGGTGAGGATCAAGTACCTCCCTTAATTCTGTAACCCAATCAGTGGAACTACTGAACAGTCATAGGCTCTTTTTTGCGTACATGTATACTTACTGCAGCTAGATTGTGCTAAAGTACACTGAAAAAAACAAAACAAAAAAAAGCCAATCTATCCTTCCCCAAACTTCAAATTCTGCACTGGTAACCCAAAAGGAATTTAATGTAATTCATGAGTAAATGTGGGTCATACAGAGGTATGAACCATACTGGTCCTATTGGCCAGGAGAGTTTCCTTAGTAGTAAATCATGACAACCAAATCATATTCCATACATATGCCTATGAAAAAGATTAAAATTTACTGCACCAGTCATTCTTAACAGAGATGTGCATCAGAAGGATCTAAGGAGTTTTTCCTAAGCTCACAAGTTTAGCCCCATGCTTAAATTCTCCTGTCACGCTACCAAGGCATGTGTACATTGAAAACTTTTTCAGATCATTTTTGTTGTAAAGTGCCAGTGAATAATCAGTGGCAAGAATAATAATGGTAATAAGTTTGAGCCTTAGACTGGATTCTCTAATTAGTGCTTTCTAAAGTATGTGTTTTTTCTATTTTATAGATTAAGAAACTTGAACCTCAAACGTGTTGAATAATTTATCTATTGTCTAGAGCCAGAATTTTAACTCGACTTTATTCCAAAACCCCATTATCCTTCCCGTGTATTAAATTTCTTCCCTAAAAACAATCAAGCAATCACATAAGAAACAGTACAGCTTCTGACAACTTTTATTCTGCTAACATGTTTTAATATTCATCACCATCACCATACCCCTTTCACTATTTTAGTGAAAGAATTGTTTTATAAGTCAAGACAGAATAATGGTTGGATTCAAATTACTTTTAAAAAAAAATCTTTCTCTCACACACATACCCTAAAAGTTTTGAGAATAGACCTAGGCCAATGGATTTAGATGTTTATTTCTTAATTTACTTCAAAATCTCTCTTTGAAACAAGTACTGCTACTTCATTTTTTAGCAAAATTCATTTTTTAATTGAAATCACCAAGTTGGACACCAATGAGTCATTTCCAGTGAAGTCTCCACCCTTCCTTGTCTTAAATGAGGTCTGGCTAGATAATACAGCCTGGGACAAATTTTGAGCCAAATAATTCATCGTGTTTTGTTAATACTCTCAGTATTTAAATGATTCCTTGGCCAATATTACTAAAAACAACAGTAGAAACATGTTGTTATTCAAAATAATAGTAATATTCACAGACTATTCACAGGTAGAATTTTTTTAGCCAAGGGTTTGAAACTTTGAATACTTTGGAAGGAATTGTCTAGAATAACGCTTCTAAATATGGTTTGAATTGGGAGAGGAGTGATTACCTCCCTCTCCCCAACACCTGTTTGAGACAGTGGCACAGGCATTTCCATCCATTTGAGAAGCACTAAGGTTATGAAAATATTTCAGAAAGTGATGAATTATGCAAATGAATGGTACAAAGACTGGACTTTTAAAAACATTCCTGGAATGGGACACGTTGCTTTTTTTTCTTTTAGTATTCATCCTAGTAGAGATGCTCATAAGTTTTGCAACCAATGCTCTGTTTATTTTGTAAAGTTTTGAGAGAATCTACTTCTAAGCATGGATGGGTGTTTCTAAAACCAAAACCTTTTTCTTCGTTTGATGGATATAATGAGAAATTAGGAGGTCCAATACCAATTTTTTTTTTTTTTTTTTTTTGGTCTGCTGAAGTTCTTAGCATGGAGCTACAGATCTTACTTTGGTCTCCTGCACCAGTAATTGGTTTATTTTTGTGGAGTGGGGGGGTTGGCTGTACTTGAGTTTGAACTCAGGGTCTCACACTTGCTAGGCAGGTGCTCTACCACTTGAGCCATGCCTTGAGCTTTTTTATCTCTGCTTTCTTTTTGTTTTGTTTTTTTTGAGATAGGATATCACTTTTTGCCCAGGCCAGACTGGACCATAGTCCTCCTATTTTATCCTTCCTGCAGTAACTGTAATGACTGGTGTACACCACCATGTCCATCTTTTTCTCCATTACAATGGAGTCTCATGAACTTTTTTTGCCTGGCTGGTCTAGAACCATAATCTTCCTGATCTTACTCCCTCATGGCTGGGATGATAGGTAAAGGCCATTGCACCCAGGCACCTGGCTCCCAGTAATTGTTTTCTTAAATGAAAAATAGTGGCTGCTCAAAAGAAAAAATAGCAGGAGTCAAAATTCTGTCTCCAAAGCAATGAAGTTTTTGGAAGTGGGTTTTCATCAAGTGTTTGTTTCCTAGAAGTTATTACAGCAGGACACAAAGACAGGCTGAATCTACTCTGCTAATTGTCCTATCCTCACTGAATAGCCCTAAAAATAATATCTGTTTTTCCCTGGTGATGTGAAATCAAAACAATAAAACATCAGCAGGCATATTTTTGTTCATTTGTTTGTTTTAAAGTTGTTTATGACTACATGGTCATTTTACTATGGATAAATCAATAATATGACAGCTTCTAAACCACGAATGACTAAATTTCAAAGACTAGAACTAGACCTTGGCTATCAGCATCCAATTCTCCATCCTCAATCTCTTTTTGGGCTACCATCAATTTAATTCGGATATGTACACCAATCCATTTATGCCCAGACTAAATAGCATTCAAAGAAAAAGCGAACATAAGTTGTTAATCACAGGAAAAAAAATGACAAATTTTCTTCTTTTTCCAATAAGACTTCAATAGGTAAATTAGTCCATACAGGCTGCTATAACAGAAATTTATTTCTCACAGTTCTGGAGGCTGGAGAGCCCAAGGCCAAGGCTCTAGAAGATTTGGTGTCTGGTGAAGTCCTACTTCCTATGCCTTCACATGGCAGAAGGGCAATGAAGCGCTCCAGGAGCTGTGTTATAGGGGTTCTAATACACTGCTGACCTTATAACCTAATCACCTCCAAAGTCTCTTCCTCCTAATCACTTTGGGGTTTAGGATTTCAATATGTACTTGGGGACTGAGAGGACATGAACATTTGGTCCATAGCAATAGGGAAAATTTTAAATTGATTTCAAATGACCAGAAAAACTGAATCCTAAAGTTGATACTTTATTTATAATTCATAATCAAGCATATTCAGTCCTCTTAATACCTCTTAATGTTTTGAAATCATTAGAAACTTAGAAATTTTTCTTTATTCCTTAGAATTAATTTTTTTATTTGATAAATAATTTTTGTTGTAACAGATAACTAATTTTAAAATATCAAACAATGTGTTTTAAGAAGCTTGGAGTCCCTCACTAAGACTTAAGGGAATGTTTACTTGTAAAATAATGTGTCAACATTTCATTGAGCACTGAGCAGAGTTGACATAATTCTATTTAGGTGACAGTGGGTATAGAGGATCTGCATTTCAATTACAGTTCTAACATTAATTACTCATAAGACCTTTGTATGGCATTCAACTACTGTGCATTTGGGATTTATTCTGGGCCTCTCCCTTCAAAATGAGAACTAATGAGAAAATCCCTAAGACGCCTTTTCTTATAAATTATTTATGCATTGTATTAGAATCCTATGTATAAAATGTGGAGATATATATTTGCATTTACCTTTAATGTATTAACAAAAATTTAAAGGAGATCTATGAACTGAAATGATTAAACTAGTCATCCTTTGAATGCAGGTCAATATAGCTAATGTGTCATAAATGCCCTCAGCCCTTTTTCCTCATTTTTGTAGGAACATTTAGTGCTCTAGCATGAAGGAGAGTTTATTTCAATAACCACATTAGACCTCAGACCCATCTGTACATACAGACAAATACACACATACACACACCCCTTTGCTGTCTGCATTCTATTGTTACTTTGGCAAGTTTCTTCCATATTCTGAGAATAAACATTTCTAATCATGTAGCAAATGAAGTGAAAAAGATCTCTCTCCATTTGACCTAACTGGAGTCTGACTGATCAGAGTGGTGGTGGGCCGAAGCTAAGCAGCGCACTTGCCTATACCTATAACAGCTCCCTGGGGGCGGTGGAAACTCTATTCCAGGTTGCAGAACTCCAGTATCCTAGGATTGGAAAAATTCACCACGACTTGAAGCCCTAACATAGTCAGGGGTTGATTCCAAAGTACCAGCTCCCCACTTTTATCTAGGAAGATGATCAAACTGCCCTATATCACCAGTCTGTTCGCCTTTCCAATTCAGCATAGTTGTAAAATGGCTGTTCCTCACCCTTCAGTGAGGAAAGGTGGAAAAATCTAAAGCAATCTCTCATTCCTCTCCTCTTCTTCTCTCTCTCTCTTTCTCTCTCTCTCTCTCTTCTATATTTCTTTGGCACTTCCTCTGAAGTATCATAAGAGAAGCCCAAGAGCAAATAGCTAGAATTTTAGAAATTGTATGTTCAAGAAATTCAAACTTTCCATGAACAGCCTTAGTGAAAGCCTATCAAAGTAATACACATTCACCTTCTGGAATAAATGAAGTAGCTATGACTTTTTTTTATAAAAAGTCAGTATTGGAAACACAAAACTTCAAGGTGGATATGTGCAGGCATTGACTCCTGAGTGGACTAACCAGCCCAGCATGTCTGGCTGAGCTGCTATGATCTGAGGTTCTGCTGAATGAAACTCAATTACAAACTACTGTGAACAAAGCCTATTTTAGGGAACATTTACCTTGAGCCATTCCAAGTAAAACCCAAGAAGAGACCTTTAGTTGCCCTATTTCACAATGGCCCAAAGTTTCATGAGCTCAGGGCAAACCTAATAAGAGCAGGCATTAGTGCAGGGGAGCCAGGGCCACAATCCGTACATGTCATTTTCCCTGTTGAGAATGTATTTGTAATGTAAAATCTGGATGGATCAGTATTGTGCACTTGCAGTGTGTGTGCAACCAACCATAACTACGCAGTGCAACTTGTTTTTTCTTTTGAACTTTTATGTGTACAATTTAAAAATTAAGATATTGCCTGAGCAAGGAAAGAGCAATTAAAAGTTGTTCACACTTTTAAAAGAAGAGAGATTAGTTGCATGACTATTTTATAAATTAGCCCAAGGCAAGTCAAATGGCATAATAATTAAAACCAGGTTGCTGAGAAAAACCTATAAAGTCACCATTCAGCTACTTACTAACTGTATAATCTTGGCAATTCCTTGACATAGGTTAATGTCAAGTTCCTCATCTATAAAATGGGTTTTGAGGAATAAAATTAAGAACTATAAAAGAATGTGTTCAACTGGTCTCTGACACATAATATAGTTATTTTAGTTATAATTGTAGCTAGAAACTGGGCATGACGTCTAGCTGGAGATAGATGGCAAGATTTTAAAACATTGTGTTTATCACCATATACACCACAAGAGAGTAACAAGTGATTGTTTTTTAAAAAGAATTGACTTTATACATAATATGAAACCAAATGAAAATTAATACAAAGAAATGCCTGACTTTAGTTTCTTTGCTTATATTAAGTGGTTCAAGTGAGTCTTATACATTAATTACTATTCTCAAGGCAAAAGCAAAACAGTTTACAAACAGCATAAAGTCAGACTACATCAAAATTTTACCTCATCAAATTCCATGCTTGCTAAATTTTCCTCCCAAGCACTCTGTCCTCAGAAAGTTACGCTAATCTACTTTATTTTAAAATAAGTTTTGTTGTATATATTTAGAATATTTAACATGATGTTCTCTATAGAAGAACAAATTAACATATCCATTATGTCACAAAGTTACCCTTCCCCCCACCATGGCAGAAGAAGCTCTAATCCCATTTAGCAAAAATTCTGATTGTATCACAGCATCATTAACTGTATTCCTCATGCTGTATATTGGATCTTTTGACTGGTTGATCCTACATATATAATATTAAATATCCTTTAACCTATATCTTCTTCCTACCACCTATGCCCAACCTTGGTAACCATTGTTTTTACCCTCTATCTGCAATTCATTTTAGGTTTGACATTATTCTTCCCAAGTGGACCCTTGGTCTTATACTCTGAATTATATCACAAACAAAAAATTGCTTGAACATATGTGTTAATTAACAGACACATAATGTAAGTACATAGTATATTCTGGGAGAAAGAGAATATCAGTCAGATCAAGCATAGACTGCCCCAATGAAAGAGCTGGGTATCATATTGGGGAAAGAGACCCAGCCCATAAGACAAAGTCAATTGGAGTGAGAACTCTTCTCAGTTTATATTGAATTATTCTTCTGACTACTTTCATGCCAGTCACTTTTGGTGCATGTCATGTTCCATTTCAGATTACTCGATTGAATTGGTTGCCTATTTTTAACAAAGTCGTTTATATATCTTTCAAGAGCCAGAAAGCTACCTTTAAACACTGTAAATTGTCAGATTGTCTTTGATTCACTAGGTCCTCATCATTTGACAAAGATATGTAGCAGGCATCTTCCAGAAAATGAATGTACTGAGTTTTATCCCCCAGACAATCCTTTCCTTTGTTAAATCAACCCACCAGCTCTTGCGAGGACTCTAACAACTTTGTCTTGAGGAAAAAGCCTCTAGATTTCAGGAGTACCTTCCTGTGACTGCTCTGCAATCTACCTAATCCTCCACTGATTTTCCTGAGGCTGCCTGGGGCAATACTCCTCACACACATGAAGCCTAACTGAAAACTGCTATAGAAAAGGCCTTGAGCCATTTCACAGACAAACTGAAATTAACTAGCACTTTGCGTCAGAAACCTAGGTTTGTTTTTTTTTTTTTTTTTTCCTTTTGGTTTTCCATATCATTCACACCACTTGCCTGCTGAACTCCAAAAACAACATTCTCTCAGAGCAATTGCCAGGGGAAAAACATGAGTGGAAAAATCAGAGTAATGTCTTCCCTCAGGGTGAGATTATACAGGAAACGCCATTGAACACTCACGCTTCATAGGTTGGCAGGGAAGTCTGTCATTGCCTTGTGTTGTTGGGGAATGTAAAGAGATGGTAGATGTGAAATTCTCAGAACAAAACTTTCAGACTTCAGGTGCTCAATAAGCTCTAGAAGCATGTAGCTTTCTTCCTTTGCATTGACTCCTTCTTAATACAGCTTCCATCACTAAATCCAAGAGCCCAGGGCAGTCTTGGTCCACTTATTTTCTAACCCCTAGTGAAAGCTTCAAAATTTCTACCCAGGAAAGCTGAGAGGAAGCAATCTAGTTGGAATGCAAGGATTGCAACTGTGTTTTCACAACATTTTCCATTAAATTGGTCAAATGTTCATTTTTCATATCAAAGAAAAGGGCTGCTGGTGGAGAGTTGCCTCCCCGTCACTAGATGAACCTTGGTAATTACTTAGAATATCACAATCTGCCTACAAGCTGTCCACATTCTACCCTCATCCCTCTTACTTTGCTCTTGTTATGAGTTCTCCTTGAAGCTGGGCACCAAGTTGCTCATGCTTGTAATCCTAGCTACTTGGGAAGATGCAATCAGGAAGATTTCTGTTCAAGTCCAGCCCAGGCAAAAAGTTTGTGGGACATAATCACAAAGGAAAAAAGATGGGTATAGTGGCACTTGCCTGTCATCCCAGCTATGACGGGAAGCATGAAACAGAAGGATCATGGTCCAGGTTGGCCTGGGTAAAAAGTGGGATGTTATTTCAAAAATAACCAGAGCCAAAAAAGGACTGGAGGTGTGACTTAAATGATAGAGCACCGCATAGCAAGCATAAAGCCCTGAGTTCAAAACCACAGTATACCATATGTGTGTGTGTGTGTGTGTGTGTGTGTATTTATACAGAGAGAGAGAGAGAGAGAGAGAGAGAGAAAGAACAGAGTTCTCCTTGAGGTTTTAGAAATGATGTTTGTTTACTCAGCACTTAGATTGGTCAAAAGGAGCATTCATGTGGAATTGAATATTCCTCTATTGAACAATTTTTAACTATCAGGTGAAAAATAGATTCAATTATATCTGTGCCACAGAGCAGTTACCCTTTCCACTGTCAGTGTATTTTCAAATGCACAAATTCATCACAAGAAGAAATGTGATGCCCTTCCAAAAATATATGGTGTGAATATAATATTGTATACCTTTTTTTTCCCAGAGATGGGTTACAGTGTTACAGGCTCCATTTCAATGGATTTATTAATCTAAAACATAGGTAAAATCAATCGCAAATCCATGATATTACTACTTTTTAATTATTGAATTTAGACTTGAGAAATTTTTCTACTTTATTCTCATTGAAAATAACTCTGAAAAGTGCTGATTTGACTTACAGAACAAGTTAGGGGTTTCCTTCATATCCAAAACATCACAACTACATTACATAGAAATTAAGTTAAGGCTGAGATTCCAATATCACCTTCAAGTGGCCCCAGTGACCTAACATCTTTCCACTAAGTCCCACCTCTTAAAGGTTCCACCCTCCCCCCAATAGCACCACGGACTAGGAACCAAGCCTTAACACATAAGCCTTGGAGGGGGAGTGCACTTTCAAACCATAGCAATAACTGTGGAACATAGTACAACGCCCCATTATATTTGCTTTTATAAAAATGGACATGACACAAAGTATACTTTGCATGTAAAGTTTCTCTTTCTAGTTTGGCTAATTTTACCCAAAGATACAAATTTAGTCTTTTTGTCTTTTTATGCAGGCCTAAAAATTAAGGTTATAACCTCTTTAGATTCTTGCTTTTGTTGGGTAATTTCAGGCATACTATCTTAAAGTCTCTTGTCCTTGATTTGCTCTTGTCTGGATGGATAAAGCAATGCCATGAGTAAATGTTAAAAGAGGGGCCTAAAGGAAAGTTCCAGTGGCAGCTGTTTTCTTTTGACATTCTAACCATCTATACCACTTGGTTTCCTATGTAGAGCTTCCCAAAGGGCAGTGCAGTTTCTGGGTGCAACTACTGTTCTTATTTGTGGATGGAGATTTATAATTTTACCCTTTTCTGCTCAGAATACATGCCACAGAGAAAAACTACATGAATATAAGCAGCATGGCACAGGGAGGTTGAGCTCAAGGGTGATAATGAAGTTACAAATTATGCAAAGCAGTTTCACCATTGATGGAACAAGCTTTATGTGAAAATAGCGGATGAAATGTAAATTTATCTTTATGTTTTAGTTTGTATTCCAAAATCATATTTACAAAGAACTAAACAGGCCTACTTAAATATCTTTGATGTTTTCAGTATGGCTTGCAGTACAGTTCTAATAGACTCATTCTCTCAAATATTCTTGGCATATGAATAAATTCATAGACTCTGTCTTTTTTTCACAGACAGACAGGCAGACACACACACACACACTGCACATCTTTTCCACTGTTTAAAGAAGTTGTAAGGCATTATCACTATATAAAACAGTATTTACACTCAAATTGAGACATCATAGACTCATTGTATTCATTCCTTAGGGATTTGCCCCAAAGTCAATGCCAAGCTATAGGGAGCAGACAAAACTGTTGAGTAGAATTGTATACAATTAGCATTTTCCATTTTAAATATTTTATCCAATATATTCAACAACATAGATATATTACTTTTTACTTTTGTAATCAGAAAAAGTATCTCTATCTTGTCTCAGTAGATTTGAACATATTTACAAATGTTTATGGTGGAAAACCTCCTACTACTTATTGGACATGAAAGGTGACTAGTCAGAGTCTGTGGGATTCATCAGCATGGGTGTCTGTCACAGGCTCTGAATTGGACTTTCAATGGACCACCTCCACACCCCTCCTTCCCTACTCCATAGAAGGTGTTTTGCAAAATTTGGAAGGGTAAGAAGAGTACTCATACCTCAAGTCTGGAAGGGCAAAGAATAAGTCTAAGGGGAGTATGTATTTATGGCAGTCTATGACACACAGGGTATACTCAGGCTATATTTTTAAAACCTGTGAAGAGTGTTATGGAAATTTTAAAATAGAATAACATGCTTGATATAGAGTACATGCTCAGTAAATATGAAATGAATTATTCTAGTAACAAAAATTTGTATAACTTTGTACATCTTATATAGCTGCGTATTTATTTTTAAAAGTGTTTATGATGCACATTCATGTGCAAACATGTGAATGACAAAAAGATGATTTCTGTGATTTGCTGGATATGGCAGGACTGTTTTCCTTCTCTAACACTACAATGGAGTTCAATTTAAAAACTCCTCTTAACCAATTCAAATAATGTCACTTCCCAGAGGTGGTGGTACACTGGGTCCAGTTCAAGTGCCAAAAGCTCAGCAGAGAAGAAGCCAAAACCATCTTGACAGAAAGAGTATTTTCCACCCATTACCACTGTATGACACAGCATCTCAGGGGCCTCTAAGAACCAAGCACAGAGTCCTCTACTCTGCCACAAACCTGACTCGGCACTGAGCCTGCCCCATTAGCTGCCTTTACCAAGAGTTACATAATAAGCACCCTCTGTAGCTAGGAATACCCACTTCCCACTCATTTTCTGACTGTGAGGGCTTTGTTTCCCCAAATACGATGTCACAACTGTGTGCTCAAAATTATATGCTGGAGTCCCGATCTATCATCATCTTTAAGATAAGCTCCATAGATGTGTTTCCCAGACTTTGGGCTGGAAGGGAAGCATTGCTTTCATAGTTGGCTTCATGATAATCCTTGGGACATATGATTCACATGATTACAGAGTCCAGAAGAGGTGAAGCAATATTTCTGAATGGAGAAAAGTTTCCGTTCTCTTATTGTATTAAGATATTAGTTCTGTTTCCATGGTGAGAAGGAGTAATCCACTGTGATCAGCATATTTAGTGAGGAGATATGCACTACTTTAAAAAGAATGCTCAAATTTTATTTCATTAAGAAATTAGATTTAGCTCCTGGAAAGACACAGTGGGCAATAAAGGCCCAGATTTTCAAATTCAGAACTTGTTTTCCTCTCTCCATGAAGGAATGCACCAGCTTTAACCTGCAATAAGAAAGACTATATTTATGAGGTCAACAGTGACTATGGGCAAGGAAGAGGTCCAGATCCTCACCTTCAGTCCAGCCCTGTCAGGTTTACACGGTAAACTTGTACCTGGTATAAGACACTTACGTTTTTTAGACGTTGGTTTCCTAATCTGTAAAGTAATGGTCGGAAGATGTCCCTCAGGTCTTTTAGCACTGAAAACATTGTAGTTCTAAATCTGCTTTACCTAATATCAATATAAACTCTAGAGATGACAGAAAGTAGGAAAAATCTTCAGATAACTCAATGATCCTGTTAAGTACCATTGACAATGCTAATGCTTAAAATATGCTTAACCAACAAAAGGCATAGTGATTGAAAACAGATGATACTAAAGAGAAACATTAAAGAGCCAAGACTTGGGTACTTTGTTTATCTTCAAATAAACCTACTTTATGTCCCTTTTAGCATGCTTGACATTTGCTGACTGTTGTCTCCTTTTCAGATGAAGCTTACCACTGTGTGGTTTTAGTCAATTCTAGTTGGCAAACTTCACTAAATAATTTAGAAGCTTCCATAACATTCCTTTTTTCTTCTCCTACAATTTCATTAAAATTCATTTGGGGAACTATACTGCCTCAATAATAGAATTTTGGAACTGTTTCCAAGACGACAATGACAGGTGTGAGTTCTGGTGTATGCGTATGCTCATTTAAAAGGTTAGTGCAATTATCTCTGTAAAGGTAAATTTCTTTGCAAATAACATCGAAATACCTACATTGTTAATGTTTAGGAGAAAATGGCTTCTATACATAATGATATACATTCATTTCCTCCAGAAGAAAAACAATTTCATAAGACCCTTATTTACAAAAGAAAATCTGTGAACAATACATGAATTGTTTTATATAATGGAAATAAATCTATACCTAACTTCATAGATTATGCAGGTTTGGGGAATTTAGAAGACCCATTACATTAGCTCTAACTTGGAGCTATTGGTAGCAAGAAATAAACAACAAAATTGGGCAGTAACAAGGGTTTTACTACTGATTCCACAAAAGGCATTCAATTTGAGAATACAAATTAAATTTCTATTTTTATCCTATCCTCTAACCCACAATTTTTTTCTGAAGATATATGTCATCTAAAAGGCATAATTCAGAATGTATAGACCTTGCTATCCTTTAAGGGAAAAAAAGCTGGAGATTAAAAGAAAAAGTAACCACATTGCATGCAGTTATATATCTCTTATAATAATTTAATCTGTATATAATCAGAACATCAACTTGCCAACCAAAAGATGACCCCCTTACTTACATACCTCTTCCATTCTATGCCTACAACCCAGGTCCCAAAACCTACTAGGGATGAAAAGAAATAAGACAGAAAATAGCCTCTTACAAATGCCCAAGTTCTTTTCAGGGTGTCTGTTTCCATGAGCCTCTAACTAGATTCTGACCTTTGTCTACTTTGACCTTAAAAATCTGCCACTTCTCCCAGGCCTTGATTGATTGATTCTTTGAACTGGACCCATTGCCCTCTAAAATCTTCCTGGCTTGCTTTGTCTAGTGATATAAGTCACATTCTATTTGATTATAAGCTTCTTCATTTCAGGAAACTTTTACTCCTATTTGTCCCTGGTCCCCATTATAGTTCAGTGTATCCCTATATTGTAGGTATCCCAGGTCAGAGCCCAGAAACACTCAGAATTGGCTTCAACATTGCCAGCCTATGCTAAATTGGCATTCAAATAGGATTGCTGAAAAAAGAAAACAGATTCCTAAAGTAAGTTGCTTTCACAGGTGGTGGTGGAGGTGGGTGCTATTGAGGTAAATGCTGTTAGTTCTTGATGAGAAATACATGCACCAGACAGCAACTTAACCTGAGTTGTCTGTCTTCTAAGAGAGACTTATGTGAAAGATTTAACAGGCTACAGTTGTCCAAATCTTAGGAAAAAAGATCAGTGAAAGGAGCTAAGAAGAATTAATTTTAAGATAAAAGTAAGAATACTAGATTCACAATAAATGGAAGAACCCATTTGAAGTGAGTTGTTGGGGGAAAATAAGTAGTTTGACTCAAGGTAAAAAAGGGGACGAAAATAGAGAACTGATGTAGCCATTTTGAAAAAAAAAATGGGCATGCCAACCTCCAAAGTGTCATTTATAGGAATAATTGAAATCCTGAGGAGCCATAATGCTCTACAGATGTACGAAAGGTGCATCCTCAAACAATAGTTTCCACATTATTCAAAATTTCAGTCCATTTTGGTTCTATAGTCGCTGTGGTCCCTTTAGTGGTTCAGAAAATAAATTGTACCCAAAACCAGCACCTCTCTTGTGGAGTGGCATTTATCATCTAGAACTAGTGTAAATTTCTATCTTGTGTCTTAAGAGCAGGATAGGAAGATTTTAGCAAGTATGGGGCCCAGGTCAGGGAATTGGCATGACTTGAGAGGATGAAGATCATTAAAGGTCAATCTTGATTTCTACTCTCCTTCTTGGTTTAATGAAAAAGTCTGGGCACTTGATTATTTGTGCATCAAACAAATAGATTTATTTTAAACTTCTTCCAATACACCTACCATTTTTGCTTTCCACATAGATTAGATACCTGCATGTAGAAAAACCCTCCTCCCATTTTTTTGATACAAGCTTTCAAAAATGATAGAAGGATTCTTTCAAATATAGAGTGAACAAAGTCATCACTTCAATCTGCAGTTATTTCTTGTGGGCTATAAGTAAATATGATGTTGAGTAGACTTGATTTGCATACAACATTTTGCACTAAATTTTATATACATATCTATATATGATCATTAATTCTAAACAATAATCAATTATAGTTTTAACAAAAACCTGAATAATAACATGATAACAATTTCCATCCTTTGAACATTCTATAACATGCTTCTGCCTCTCATGAACATCCTTTGTAGTAATCAAGGAAAAGCTAATGCAGAAAGTCATAAAGGTTGATTTGGAAAGTCATAACTGTCTCATATGTTGAACTAAGATTGTGGAAAGGGTGAGGGCAAGTATTTATTTTATTTTACCTATAGATCTAAGTAGTGTTTCTCACTTGATCTGAGATGAAGTGTATGGCTGTTGGGACAAAAGCCATCCATCTTCTGGACTGCCTATAAATAGCACTGATGGAATTTGACTGAAGTAATGAGTATCAGAGCACTCTAGGAGTAGAATAAACACAAAGTTATAATAGCAAGAAGGCAATTGTACTGATCAGTTGTTTAGAGCCAAATATTTGTATGTAGAAGAGTAGGGACAGACAAGCAAACCTAACACAAGCTGTTTTTGGAGAAACTCATGTTGGATGCCTTGCTTTTCACTCTGGAATCCAAGAGAAAAAAAAAAACTCAAAAGTAGGAATTCAGAGATGAATTGGAGACCCAGCTCCAATGCCAACTCTGGGACTTAGATTAAATTTAATTCATCTTTCTGGACCTGCATTTCAAATCTGAATCATTAAGGGTTCTGTTTAGTTGGTCACTAAGATCCTTCACAGATCAATAATAACATCAAAGATAATATTCCATCAAATAAGACATGAGCTTAGTACCACTAGACATGGTACTAGTGTTATCATTATCAATAATAGACTCTCTTGGCTGTACACTATTTATAGTTTCAACCTGAAAACTTTTCTCCTAATATACATTGTATGGATAGTTTCTCTCTAAAGAACTAAACAGAAAATACAAAGGGAGAAAAGATAAAAGTGTGTGGCACATACTATGAATGATGCTGGCTATTTCCAGGAGCATTTTTAGAAAAGTTTAGTTATCAGGTTATGCTCAGGGGATCACAATAATCCTGCCCATGAAAGGATATAAAGATGAAACAAATTAACAACACTGATGCCACGCTGTGGGAAAAGAGCTGTAAGTATCTATTTGGACAGTTTTTCATTGGAGGGTCTTATAAATAATATCAACTATTGATTGACAAAGAACTGAAGTTTTGCAGCTTCCTAGATAATACAAAAGAGATACTAATGCAAGGACAAGTTCAGTTAGACTTGGAACAGAAGAGGATTCTCTTAGCAATAGATTTTTTTTTGGAAGTATTTTCCTTGTTTAATTAGTTCCTGAGCTGTATGATTTCTTTTCATGATGGCAGATACCCTTACTTTATAGGAAAATATATTTCTATTGAACATTGGCATTGAAATTTTCTATCTTTATAATTATAATTATGAAAAAAGTATTATTGAAACTTATTTGGGTCATAGGCTATTGGCTGTCTATAGCTGGCTCCTTTTCTACTCAAGTTTTAGTCTTGTTAATTTCACAGGAACCAATTCATTTTATCTGTGATCATCAGTTAGATAAATTTCTTTTAGGTACATAGTCAAAAGGTAGAAATGTGTTCAACTTTATGGTAGTCTTTATTATATTATGTGTAAAATAAATGCAATTTATTAGCATGTGAATATTTTAGTTCTGCCTGTAACTGTTATAAAATTAACCATAATGCTTGGCATATAGTAGCCTTAGAATAAATGATGGCTTGAGTACATGCAAAGAATGATAAATTTCTCTTCTTTTTTTTTATTACCTTGGTGTTTAATGTAACTTGTTTAATTGTAGTTTACATAATTTAATTTTTTTTATTCATATGTGCATACAATGTTCGGATCATTTCTCCCCCCTCCCCCCACCTCCTCCCTTACCACCCACCCCGCTCCCTCCCTCTCCCCCCAATCCCCTCAATACCCAACAGAAACTATTTTGCCCTTATTTCTAATTTTGTTGAAGAGACAATATAAGCAATAATAGGAAGGAACAAGGGGTTTTGTTAGTTGAGATAAGGATAGCTATACAGGGAGTTGACTCACATAATTTCTCTTCTTTATAGATAATAAAGAAAGTAACTTAGCAAAATACATTACTAGGAGAACTAAAGAGTAAGCATCTTCCATACAATCAAAACACCCTGCAAATAATGTCTTCAACCATAGGTATAGTTTTATTCCATAACTCTCCCCCACCACACATACACACACACACACACACACAACCTGTGTCTGTGGATGTCTAGCAACTTGACTATTTGTGGATCAGAACAGGCTGGTTTAAAACTGTTAGGCTCAATCATCATCATTTCTGCATTCAACATAGATAGCAGCAGGTATCTGTAGGTGAAAAAAGCTACCAGCCACCCAAACCTTTAATGATGACTAGAACATGGCAATAATGGAGTTGGCCCACAATGGAGACTTAGAGATTTTTTTCATTAAATGAAGTTCAGCAATGCCAATCCACTCCTGCCTGTGCCAGGTCCCATAGCAGAGCTTTGGGCACTGCAGGGTTTGGCTGCAGCCGTTTGCTTCTACTGCTGAATTCCCCAGCTATGTTCCATCAGCAGCTGCAGCTGCCTCCAGTTGGCTTTAATTCCAGTGTCATGCCAATGTGCACACAGCATTTCCACATCATCATATGTGTTCCAACAAGCTAAAACTAAATCCATCTATGATGCTTTAAATACATGAATTCTCATGTACACCTTTGTCCTATTTAATGGGCATAGGCATGGTTCAAGCTAATATCTGTCTCACTGCAGGAAAGAAAAAAGTACACAATGCCAAAGCCTAGGTAACTTTTGCACTGAGATATGAAGAGTATCAGACTTTCATAGCTATGTATTTTATATCAGATAATGGGTTAGTCAATACTTTCATTTGAAGGGCAATAATCGAGGCAAATGGGTTTTTTTAACTTAAAAAATGACTATATTAGGAAAAAAGACAGTAATATTAAGCCCACTACATGAATATTCTAGAATATAACTAGAATATTTGCATTTCTTATTGGAGGGTATTTACTCACCAACAATATTTGCGTTCTATATTTGTAAAATGTATAAAATAACCATTTCTAGATACAAAGTCCTTTGAAGGCAGGGAGCAGCTCAATGTTGTCCATGTTTCCTAGGACACAGGCGCAAATTAGCACCAATTAGTTGTTGGTCACAATAAATAACACTGCCCTGGCATTATGCAGAGCCTAGTGCTAATTAGAGAGAATCCAACATAAAAGATACAATCCCTCATTCCAAAGAACCTTATCAAGTTGAGAAATTAGGTGGTAATTTACATATGATATGAATGGTGCATTAACAAAATAGAAACAGAACACCCTGTAGGGTTCCTACAGTTTCTGAATTTCCATGAAAAATCACAGGTACTTGAGATCCCCATGTAAAAAGCATTTCAAGGTGTCTCACAAAAAGAAGATTCTCACATGGTGAAAATTTTAGCAAGGATTTATTTTAGCATAACAGGATAGAGTAAGGAGAAGTGATGGGGAAAAAGGAAGAAACATTTCCCATTCTCCATTAAGAAATGGTAGCAAAGATTCAAAATGGTGGCTCATATCTGTGGTCATATGCTTTCTGAAGTGGAGGAATATATATGGTCATATTTATCAACCTCAGTCCTTAAGACAGTGTATGGGGCAGCCAAGATGCGCAAACATCAAGCTACTATCTAGGTCCACCCAAAACACAGGGCAATAGGAGAGTTTTAGGGCTTCCTTTGCCAGACATACCTTTCATTCTTTCTGTTCCTCTGCCTACTCAAGGAATCTTGTCACATTTTAACAACTCAAAGAGAAAGGTAGATGCAGACAGCCCCTTTATGTCTGCACATTCTTTTATCTTAGATTCTAAAAGGAGGTGGGAGGGGCTAGCTGCCATGGCTTTTCAGTTTTTACTTCCTCCTTCCAATGTCTGAGTCTGGTCCTTTTAATATTTATTAAAATATCATTTCCCTGTCTCCTCCTCTATCTATCCTGCTTCAGTTGACACCCAGTCAGAATAATCAAGAAAGATCCCATGGAGAAGATGATAGAACAATAATGTCGCCATTTTGTGAATCGGCCAAAATGGCAGTCCCGCCCTTAAACAAATTCCCGCACTTTAAGACAGCCCCACCCCTACCAGAGACTACAGCACCTGTATTAACTTCCTTACCCTCCCCCTTCTGTAAAAGCCACTGCTCGCCCAGACTCGGGGCTGCGCCATCTCTTCCCCCGCCAGCCTGGCAGTTTGGGCCAGCCATTAAACTTTGCTCTATGGACATGAGACTTTTCTCCTGAGCTTTCTTTGAGAGCGGCGTTTTTCCTAACACAAGAGGGTCTCAAAAAGTTGACCACCAACCAACGTCCCTTCTGTTAAGATTTTTCTTAATTATGGTCATTTTCTAACTCTATGTATTCCAAGAGAGCTATTTGATATAAAATAATATTAGATTTGTTTTGTCTGCATATTTTATTATACCTCCTGGCCATTACATTAGCAGTGTTACTCTACTTGTCTTCTATTAATAGGTGCTCATTAGCAGTACTTCCATTAACTAATTTCAAAATTAAACTAAAAGCTACCATGTAATCTCTTAGGCCATTCATTAACAGTTGGATGATGTCTGTATTTGCTACTCTTATGGACACTCAAGTGTCGATACATTAGTCAAGGATGCTCAGAAGGACACAAAATGTAAGTCAGCCTAACCTCTACACTGTTAGTTCTCCTCTGCCCCCAGAGCAGAGGGCAGTAAGGTAGAAGAAGCCAGGCCCTTTCCAGAGTCCTAAGTGACTGTGACTGACTCCTCTAGGGAAAAGGATCCCCAGGCATGATCTTTGTATAGAAACCAGATCATCCTCAAGTCCCTTGGCTTTCTAGGCCTCCTCTGCGCCTGAACAGGTATGTGGCTTCCTCATGTAGTCTGTGATTTCCCAAGCCCCTGTTTCAACTTCTTATGGACCACAAAGCTGACCCTTGAAATAAAAGCTCTCACTACAACCAATACACATGTTATACAGTGCTTCAAACCTCTAACCTCTCTTAAGTCTTGGAGAATTTCATAATTACAGAAGCATTGAAGCAACTTAGCAAAGCTAAGATTTGAACCAACCCTACTTGTCAACCCCTTGTCTTGCCCATCACCCAGCAGGCTCCCCAGTGCTTGTGAAGTAGCTATCATATCAAAGCCTGACTTTTAGAGGGAAAGCAAGAAAACCTACTGTCAACTCATGGAATTTAAAACTGGTACGTTAACCAGGATAAATTGGAATGAACTGCCTTGTGAATTCACCATAAACCTGCATGGGAGAGTATTGTTTATCATCTTATTGACTTGTTTGCTAAGCTAGTGAAGCTCACTAATTATGTAAAAGCATTAGGATTGTCTGCAGAGGGAAGTGTAAATAGAGCAGCTCTAGCACTAAAGCTTACCATTCAAGTGATAAACATACTTGTCTGTGTCTGGCAACTCATAGAATTACATCAGAGAAATCTGTTTATTCCAAAGTAAAGTGTGATACTTCAGTAGTTGTGTCACCCAGAGGCAACTTTGGAAGGGGCTTTCACTTACCCACCCTGCTCTTCATTAGCCCCACCTAAATATTATGTAAGAAAAACTAAAGGGATTAATGGGGAAAAGCCATTGCAGCTTCAAGATGAGTTCCCTATTCCAATCTGATTTCTACCCCAAGCCCTTTGTGTCACAATTATTTATCCTTTATTTGGTGTAAAAGAGATTCTGCATAATTCAATATAGTCTGATTTTATCTCACCTCTGGTACTTTTTGCCTGATCACCTCATTCTTTTTTTTGTTTAAAGAAAAATGGAAATAAGAGAAGAATGGGACAAATGCCACTGTCTGGCCAGAGCCAACTATTATTTCCTACTAAACATGGCAAAACACCATACTTATTGAGACTTACTATGTGCCTGGCATGAAGTTCTTTCCATATTTTTATTTAATATTCAATATATTTTGAGATCTTGTTTATCATTCTGATTAGTCACACAACTAATCAGAATTAAAGACACTGGAATGCAGATTCCTGTTCTCTTTTCTGTATACTCTGCTGCCAAGAAGTATATTCCTTGGTTTCTCTTGGAAAAATCACTCTCATAGTTATCTTCTCAAGACTGAAGACATTAACACTCCAGGGAAGCTATTGTGCTAATTAGGTAGAAAAGCCAAGAAACCAGAAATGATAGATCCAAGTTCTATTCCCCTGAAGTCAGTCACACATGAACTTTACTCTCACTTCTGAAAGAGATGGGATAATATTCCTACTCCTAAAGATGTGAGAATTAAACAAATAGTTCTCAATGACACAGAATCGCTTATGCAGTAACTACGCTTGCCTAGCTCAAAGTCAAAGTCCAAGGAATCAGCCTCTGTAGTGTCCGTGAATTGGAACAGGTAGGCAGCTATATGTTTTGTTTTGTTTTGTTTTTCCATTCGTGACTGAGAAGCATGGACGTGACTGGTAACTGTTGGGTTAGACAAGGTATGTGAACCTCAAGTCACAACCACAGTTTAGACACATGCTAAAACATTCTCATTCTCCAGCTGTGACTTCCTTCTTTGATGTCTACCTGAGATCCTACTTCCTTTCTCATAAAATGATGGAATTGTATCTACGAGTAACTTCTAGTTACAAGTAGAGTACTAATTAAGTCCTCTCATGAAAACCTAATCTGCAACAAATTTGTAAGAGAGACAAGGTTCACTATAGGGCTCCCTGTCTCTGTTTCTTGACGCTTTCCCTTAATAGAATCTCAGTTCTTTCAAACCTCCCCAAGACTCCAGCCAGCCCTGAATAGACGATCTCAACTCATGTCAAGCCTATGCCTTTGCTACTCAGTTAAAAGAGTAAGCAGCTAAGTGCTCAACCAAAGTAATTCATTTCACTGGGCAAATCACAAATCATTCCCCTATCACATAACATCATGTATGACATTAAAGTGAAAATGCCAGGTCCTTTAATATGGCCGTGGTGGACATATTACACTATGCCCCACACACCACTTAGATAGCTACCCGTGTCATTTCAGGGCAAGACTCACTCTGATTCTTGGAGACTCATTCCTAATTTGTCTCTGATTAATTGCAGGGTCAGAGCAAACCTTCTGCTCATCCTCCTCCAAAGCTCCTATTATCAACTAGAATACACTTACTTTTGCTATAGTGACAATTCAACAGACTAGGGAAAAGGCAGTGAGTGTGATAAAGAATACTTAATTGAATTGAGTCAATACTTGATCATTTGTATATATAATGCATTGCTTGCTGCTTGCTTTCCTGGAATCAATATCTAGTACATTAGATATTGTGATGTAGTGATCAATAAAGAACCAGAGACTGGTTATAAATGGGTCTTTTCTTTCCCCTTAATAATTTCTGAAACCTAGAGAGTCTAAAGAGCATATAGTGGGATACAAGAGAGTTTAAATTTTCCCCCAGGAAAATAAAGAATTCAAATAACAATGATGAGACTGGGTGTGGTGGCTTACATCTGTAATCCCAGCTACTTAGAAGGCAGAGATCAGGAGAATTGCCATTCAAGGCTGGCCCAGGTAAGTCTGCAAGATCCCATCTCAACCAGTAAAAGTTGGGCATAGTGATGCATGCCTATCAGCCCAGCTATGTGGGAAGTGTAAATGGAAGGATTTCAGTCCATGCAATGTGAGAACCTATTCAAAGCATAACTAAAGCAGAGCAACCCTCTTATGGGACCCCTCCCAGCTCCAGCAAAGAGTAGAAAAACAGCTCTACTCTTTGCTATTTTTCTATCTCAATAAATTCTACAGCTTTATTTGATAAATAAATAAATAATCTCTAGGGGCATCACTCAAGTGGTAAAGTGACTTCTAGCAAGAATGATGCCTTAAGTTCAAACCCTGTACTAGAGTCTGAGTTCAAGACCCCCCCACAAAAAAAAATAGACTAATGCTTAAAAACACTCAGATATTCTCTTAAGAAAAAAAATTAACTAGAAAGAAGAAAGTCAGCTTTAAAGAGCTCTTTCCCTTCTTCATCCACACTGAGTCTGTTAGAATCCTATACTATTCTTGAATCCATCAGGCAGCCTGTCAGGAAAAAGGATGAACAAAGAAGACAGAACTGGAGAGAGTGACATGAATGCAGCGAGCTCTAAGCCAAGCAGAGTTTTAACCACCCCCATATCCAAGGACCTAAAATAGATACAAGATTGCACATGCTGTATTTCATTGGCCAGATTAAGAGTTAGCAGAAATTAATAGCTGAGTACCTTTTTCTTAATGGAAGGGCTGCTTTGTCAGGAAAACAAGATTAAACCAGTCTCTAGATCAGCTGACTGACTGGCCAGCAAGTGGCAGACAAAAAGCTCAGAGATCTGTGCTCTGCCTAGGACCTTCCCAATAACCACCCAAATGGTGATTTCCAGGCATGACTTGTAATGACCTCCTTTAAAAATAGTGTACTTCTTCCCTTGCTCAGAGGTGAAGGAGCCAAGTCAGAGATGTCTCAGCTGTCAGAATTGGCACTCCCCTGGAAGCTCTGGTGGCTAAAGTTTTCCTTCTTCTCTTTAACCTTCCTTCCCCTTATTACCCTTTTCTTTCTATTTTCTTCTTGCCATTGTTTCCACCCACCTCCCTTGCCTTTCTCCTCTTCCTTTGTCTCTTCCTATTTCTCCTTTTACTTCAAAGCAAAGCCTATTTTGTCTTAGCCGCAATTCTTCCCTTTCCCTGGCTCATTGTTAGTCAGTTGCAAATTCACAGGTTCCAAGAAACATGAGGAGCCAAAAAATTTTGGCTTCATTTTCCTGAGGTGAGAAAAAAAAAAAGAAACATAAGAAATAGTGATCCAGCTATTTCACACCAAAAAAAGTTCTCATTGCTTGGTGAAATTTTAGTCAAACTCTGCCCTAACCAAATTTTGACACAAAGATATATTGATCTTAAAAAAATTATCCTACAGTAGGGAGGGTCTACTGGAGCTAAATCACATTTTTCAGCTATCTCATGAATAAAAACTGAATGGTAATCACATCTCTCTCCTGAACTTGATAATGCTAATTAAAATACTCTGACTCCTTTCTGACAATTTCTAAAACTAAAAAATTAAGGCACAGTGGCTATATATTGAAGTGATTCTAGAAAGCTTTTGCTTATTGACAGGCTAACAACTTACCTGAAGAGAAGGCTGAAGGGGAAAACATAACTTTGTGATCAAGGTGTTTGATTACAAACCTTTTCAAAAGTGTTACATTTTTATGTACCAGAAATGTCCCTGAAGGAGACAATAGAGTATATTTGGACTTCATTTCTATTTATCCTTCTTTGGAATTATTTGCCAACATTGATTTAGAGAGAAAATGTCTAATTCCGTCAAACAGTATGATGAGAAATTAAAGAAAACCTTAACAATATTTTGAAATCCACAGTAAGCTTTACCATGGACTGACAGCAGGGGTGAGGCGATGGACAGAATTACTGCTTATAAGCTTCAACCAGTTGTTAAGTTTCAATTCCATGCAGGAAACCTACAAGGCCAAAGTAGACCTGTTCTTCTCCACTTTCCCTTCTCCTTTTCTCTACTGTTCCTCCTCTGTATACTCTTATGTGTGTACACACACACATGCACACTTCTGAGGATTCATCTCCACAACCCAATCCCTCATATTAGATTCCCCAAACTTGAAGAATGCTGCATGTAAGCTTCCCTTCTTAACTTTTTCAAAAAGACTTTCTGTGTATATGTAAACTGTATCAGATCAAAGAGGACTATAAGGTGGCAAGTGGAAATAGGATTTGATTTTGGTGGTCCTAGAGGGAAATCCCAATTTCCTGTGATGCGCTAGCAGACCTTGCTTTCTAAGTCAAAACTTTAGTGTAAGTTAAAAAAAGCACTCAGGGGTAACTCCCTGCCACAAGAGCTGGGCACACAGCCAGGGTAATGTCCTCATTAGCCTTGGGGTGAGCCAAGATTCCCAGAACACACCAGTCAGCATTTTCATCAAAGATGGGGGTGTCCTACTGAAATCTAAAATAGAAGAAATAGGACTACCAATCTCTGTAAGCAAGGAATTTAATTAGTTTTTCCTCCCAGAATGTTTTCATCTTTTATAAAGTATTATAGTCTCTAGATAAATGTAATCATCCATAACCAGGAAAGTACACAGGCTAAGGGCTATAGAATGCCTGCTGTTTTTTTCTTTCTTTGCTTTAAAATACATAAAATTCAATAGTTCATAATGTATTATTGATAATTTTAACCTATCTGCTCATGCTGAATTTGTCATTCAAAAACTGCAATTTTAGCTGCTTATTTTTTATTCAAATATTCTGTGACTAATTTGCCATTCCCTTGTTCACAATGTGCTAATTACACACGATTTGTAATGAGTTTATCAAAGCAAAGCAGAGCTAGTAACAGATGATAGGATGTTTTTATGTAAACTGAGTAGCTCAGGTATCCTAAGAGGTAACAGAGGAAAGAAATATTGATAATGTGAAACTTAGATCCAAAGTGGTTCTTAATTGAAACTTTCACTAATAACTACCCCAGAGTTAAATAGATATCAAGGTTAATTGGAAGTATTGCAATATAACCTTCCATAGCCTCCAGAAGACTGTGTTTCTTCACTCCCTCACGAGATAAATTAATTGTCCCCTTTCTCTTAATATTGGCCCTATAGGCCTGGATAAGAAGGTATGCCTTTACACAATTTGTTCATCACAAGTTATTTTATTTCAGAATATATACATGTTTACTATTAGATAAAAATCTAAGGTCAACAGATAGTTACTTAACAGGGTTTTTTACATTTTCATCTCAGCTCTATTGCCACATAGGTAACATTTGGATGGGCTTACCCGTGAAGTTATATAACCGGTCAAAATTAGTATTATAAGTATCAATGTTGTGATTAAAAACTTCAAACTAGTGGTTTTGCAGACTGACAAGTGGGATAATTTTAGCAAAGCCTCACCTTGTTGTTCTATGTAATTTGTCTCTTGCTAGTATTCTAGGGTACAGATCGGGTATCAATTCACTCTAAAGTAGAATTCTCTGAACTCAAAGGAATACCAAGACTCCCAAAAGATGACATCTGGTTACCTAAACATGAAAAACTTGAATGAAAGGAGGAGCATCTAAGACACTGCACAGGACAGAGGAGAAACCTCATTAAAGGCCAAGGACAGATCCAGGTCAAGAAACAACATGCACTGGGAAGCTTACATGTCAACCCATTAATCTAGTATCAGAGCAGAGAATTATCATAGGATCATTACAGTCAAAAGGGAACCTTCATTGGTTTTGAAGATAACTATGGAATATGATTGGAATAGTTACCAGCTTGCCTTTCACAAGTGGAGAGGAAAGAGAAACAATAAGTTCTTAACTGACCTTGAAGCTCTTCTGTCCATCAAACTTCACACCATTAGGGTTCCTTTCTCTGAAGTGAGAGGCATACTGTGTGGTCCTGGTCTAGATTCTGTAATGAACAAGAACTTGAGATAGCCAGAAAAGCAGATGATGTGATCCTGGACCACAAAAGTAGTAGCACAACTTTACCATTAAAGATGTCTACTTTGCATGTGGGACTCTCAGTCCCCAAATATCCCTCTCCAATAAATACTGAGCCATTCTGTTAGTTAAGATAGTACATAAATAGATGACCTAATAAGCAACTTGTGAACACCAGGCCTTGAAAGTGCAAGGAGGGCCCTCAAGGAGACTTTAAGGGTTAAGAACAAATGCCCATTGTGGCTCTCTGATCTGGAGGTTATGTTTGGTTCTGCTCCAATGGGCTTTGAATGATCAAGGAGTCCTCTTGAACGCATCTGGGGAGTGAGGAAAGCTTTGGGTAAGGCAGACTCTGGATATGGAGGAAAACTTCACATGATTCATAGCTGAAGAAGCTGCAGTTCCTTCTGTCAGTATCTAGCAATGTGTTTTGATCTTAAACATGTGATGCTCTATATGTATATATGCATACATATTTACATATGAAATGTACAAAGAGAGAGAACTAAAGATGACAGATTCCAAACAACCATCAGATCAGCCTTCTCAAGCCACACAGCCATCATGCTGGACACAAGTTTTCTGAGGATTTTTTTAATATAGATGATCTTCTGTGGCTATTCATTTTCCATGACCCATTTAATTAGAAAGTGGTTTTTCTGTTAGAAAGGTAGAGTTTACTGACCTGCTGTCTGTGGAAATTAGCAACAGCTTGCAAATTTGGGACACCCAAAGCAGATGTGGTAAATTATCCCCAGTGTAATATCCCCCTCACTTCTGCCAAGAGAAAGACTTAATGGCCTAAGAGAATTGATGCAACTCAGTTCTCTGTAGTACCAGCTGCAAAGTGGACTTTCTCCATTCCCTCCTTCCATCCCCCTACCAAAAAAAAAAAAAAAAAAGTGAAATGATCATTTTCAAGAAACATGTAAGGCACAGGAGAAAAAGTTGCTCTTGAAATTGTTTCCGAGATGTCAGGCTGGTGGAAAGCAAAGTTGTGAAGAATTGAAGGGATGTCGAAGACTCTCGAGTTGCCTCTGCATCCTACTGCTTACCCTCTGCTAATGGCCCTGCTCAGTTATTCACTCACTCATGAATTACTGCCTCTTTTCTTAAAAAAAAAAAAATAGTAGACAAGATCCACACATGTCATCCATTATATCCACCAGCTGAGGTTGCACATAACTCTCCGTATTTAATTGTTGGTGATCACTTTGTCCCTTTTTTGAAGAATACTAAAACTACAACATTAATTAGTAGGTACAAGTTTCTTGGAATCACTCCATCTACTGGTCAAACATATTCAGTCTAGACTTGGACTTGTGACTTGAACTTAAACTTCACTCCACAGTGGAGAGGTAGAGAAGAAGGGGGTGCAACTCTCAGTAGTCATCTTTAATGGTGGGTTACATTCCTGAAAACTTTGTGGTTTTTCTGGCAAATTATCTATTAATACTGATATCAGTGGGAACTAGCATTTAAAGCCTGGAAATATGACAGGAAAATGTACCCTCATTTCTGAAGGGGAGGCTGTATGGAAAAAACAAATTGATAATCACCTATAGATACTGAAGACTTGGAGCTCTGCCATAGCACTTAAATTCAGTATTTATCTATGCTAACGATAGTATCATTTGCACAAATCAGATATAGCTAATCTACTGAATTCTTATAGGTAGATTCTGACCCTAACTTAGTCTTAGCCCTTTTGCCCAACAAACACACTTTGTTGTCCTAAATTTAATTGACCAACAAATGGGACTGTCCAACTATGTGGCTGATGGTAAAAGATAGTACTATTGCATGAAGAGAAGCTCTGAGATCAAGCTACTTTGTCTAAGAATTTGAAAAATTGAAGTGTTTCCTAGAAGAAAAAAGGAGCCAAAAACTACACTCTTTAGTGGTCCATCTTTCCTTCTTTGAGGTGCTCCTGCTGCCTTCAAGATAAGTGCATCCTTTCTCTTTAACAGTTGTCAATAAGTACCAGACAGACACCAGAATAAGAAACTATCGCCTCTTCCCTTAGATTATTTAGGATTTATTTTCTCTTCTCTATCTCGGTCTGGGACAGAATGAGATTTTTGCTTTTCTTTTTCTTCATCTTTTCATTGTTTATTTAAAGTACAGAAAATCTTTATAGATTTATAAAAACAAGTACAGTTTACCAGAAAATATATTATGAATCATTGAAAATTCTCTTTGTTTCTGTTTCCCATTTTGTTCCTGAAATTTTTTAAGCATAAAATCATGGCATTAAGTATTAACTGGAAATGATGTTCCATACATTATTCATGCATCACTTTTTGTGTTTTTCATGTTTTACTTACATCTCACTTCATACTTTACTCTTTCAGTAAAAATTATTTTGATTTCTTTCTAAATAGAATCTTATTGCTCAAGATTTTATATCACCCCCATGAAATAAGAAAGATTAGTCCCTTGGGATCTTTTTCACCTACCATTTTGCTGAAACCAGTCTCTTAATGAGGGTCCCAGATCTGCAGGAGTTCTTTATCGAACCTGAGATGGTTAATAATATAAATTGTTGGTGAAGCACGATAGTAATTTTTATTTTGATTTACCCCTTCTCCAATGTCCATTTTACAGCTGGAGCCCTTTTGAAATGAACCTTCTGCCTCTCTTAAATTATGGAATCCAGCATACATACCACATGTAGTAGTACCTTCCTAAATTGTCCCCTCACAGATGTGATTTGGTTGGATCCTGTTTAAAAATCATGTCCCTGTACTCAAAAGACCAATCTTGGATGACCTTTTGGGAACCTTTTGAAAAATGAAACTAGTCCATGCAGAAGATAAAACCTTGAGCCAGAATGCAAAGAGCTACAAGTTAAGTGAAAACTCCACTGAGCAAGTATCTTCTTCCTGCTGTCTTAGCAAAGCTCTTGTTTCAGGTGCTTGGATACAGCTCTCAGTACCCTGGCATATTCCCAAGAGTCTCAGTTACCAGGCCAGATACCTAAGAATGAATAGTCTTTTCACTCCAAGGCAACTAATGGTTCCATTTTTGTCTCTGACATGTTGTTCTAAGCATTAATACTTATTCTACTGGTTGCAATGCTCTTACTTTTGATGATTGCATTTTTAAGATAATAAAAGGAAATATTTGAGTCATGATTGAGTCTTACTTTTAATTTTTATTAAAGCTTTGGGGCCTTCCTTGAATTTCTGGATCCTAGATTTATTATTATGAATTTATCATTATGATAAAATACAATATTAGTATATTCTCATTTTGAATTTGAAATTCACATAAATAGATAGGAAACAATCCCTAAAGTCAAAAGAAAAATGCTTAAGGTAATCTTTCTTTTTAGCTTTCTGAAAACTTGAATTTAATAAGCACTGAAATCAAGGAATGAGTAAGAAGTGAATAATGCAATCACCATTTGAGTTAGTAAGACTTTCTGACAATGGCTTGATCAAATAATTACAATCAGGACAGATTACAATATATGTTCTAAAAGAATACAGTGACATCTTTTGATTCTAAATGTAGATGTTGAGGAAAACAACTGATTTGCATACTAAAATTCAACAACTGTTCACAATTCTGATATTTGTAATGACACAGGCTTATTCACACTAGCATTCCAGAAATTAAGCAAGGACACAACCTACCTTATTCTTTGACTTTTCATAATCCTTATCCATTTGGTGATCCCATTATAGTTGTGAACTGGAACCTTTTTTATTCATTCTGCTTTGCGAGTTGTCTGAAAACAACCTGATTTTCTGTAACCCTGTTTCTCCTAATCAAATGTTTTCATTAAATATATTTCATTTCCATATCTTGATGGGAAATTTGTATCACCAAATTTTATAATCACAAATAATTCCACTGTCAGATCATATTTCCCTATTTCTAGGTAGAAAAATATGATCACTAAACCCATGATTTGTTGTACACAGCATAACTGAAGCACTGTAATTATCTTTTTTTTATTTTTAACAAAGTTATGTATGTGGTTTATATTGTATTTCTGTTGAACTACTCAGTCTAACATATTCAAAATGAGCTAAGCTTCTCTAGTCTGCTTTGAAACAAAACATTAACTCTGCCAAAGACATGGAATCATTAAAATAGGGCTAATCCATGGTCTCTCACTGGTTGGGTTTTGTAAATTTAATTAGCTAATGGAGCGCTGGCTAAAAACAGGGTCCATATGGTTGTTTTCCCTTCAGCTAAGGGCAAAAATGTGTAGTCACTTCTGTTGAAAATAAGGTGCATAGCTGTTATTGTGGTTACTTCTGATTGAGCTGAAAAAAAATAGTAATAATCTGAAAACCTGTAGTTGATTTTCTTAAAATCCTTTAAGGGGGAAATGATACATTTAAAATATCTTTACAGCTTATAGGCATTTCCTGACCTTTTAATCTTCTATAAACATTGCACCTGGAATAATTGCACAATTCTTATAAAATACGTTGCAGTCTAAACCAATCTTACAAAATAGGACAATACATCCCAAATTTAAGATGTTTTCTGAACAGATATTTAAGAATGCTACCCGAATAGTAACTACAAAAAAATGGCTTTTAAAAGCATGCGTGTGTGGTTCAAATGTCACTTAAGGAACACACAGATTTTTATTTTTTTCCTTACTTAAATTTGGTTTGTAAAATGGTTTTTCAACCCTTACTATGTTAGAATGTAGGCATTTAGACTAAAGGACCCACTCCTTAGCAGCACTTACCAGTTAATTTTTTCCCACTTATTATTCTATTGGTTTTCTCCATATGTTGTAATTATATACTTTTGGCTAAGATTCCTCTGAGCTATTCTTACAGTTCTCTTGGGTAACTAATGAAAGCTTTAACAGGAAGTATACTACAGAGCAGCTTTTTTTCAGTCTAATGATTTGAGAATAGTTTATGGATGTGGAACATTTTCTCTTTAGGCTTTGCTGGCAATACCCAGTAAATAGAAAATACCAATAATAGCATAATGTTATGAGGGTGGAGAATGCTTGACTTCTAAATACACAAAATGAAGCTCTAGCTGTAAACTGCCCTGATCTCCTATGCCCTTTAGTTTGTTTACCTCTAGATATACTTTGAGCATCTTTCCATTTGTTGATGAAAGCTGCCTCTAGGTTTATTACTTCCAGAATTGGGACGTAGAGCTTCTAATAAGTGACATTTGGAAGGAGTTGCAAGTAAACACACTAAAGGGAATCTGAGGAAGGCTGCCTAAAGTTTATCCCTTTGTTTTATTGACTGTGAGCAGTTGGCTTAAAAGCAACAACACCATGTTGCTGTCATGGTGGGCTATAAGTATAGCATGGCTATAGAGTCATGAGTTCCTTAACAAGGTATTTCTTGTGGCTTATCACAGAGGCACTTTTGAAAGCATGACAAAAACTGCTTATGTAGATGTCCTTCTGGTTGGCATCGGTTTCTGCTGGGAAAGCCAGCAATATACTCTATCTGAGCCTAGAGATAATTTCTTAGTCATTAACACATGCTTTCAGACTACAGGGTAATTGCAATTCACAAAGAGTGACTTTTTAACTAAGTGATATCCTGGCTGTCCAGAGCCACGGCTCCATTCACTCTATGAGGTATTTTTCTGCCGGCTTGGGTAGCTCTGCAGTTTAGATCCACTGTATTCCTACATCTTGCTAATGTGATGTTGTCAGCCTTAGTGATTTTTGCAAATGGTTTTTAGAGTAGAAGAAATAGTATTACTTAAGAGAGAAAAACAAGATATATGGTCACTATCATATATTTTGATTCAGTAAATATGTCTTGACTCTTTTTCCTCCTCTTCAGAAATGATCATTTGAAGCAGACAAGGTCATATTCTCAAAGATGTTTATAGTTCAGGTATTGGAAATCAGGTAGGTATATAAAAACCATGCAAGTCAGAAAGTGATAATGCCAGGAGGATTTACAGAAAAGGTGTGATGTTATAGTCAGAAAAGAAAGAAAGAATTCTGAATGATGAATCACAGCTGCTTTGTGAGGGAGGGGACCTTATAGCTGTATCTTAAAGGATGAAGTTGGCTTTGAATAAGCAAAAACATGGAAGCAGGATATGTGAGGTGAAGGAAATGGCATCACAAACTGATCACAAATCCCAAAGAGAATTTTAGAGCTTTTTGTTCTCTTGACTACACTGAGTAGACACTGGATTCATTTCCTTGGTGCTGATCAAATATCTACAAATACATCCGTTAAAGATAGTACAGCAGATAAGGACCTAGGGAGATACCCATACACACTCAGATATAAAATATCCAGTACTTTGTATGACCAAACTTGTCCATGCTAAGGTTGTTTGACACTTTCCCTTGATTGACATGACTCATGTTGGCATGACTTAAGCCAGAATCTCCAAGAACCTCTAAATTTGGATTTCCAGAGCCAAAGCTCAGTAAAATGCCCTGCAGTTACTCAAAGAAAATGGAAACAAGATTGCACTTTCAATCTTGCTTCTTAAGGTAATTTTGCTAAAGTGGATCACTTGGATCAAACTTATTCTCAAATCTCCCCCAAATAAAATACCTAGCTCAAGTATCTCTGGTTCAGAATAATATATAACCTCAAATTCACCACAAAAGAATAAGTCTATAAGTTAAGTTTCTGGTCTTCAATTTGGAATATTTTCCATTCTAGATATTAAATGGGAAAAATAGTACACATGATGCACTTAAGAGTTAGAACCATAAATTAATTTCAGATGATGATGACCCAAGAAGGAAGGGCGAAGGAAAAAAGCAACAAAAAACTCCAGCCAACAAAACATCTGACTGACCTTCTACCTACCACAGAAGCAAGTACTGTAATTTCCTCTAGGGATCAAAGGGTGTTTTATGTCACAGTGGATTGAAATCTTTAATGTGCTGTAGATACATAGATATATAGGTTATAAGTCACCTTATGAGAGCCCTGAGAAAGTCTTAACTCCTCCCATAGTTTGTGCTTGGCAAGTCCTCTGGAAAGATCTAAGTCACCCTCTCCGTGACAGTATACAGAGAAACATCAGTGTGTTAGAATGATGTAAGCTGACTTTGTTATGAAAACAATGTAATTTTAACTTTGGAATGACATCTGGTCTGTGTCACAGCTCTATCAGGATGAATGATAATGGGGATTGGGGGTAAAACACTTGCTTTGCCAAATATGGCCACTGATGAGTAATGCTCCATTTCACCCTTAATTCTTCTTTTAAAACCAAAACTAGGTACCGGAGTCTAAATGTAAGTCCCATCACCTTCCCAGTGATCAATTGTCATGTAGAACCTCTAATATATGTCAAAATGTGTCAACTCTGGGTCTGGGGTCTGGAGTTATTTTTCTAAATGAGGAAAGGAATTTTGAGGACTTAGTTTCCTTGCCAATAGTATGAGGGAATTTTCTCTGCTTGCTTCCAAATTCTTAATTCATAAACTCCTAGAAATACAGAGAGATTTTCATCATAACAATTTTTGCATAATCTTTAAAGCCTTCTTTGTTGTCTATTCATGTTCCAGAGAAACATCTATCCTATAGAAAGTAAATCCTATTGGCTACTAGAGTTTCAATTAGCAGTAGTATGTACAGATAAACTATACATTGGTCCTTTTGGAAGGGCTTTCTCTGTGTGTGATCATGAAGGACTAAGAGAATGGTGTTTTGGTCTAGAAAAGGGTGGCTTCAGGAAATCAGGAAGACCACACACTCCAAGTTCCATCCAAAACAAGCAGTGATCTGACATTAATACAGTCAAGGTTCCCAAAGTGAGATTTGCCATACCCACCACTACAATAGAGCTGAGTAATGCAAACTTTATAATTTAATCTCACTGTTTTCTAGAATTCCTGGTAGACCCTATCACATACCTTAAATCCAATGACTAAAAACATGTAAATGTTTAGCTCCATTTTGAAATGTGGTCACATAATTTTTGAAGTCTTGAAATTAAATACTGTTGTAATATTTCAGCAGCCAATTTCTATATTTTTAAGCATATTACCAAAGAATTTAAAAATATAATGCCATCGAGAAACTTACAATGAAAAATCATTTTATAAGACCCAAAGGCAGATACTACTTCAACTCCTTTGTCATTTGTCTTTCAACTGACTTTCCATAACCTGTGCATAATCTGTGCAATCTCTCTGGAAACTCAAAACATTGACTACAAAGACATCCCTTCAACATTATATCCACAAGGAAAGGAACTAACAAGTGAATTGATGTGAGCTTTGTCCCTTGGAACTAGTTTAGTTATTCCCCAAGGAGGTTTGAAGAACAGCTTACCCAGAACCACACTACTGTGCTTTGGAACATGCTTTCTACCCACCTAGAGCAGATCAAATACCTCCGTCTCTGACTTCAGATTTTTATTCTACTTGTTTTTCATATGACTGTAGAATTCATTTCTCACTGTGGTTTACATTCTATGTTTATACTCTGGGTTGGTTTTACTAAAAGCAGTCTTTCTAAAAAGGTAATAAATATTTTTCTCATAGCAAATAAAATTAATATGACTTAAAATATTTTATAAAAATGATATCAGTTAATTAGACAATGTCCCTAAGTATTTTGGGCATTTCAGATAGCATATAACATAAATACATAATATTGATATTTATGTGTCATTTTTCCAGGTTAGGGAAATGTAAACAGAATTCTAGTCTATAGCATTCTGTGAAAGAATGTCCAGTCAATTAAGTTGTAGTGCATGAGTGATGCTTTACTGAAACACACTTGTTTCCAAAGTGAAACTACCATGATTTTTTGCTACCATGATTTTCTCTACTACTAAATCCTCCTTTACTTCTAATTCCTACATTTTACCCATGTTTCTATGACTTCATTATACCTATATCTCTCTTTCAAACTACCATGCACTCATTTTAGAAGACAATATCCACACAATGACATTTTCAGTGACTTCAAATAGAAATAAATAATTCTATAACTTCATCTTATATTTTTGCAGAGGAATAGTCTCAAAGACCCTCAATATTTCCTTCTTGCCAAAGGCCTGATCAAAGTCAGCAAGTCCTTCTAGAAGTTTGGAGCTCATTTGAACCTTTTGGTCCTCTATTCCTCCACCTGACCAGTTCTCATGGGAACCCAGGGCTAAGAGCTGCTTTCCTTCCACAAAAGCCATCACTGTATTTTAGGCAGTCATTCTCTCCTGGAGCTTTGGAAAAGAACTAATCTGGAACCTCACAGATTACACCACTCTCTTGGTTCCACAGAAGGAGGAGAAAAGGTTTAACAAGATGAGAAAATTTCTAAACAGGAAGTGTCCTGGAAGACAGTTTCACTCTGAATACTCAGTTCTCTTCCAGTCTAAGAACACTGAAGTTTGCTTGAGGGTCATTGTATATATAAGATTGGAAAAGGTGAAAGAGGACCCAAGAACATACCCACTAGACAGTGAGGATGCAGGTCAGGGGAGAGTGTTAAGCGGAGATCTCTCACTTTATTCTAACTGCCTGCTTAATTAAATGAGTTCCCCAGATTGTTTAATTCATAAAAGTCAGTGAGTAGGTTAAGGAATAATTGAGTGCTCAGACACTGGCTAGTCCTTCTTCAGGAACATTTTTCTTTATGATGTCTTTAGCATTTGTGGTTGTTAGTTCCATTTCCAGCCTTAGACACAGCAAAATAAAACAGCTCCATCCCAAGGCACCAGTTATCAGTTTTTCCAAAGATCTCTGGGTGCAAAGAAAATACTGCAGCTCCATGCATGCATGGAAAGTGGACCCCTCAGTAAAAGCTAAATTTATAAAGGGGGATATCACTATCAAAATGCACTCAAAATTATTTCATCAAACTCCTAACAAGGAACTGAAGAAAATGACTTTGCATGGAGTAACATCAAACAAACCTAGTCCAATTCCACTATAATAAATGCCAGGCTTCATTTTATTTGCCACCACTGAGATGTGTTATGTGTACAGGAGCAATTCCATAACATCCTTACCTTATAAAGGTTAAAGGACAAGTTGATCTACCATAAAGAACAACCTCCCACCATGCCATGTGGCTCATGCCTGTAATCCTAGCCTGTCAGGAGGCAAAGATCAGGAGGATAGTGATTCGAAGTCAGCTGGGGCAAATAGTTCTCAAGACCCTATCTCAAAAACACCCATTGCAAAAAAAGGCTGGTGGAGTGGCTCGGGGTGTAGACCCTGAGTTCAAACTCCAGTACTAAAAAAAAAGAAAAGAAAAGAAAAAGGGAGCAACCTCTTTAGCAGAATATTCTATAATATTCTATAGACTTAGTAATTCTGCAAGATAATAAATGGACTTTTACCACTAATCAATATGGTGAGACAAGGTTTGATAGAAAATTTACCCATTAAAATAGAATTAAAAAGAAAACTACAAGAACTGCAAAGAACCATCTTTTGCTTTCAATTCCTGAATATATCAAAGAAAGTGTTAGGGAGAAGGATAAATGCAGGGAATGAGACAACTATGAAAGATTAGAGTTGGGTGTGGTAGTGCACAACTCTAATCCCAACTACTTGGGTGGTAGAGATTTCAGTTTGAGTCCAGCTGGGCAAAAAGCTAGGGAGAATCCATCTCAACAAACAAGCTGGGTGTGGTGGTTTATAACCCCAGCTACGCAAGAGGAATAAGTAGGAAGATCACAGGCCAAGATCAGCCCAGGCAAAAAGCATGAGACCATGTCTGAAAATAACTTAAAGCAAAAAAGCCTGGGAACATTGCTGTAGTGATAAAGCACCTGCCTAGCAAGTGCAAGACTCTTAGTTCAAACCCCAGTACTGCAAAAAGAGAGAGACAGAGAGAGAGAGGGAGACAAAGAGAGAGAGAGATTGGATTCTTCAAGGCTCTCTCTTTTTTTTTTCTATTATTTCAAATTTTTTAACTTTATTAGTGTAAATTAAAGGCTCTTCTCTTAATGGCATTTGCTATTTAGCCTCTTAACCTGGTGATAGGAGTAGGTCTAGTTAAATAGTTTCCTAATGCCAATTGATGGCTCATTGCATTAGATTTATTAGGAAGACAGCTTTTTCATTTTTAAGTCTGGAATTTTAAAAGCTTTTTATTAGTGCATATTAATTACAAAAACCAATGTTTCATTCTGACACTTTCATACATGTATATAATGAAAGTACTTTGATCATATTCGCCCACCACCATTACCCTCTCTTGTCTAAGGGAAGCTTTGTAACATTGTAGCTTCCCCCTGCTTCCCATTCACCTATACACCCAGATGTTCTGATTGGACAATAAGAAAAAGGAATCTATGTTTTAAAATTACAGTGATCGGCTATACGGAAAGACCCATGGGTCTAATATTATGTTTGTTCCATAAACCTCAGGATCTTAGAATTCAGAAGCAGATTTTGTAAGATAAAATGAGCCTTGTTCTCAATGTGAGAATGCATTTTTAAAGTTTTAATTCATGCTTGAGTTTCTTCATGCCATCTCTTTTTAAAAGTCATTGTGTCTTATAACTTCTTATATCATCCCTTTCATCTCTTTTGTAATAAAGCTCTCTGAATACACCACCATCGACATTACAACATACATTCTACCTCAATGTCTTCCTTGCCCCTGAATCACTCCACAAATAAACTATTTGTGTTTTAGTTCCAGCAGTTTCCAAACTATTAGTCTTCTCATTTTGACGTATTAAAACCTCTTCCTTCAAGTTGAAGCACATCCCACTCTAATCCCACTCTAAACATTCTTGTAACCAGTCTCAACCAGCCTTGTTCTCTCTCTCTCTCTCTCTCTCTCTCTCTCTCTCTCTCTCTCTCTCTCTCTCCCTCTCTCTCTCTCTAACTCTCCCTGTGTCTCCCATGTAGACACTCTGTCTTCACTGCAGACATATATTCCATAAATTCTGTAAGATATTTCCCATCAAGACTTGGATCAGACATATCAAGACAAGAATTTATCACCTCCTGACAAAGTTCCTTATTTTCTTACTAAATCTTATGCTCAGACCCTTTGAAACACCATTTGCTTAAACACCATTGAAGGAAGTTACAGATACTCATAATGAAAGGCAACCATGGAGAAGAGAATTGAGGGAAAACAGGTAGAAAGAGTCCAGGGAAAAGGCATTGTGATGGCTGCAGTTTTTCTTCAAGTTCTTTCTCAGCTTTATTCCTCTTCTCTGATTCTCTGGACTGACCCCAACCAAATTCCGCTTCCCAATCCACCCACCCTGATCTTAAGTAGGACAGACTTCATAAGCATAGCCTAGCCCTCTCGGCCTCAGCATCACAATAAGCCTGTTGACTAACAGATTCTGACCTGTTATCCAGTTCCACAATCCTGTCTTTCATTTACCAAGTATTATGGAATTTTTATGTAACCCAGCCATTCTTCCAGGCACTTAAAAAATAAGCAGTAAATTAACAGATTTCTGAAATCTACCTGAAAGTCAGGTTTTATTTTCTTTCTTATTTCTGCCTTCCTGGCTTGGTTTCAGGACTTTCGTCCTTCCAAAATGAAGGCACATTCTTCCTGTGATCAGTCACCTGGGAGGATCAGTGCCTCTCCTAGGTGGTGACAGGGTTCTGCTACATGATTCTATATATAACCCTTTGTTCTATATAGTCATCAGTTCCGTAGCACTCCACTCCATGCTTTTATGCCTGTCCCACCCAGTGATTTACCTAGCTTCCATCTGTTATATAAGTGTGCATTTTCTGGTGTGCTTCTTTAGAAAGGACCTTCTCCACCTTTAGTAGCTTTGTATAGCATCTCTGATATCTACTCCCTTCTCTACCCCGATGGGCATATCAGATTCCACTCTTGGCTTCTTTCATTCTCTTCATGATGAGCCAGACTCAGTCTTATGCTGTGACATCAATTGCTGCTACCAAATCCTTGGTGTCATCTTTGCTTTCAACCTCTCACTGCTTCTATCTGCTTAACACAAAGAAAAGCAAGGAGTCACTATCCTCTTATTCATGACTACAATCTTCTTAGACTTCATTTTTCATTTACCTCCAATATTAAATGACTAACCATTTATCAGAACAGACCAAGGTGCATTCTCTCTCTCTCTCCCTCCCTCCCTCCCTCTCTCTCTCTCTCTCTCTTCCCCCATACATACACACCACTGCCTGCTAAGTAACCTGAGTTATTTTTCTTAGTCACTACTCACTGTATTGTGAGAATGATATTCTTTTTACCCTTTTCCACCTCAGATTGTAGCTTTGCATTTCAAGTCATCATTTTAGTTTTAAGTCTTTCAACAGCTCTCCTGCCAATACTGTATAAGATAATGTAAGGCAATAGTAATTTTCCATGTAATTCATTAACCCAAGACATCAGTTTCTGATAAGTTCATTTAAAAAATGACATATATGCCTAGTTATCATTTTGTCATAGAGGTTGGCAAAACCACTCACAGTTGATAACAATAAAATGAAATATGTGAATATGTGTGCAGATCTGAGTTTATAGTAGGTAATTAGATTTTCTGGTCATGCAAGTCAGGTCAGTTCTACAATCTGATGGTGTTTTCTCTACTAGAATTTATATCTTACTATTTACATCTTGCTATAAGAAATTGATCTTTGCAGGCTAAAGGAAGAGCTAAAAGAGAGCAATTCATGGAATTTCAACTTGTTTTCTCGAACCCATAGACAAGTTTTCAGGAAGGAGAAATTTCAGAGAAGAAATTAAAGCAACTTCCTGCTGTTTCTTCAACTTTGGCAGATCTAGAGTGGAAATGCGCAGCTAAATACTTCTTTCAGATGTGATGCTGGGGGAGTAACTGGCTGAGTGTCCAGGCAGGGAACAGGCTCTGCCAGTCCACATGACATCTACTCTGTGGCTGCTTCCTGGTCCCTCTCCTGTACTTTTTCCTACTCTAATGCAGTGCACACTTTATCACAGGGTTTAGTGGTTGTCCTAGAGGTAAAAATTGATCAGGGTAGTCCATTATCCAAAAGGGCTATTGGCCCCCCTTTAGAAAATGGTACCCACATGACTTAGCCTTTCTCTTCCTCAAGCTCTCTTTCTTTACTATGTCCTTTCTCATCCTCTACCACATACAGTACATCATAACACAAGTCTGATAGAACCCAGTACTTTTGAAATACTTCAGACTTTTTACATTTCCCTATTCATTTTCGCCAAGTCTGTTTGGTGTTTGTTTCTCTGTCTCACTCTTTTTTTCTTTTTTTTTCCTTGTCTTTGAGCACATTTCTTCCTGGTAAAACTCTACTCTTCCTTCAGGACCCAGTCTAATTATCCCTGCCTGTACATTCCTCGTCCTCTGTGCATTCCCGGCACCAATGAAGAAGTATGATCTTTGCATTACACACCTTACCTTACTGGAACTCATACTCCCTTTTCATCTCTGAGACTAATGTGAGCCTGACACATAGCTAGATATTCAGTAAAGTCTTGTGAGATGGCTGAGTGGAATAACACACTGTAGGATTCTGATGTGTGGATAACAAGTTCATGTGTTTTGTCTTCATGATGGCCACTCCAGGACCTGAATCATCCATGCACCAGTCGTTTTGCCCATACTCCTGGTGAAATCTATACCAGGAGCACTACTTTTATCTTAAAAATATGTGGGTTGTCTTTGCTAAAAACTCTAAGAGACTTTAATGGATTAGCACAAACTCAAGTACAAACTTGTAACAGTGAGTTCAGCTATGCCTGTCAGAGACATCTATTAAGCAAACACCAGGTGCCAGCCCTGTGCTCATTGTCATGGGAAATGCCTGAGTATATAATGGTGTTCTATCCTTTGGTAACATGGTTATAATTGAATATGGATGGCACTGCCAAAAGAGTTTATATTACTTGGGGTGTGAAGACCCAGAACTGCTTTCTTTTTTTTGTGTGTGTGTGTGTTATTAAAAGTGTTTTTTTTTTTTTCATTTTCTTTTATTATTCATATGTGCATACAAGGCTTGGTTTATTTCTCCCCCCTGCCCCCACCCCCTCCCTTACCACCCACTCCACCCCCTCCCGCTCCCCCCCTCAATACCCAGCAGAAACTATTTTGCCCTTATCTCTAATTTTGTTGTAGAGAGAGTATAAGCAATAATAGGAAGGAACAAGGGGTTTTGCTGGTTGAGATAAAGATAGCTATACAGGGCATTGACTCACATTGATTTCCTGTGCGTGGGTGTTACCTTCTAGGTTAATTCTTTTTGATCTAACCTTTTCTCTAGTACCTGGTCCCCTTTTCCTATTGGCCTCAGTTGCTTTAAGGTATCTGCTTTAGTTTCTCTGCATTAAGGGCAACAAATGCTAGCTAGTTTTTTAGGTGTCTTACCTATCCTCACCCCTCCCTTGTGTGCTCTCGCTTTTATCATGTGCTCTGCTTTCTTATAGATTTTCTCTATTCCATTATCATTCTCACCAACCTTGGAATCTCAGGAAGTCTCATTTCCTGAAAGAATTGTAGGGGGAAAAAAAAACTGTAAAGACAATTTTGATTATTCTACAAATTCCAAGGTAACTCAATAGGAAAGGCATCCAAGACCTATGAACACTGCACCCAGACATCAAGCTAATAGGGAAGTCTATAAATAACCCTCTAATGATTTTCTGTTCTAAATAATATAAAATGAAAAGTTCATATTTCTGTTGAATTAATAGGAATTATTCATAATACTTAGATCTACTCTTGAGACGCACTTAAAAGCTTTTCCTTATTGCCCCATTTATTTAAGATACCATATATTATAATTAATATCAGTTAAAACCAATTCTACATAACTAAAGTTAACAGAAATGTTAAAATCCAAGGGGACATAACCATAGTAAATATTTAACATCATATTTATTCATGTTCTATCAGTCAATTGTACCTGTTGCTACAATTTCTAGAAACATAAAATACAATTCTGAAAGGGGATGCATGAATAGGTGCCATGTTTTACTCTGCCTTCCCACTCACAAAGAAAACTTTTATTTTCCAAAATTAATATTTACATATTAATACCCCATACATACTTGAGAATAGACCTGAGAAAGCTTTAGTTTACTGGAAATCAAGAGACCTGAGTTTTGTTTGGTTGCAAAATGAGAAGGTTAAGTCAGACACTAATAATGAAATTACATTGCATTTGATAATGCTTTGTGTGAAAAGTTCTTTGATATATGGTACTCCATTCTTTTTAAAAATATTAACTTATGGGTTATGTAATTTTTTTCTCCTCTTATATTTGATGAAATTGAAATTTGGAGAAAGGGACTTGAAAATGTCACACTGTTAAAAGATAACAAATCTGTATATAAACGCAAATTAGATTTTGTGTATCCCTTCAACCTCCACTATTCTTAGAATAAAAGTATAGACTTCCTACAAAATTTGCAATTATACAAGTCCTAAAAACAATGACCTTTCCCTGTAAGATGAATCTGGGTCAAAAGCTATAATAACTATGAAGATTTAGTTTTCGAACACTAATTAAATATACAATCTATAGTAAAATTTAAAAAAATAAAAAATGAAAGTCTGCTTCCACATTTTTCCTTATAATCAATGTATACTTTAAATATGCCTCATCAGAAAGAAGCCTGTAATTAATCCAAGAATTGCTCACCAAGTACTTTCTCATTGTGTTTGGTCCAGTGGTTCAATTTTGTTAAACAATGTCATTATTTTGCATTCTGTAAACCTGCTGTGGTTCTATCAAGCCTAATGGGAGAGAGGGGATAGAAACTTCCATTACAAACAAGAAACATAACATTAAAGAGAAGGAGGGGGAAACACATTTTCATTTCAAAGCCAATAAAGTCCATTCTGGGTTTGGTTAATTTTTATTTTAAAATTTAAATTACTATACCAATAAACAGCTAAATTGGGTTATTTTGCTAATTTTATCTTGTAATGCTTACCTGTACAGCGCCTGGGGTCCCTTCATTTAAGCATATGAGCTCCAAAATGATAACTGTTTGATGTGATTTTAAACTAAGTGGGATTCTCAAAAAGAGAAAGACAAACATTTAAGTAAGTGCTGTAGTGAAAAGTTCAGTAAGCATCCATAGTCAGTGAATCATGATGTTTGGTAGAGAGAGGTAGGCAGCAACAGACAGCATGGGGACACTTCACAGTTTCTTTGTAATGTTTTTTTCCATTAATTTTTAATTAGGATATATTTATTGTACAGGTGGATTCATTATGACAATTCCAAATAGGCTTATATTGTACATTGGTTAGATCATTCCTACTGTCTCTCCCCCTCGACCCCTTCCCCTCCCCACTTAAAACTACTGCAAGAGGTTCCTTTGTTCTATTTCATGTAAGTATATGAAGTCCATCACCATAATTCCTTCACTCTAATCTTCGTTCACCCTCCCACAAGTACTGTCCCACACACACTGTATCTTTTTCACAGCCCTGTCTTCCATTATTAATATTTAAGTGGATGTTCAAAGGGGTTTCTCAATGTGTCCTCACTGTGAGTATACCTTACTTTGGTCTGTTCAACTCCTCCCATTACTCTCCCTGACCCCTTTACCTCCCATCTCCCATTTTTCAACAGCTTTCAGTACATCTTCTTATATCCTCTGTCTTCACAGATGGTTATGTTTTATGATATAGTTGATGCTCTATCACTCTCTTTTCCTGTCCTCCTTCCTGAAATTCCACAGAGTAGTTAATTCCACAGAGTAGGTAATTGTTTCTGATTCATAGTTACATCAATTTTAATTTAGGAAGATAGATATTTAGTATGTTTATTGACATGTCAGCTTGCTGCTAAGCCAATTCCTTCTATTATTATTCCCTCAAATTAAGAAACTGGAGGTTCCTTTCACAGTAGAAGGGTATTTCCTAAATGGAAAACACACACACACACACACACACACACACACACACACACACACAATTATTGGTCATTCTTACTCTGCAAATAGATCATCAGGATCCTTACCTAGTGGTTGATAAGAACTGGCACACCATAACTCTCATAAAAGAAAGAAGAAAAATACAAAGGGTAGCTGCTAAGTGTTTTGCCCAAAAGCCTTAGGGGTCCTAATAAGATATGGGTTAGTTTTGATTGGCTATGATTTCACCTTGATTCTTAATTCAGTGTTTCTGGAGAAGCTAAAGATTTGTTGTAGGTCAATCTCTTCAGGCCATAGTTCTACATAGCCATCCTTACTAAAAGAAGTTCAAATTTCCATTAAATTTATACAGCACACATCAGCATGATGGACAATGATGAAATGGCAGTGAGCTACCAAAACAAATACCCATTACTTTCTGATGTCAGCATCAGCTTGTACTTTAAGAGAGGAGGAAAGGAAAGGTTTACTGTGAAGAGAGATAAAATGGATTTCAACAGCTCCAGAGAAGAAAAACACTGGGATAATGGCAGAGTAAATGAATACCAGATGTGGACTTAGAATCTGGAGATGAGTTTTAATCCTGATTCTGGCATTCAGTAGCTTTGAGATATTGGCTAATTTCATTGACTCTTAGTTTGCCCATCTGTGTAATAAAATGGGAACAGGGAGATTTCGCTGATAAACATTGAAAGAGTTTTCTTCTGGACTGGAAAATGGAGTGTTTGGGAAGACATGGGCTGAATTTGAGTGGAAACAACCAATGCTATTTTGACAATAATGAATGCATAGATGATTAGTAGAAGGGTACAAGCACTGGTATTTGCTAGAGGAATTTATGTGTTAGGGAGCAAATGTGAGGCTTAGCAAGGGAACCAAAATGGCCTAGGGAAACAACCCTGGCAAATGCATCCTGAAAATTTTTTTAACAAAAGAAGCCAAAAGGTTAGTAATGACCACTGAGAACATTTTTTCCTTTTAAAATTGAATACACAAACCAGGCATGGTGGCTCATTCCTGTAATCCTAGCTATTCGAGAGGTGGAAATTAGGAAGGTGGAGGTTTAAGGCCAGCCCAGGCAAAAAGTTTGTGAGACCCCATCTCAACCAATAGCTGGGCACAGTGGTGTATATCTGCCATCCCAGCAATTCAGGGAAGTAAAAACAGGAGGATTGTGGTCCAAGCTAGGTCAGACAAAAAGGGAGATCCTATCTCAAAAATAGCCAGAGCAAAAGGGCTGGAGACACAGCTTAAGCAGCTCAAAAAGTAAAGGACCAGAGTAGCAAATACAAAGCCCTGAGTTTAAACTCTAGTACTGAAAAAAAAAAAATGCACATGCGAATTTTCCATATGGTAGAATTCAGACAAGAATATTTATAAAGGCCAATAGAAAAGAGAGAAGAAGCAGGTGCTGGTTGCTCACTCCTGTAATCCTAGCTACTCAGGAGGCAGAGATCAGGAGGATCATGATTCAAAGCCAATCCCAATCCCGGGCAAATAGTTCATGAGATCCTACCTCAGGGAAAAAAAAAAAAAATCACAAAAAAGGGCTATGGATTGGCTCATGGTGAAGGCCCTGAGTTCAAACCCCTGTGTGACCTAAAAAAGAGAGATGAAGATTACTATTCACTTTAAGAGGTGAGGAGGACTCAAGCACGGAGGAAGACCATAAAGGAGGTAGGTACCTCTAAGTGGGCTAATTCATGTGGTCCATCCATTAAGAAAACATCAAACAGGCAGAGTGTTTTTGGCAACTTAATTAGAAGCTAAAGCAAACATTTAAAAATGTCACATTGAGAGAAACACAATCTTTCAGTCCTCGATCAGAGAAATCTCCCTGTAGAGCAAACTGAAATGCAATGAATTTAGTCATCTGTGATCTTTACTGGTAAGATTATGGGTGAATTTTCCTCATTTCTCAATTAGCAAATTCCCAAAAATGAACAATGAATTTATTTTATTGAGCAGGAAAATGCTTTAAGAAAAAGAACACACATTATCCCGAAGCAATACACATTATTTTAATTGTATTTTGTGAGAAAAAAAAAAACTATGGATAACAAACTTGCTAATACACACTATTGTTCATTCTCATCGATTATGATGTTTCACACAAAGAAGAGCAGAAGTTTCTCAGATGCAAGACTAGTTTTATATATGTTATCAGGGAAAGAAGGAGTCAAAGAGATCCACAGAAATTTTGATTAAAAAAAAGACTGTTCCTGATTTCTACTGGCCTACTACTTGATATCAATCAGTAAGTAAGCTTTACTGAAATCCTTAGTTTTTCTTCTCTTTTCTCCATGCTCTCCATCACAATAATTATAATAAACACCACTCACTAAGTGCTTGCAATGTACCAGGTCCTGTTCCATTTTCTCAGGTAATCCTCTTCTCCCCTCTACAACCTTATGATATAGATAGAATCATTCCATTTTCACAGAAGAGGAAACTAAGGCATTTGCATGTAATCGCAGGCAGTCCCATTCTGAGAGTCCCAAGTCCTAGGGCCATAATAGAAGTTTTTAGTATTCAGTTAACACCTAATAGCTTCCAGCCTCCTTTTTAAGTATTGTATATGTATTATCACACTTAATGCTTACAGCAATCACATGAAATATATACTGTCTTTAGAACCATTGTACAGAGCAGGAACTTGAGCCTAAGAAGGAATAACTATCTAACACAAGTGCAGGCGGTAAATGAGAAGCAAGAACGCTGTAACCTGGGCCCCTCTCCTAGGAAAGAATTTTAGGTTACTTTGTCCCACCAGTACTGTGAGACTTCTCTGAACTACGGTCATGTGGACATGATTAGCATTAATAATTATGGTATTTCTCGAAATAAATTGTCATTAGAATAATTTAAACTCTCTGGAGAGTTTCTTAGAGGACTCCTTCAGGACAAACTGAGCCCAGCTTGCCTTTTTAACTTTATACCCCACTTGATAAGTAGTAATAAATCTTTTAATTTGGTATTTAAATTTTGATAAACCACAGGTCTCCACAGTGAGATACAGAATCTAATTTCAAAGTTTTTAAAAATATATATATCATGAAGAAACAAATATTGGTTGCTTAATTTAATGTAAAATAGTAGTAAAGCACAGATGTAGACTAGAAATGTGAAATTTAAAAATTAGCATCAATTCACTACTTAGTGACTTATTTTAGATCTGTTCAAGAAAATATCTTTAAGTATATTTTAGCGGCATGGTGGTACAGACCTGTAATCATAGCTACGCTAGAGGCAAGGGTAGGAAGATGATAGTCCCAGGCCAGCCCAGGCAAAATTTAGCCAGACATTGTCTTAAAAACAAGCAGAGTGTGGTAGCGAACATCTGTATTCCCAGCTACTCAGAAGATGATGTTAGGAGGATCGAGATCGAGGACAGACCAGACAAAAAGCAGGAAACCCTGTGTGAAAAACGAGGGCACTGCTCAATTGTTAAACCACTTGCCTTGCAAGCTCCAGGCCCCGAGTTCAATACCCAGTACTGCAAAAAATAACTGCAAGGAGAGATTGGTTTGCCAAGGTATATTGTGAGGCGAAGAAGATGGGGAAGGGAGTAAGCAAAAGAAAGAAAACAAAACAAATGAACATAAAGACCTAAGGAAGCCCAGCTTCGTTCCTGGTGTTCTGTTTTGAAAGCCAACCTGCTAGTCAGCAGCTAGTGTATTCTAGCTGCTGCCCTGTAACATTCAAACAGTAAAATCCATCCATTGTTTTCCTTGGAATTTTTTTTATTTTGAACAAAGAACCTTGACAAAAAAGGAGAGACCAAAGATAGAAATAATCTCTGAGAAAAGTCTAATGCCAGCCCAAGAATGTACAAAGTGTTGGGATTAAGAGAGCCATTGAAAGAATGGCAACACAACTATCTCTTTGAAATCCTGCTGAATCAATTTTATTTTAATTCTAAATTCTTATAAAAGTGGGTGGCAAATCAGAACTGATGATAGTTTCTAAAACTGAGTCTAAGATGTTTATTTAGACAGGTTTTTGCTATGAAGTCAAGCTGACCTCGAACTGTCCATTGTCAGTCATTCTGCTTCAGCTCCCAGAGGCTGAGATTAACAAAATATCCTCATTATGAAAACAGTGTTTTCTAGAGAATCTGTGTTTAAGAAGTACACTTAAGATCTCATATTATAAACAGATATGTAATTCTAAGTTAAGGAACACTTTTTTGGGGGGGGTAATTCGTGCTGGGGATCAAACCTAGGGTCTTGCACATGCTAAGATCACCATCCTACCACTAGCAACATCCCCAGTCCATAAATAAAGTTTTAAGATGCTGAGAATCTACCATCATTTTGTTGAAAGTGTCCTTCTCAAAGGAACACTTGTACAATGTCAATATATTCAACAATAAAAATTACAGACCGCGATCTACCTTCCATGATGCCTAATGCTTGATTCACTTTATTTTTCAATGAATGGACAGATTGTCTCAGCATGGACATTTAGATATCAAACCCAGGATTCCTAGTAATTTATCCTTCTTAAGACTGAAGTTTATTGACTGCAGATGTCTAAACTAATCATAAGATATAAACTTTAAATATGACAAAATCACGATCAATTTTTAATACCAATGTTGCTTTCTCTTAGTATTTTACATTTAAAACAATGAATCAGTATGTGATTCGGTTTCAAAACTGAGCAGAAGAAAAGAAAATAGGGCCAGGTTATCCTGGAAAATCTCTTCTCAGTACTGAGACTGGTCTCCCTGACCAGGAGGGTTTTAGCTTTCTTCCCCCTCACTCTGCCTGAAGAGGTGGTTTCAATTACCACTTGACAATACAAAGCGATCAGAGCAGGGATGCCAAGGCCTCCTGGAGACCTTCTTTGGTTGAGCTCCTTTGGCAACTCTCATCCTTGGAGTCTATTTAAATTGCAAATTACCGAAAAACACCATCGCTGTTGGTCAGGCTCCGCTTCACTGCAGAGCTCCTGCAAAGAAAACCCTTAGACCTCTCTAGTGTGCAGCTGGTGGTGAACCACAGCTCCTGGTGAATGGGATCACTACCTGGCAAGAGGAGCAGAGCAGGTCCTGTGCTCCTTGCTTCTTTGAGTTCAGGGTTACACCTGGATACTCTATTACAGAGGATATGACCCAAAGCATCTATAACAGATTTGTGGGTTCTCCTCATTCCTCCACTGAAAGCTTCCTGACTCAACCTCCACCATCTGCTCACTGCTTCGTTTTGGTGACTGGGTAAGCAAGCGAGTACGAACTTCAAAAGAAGCCACTGCTTTGCAACTTTTAATAACAAAAGTGACTAGCCTTTTATAGACCTTTACAGAATTTTCATATGCATTATATTATTTGTTCTTTACAGCAACCTGAGAAGTTTTACCATCCACATTTCATAGATAACACATGCTTTGATCATCACAACACTGTGACGATTATAATCACTGTAAAGTAAGCCTCATTGGCCCCGTATGACACATGATGTTTAGAATAGTGCCAGTACTGACCCAAATACCTCAGCCAGAAAGTGACAGGTTATGAACCCAGTTGATCTGAGTTTCAGTTTCATATTCTTTGCTTTTTCAACAGCACAATCAATAGATTTAATCATGAACTAGTCCTTTCTCTATTACCATCTTAGCATTGGATATAAAGCAAATTGCCAAGGGAAACTGTGCCCAAAGTTTCTCACCAGTAATCTAAAAATAATGTAAAATCATAGAACATGAGTAGCAACCTATTTTTATTTGGAAGGTTTACTAGTGGAAGAATGGATTTGGGTCACTTACAGAAAACAAGAATACATGCAAAGGTCTTCCTGACTGTCTGTTTCTTTCTCTAATCTCAAACCAACCAGCCACTCACCAGTCAATTTATGAAGAGGCAAAATAATAATAATAATAATAATAATAATCCTTTAAAACACACCAGAGTTTAAAACTACACAAAGGCAACCTACAGCAAGCTTATCATTCCCTGTATGTAGAAGAAGAAAGAACACCTGAGGTTATGGCAAAAGAGCTACTGACTTTGCAAGGGGCAGCCTGCGTAGCTTACCATTAGAGTCCTTTCCTTTTCTTTTAAACAAATGCCATGAAGAAAATGCTGCTTCTGACATTTTCATACCACTTCCTTCTTTGGGGGAAAGAAACAATCCCAAAGATGCCAAGCCTCAGCTAACAGCCACCAAAATGCTTAGTGTGTCAACGTACAACACTATAGCCCTTGATCTTAGAGGATCCTGAGGAGGGGGTTGAATGGAAGGGTAGTGGGACTGACAGGCATGGCAAAGGCCCTGAGCTTGACGTAAATGGTGTTGTCTGGTCATGGCTTACAGCACCCATCCCAATCTGTTTGGCAGTACTGGCAAAAATTGAAACTCTTCACTAAAAGCGCCAGACATTCTTAAATTTTCTCACCCAAGGCCTCTTTTCCTTTTCTGAAGACTATGATTGATTCCAAAGCTTCCCCCCTCCAATAGCAGCTCTATTGAGGTAAAATTCACATACCATAGGATTAAGTTAGAATATAGAGTTCAGTAGGTTTTAGAATTTGCAACCATCACAAAAGTCAATTTTGGAACATTTTCACCACCCCAAAATGGCATCCCATATCCCTTAACAGTCACCCCTGCCCCCCATTTATCCCCAAGTCCTCAGTTCTGGGCAACAACTCATGTACTTTCTGTCTCTGAATAAGCCTAGTTTGAACTTTTTGTGAAAATGGAATTATACAATATGTAACCTTCTATGCCTGGCTTCTTTCAATTGAACATACTGTTTTCAAGTTCTGTCCATGTTGCAGCATGGGTCAGTACTTCATTCTCTTTTACTCCTAAATAATATTCCATGTGTGGATGTGGTCTATTTTATTCATCCATTCTTCAGCTGACAATATTTAGAGTTCACTTTCTGGATATTATGGATAATAATGTTCATGCAGAACTTTTTGTGTGGATATATGTTTTTAATTCTCTTTTGCCATATACCTAGAAGTGGAGTTGCTGGGTCCTATGGTAACTCTGTTTGTAAGTTTTTGAGGACTTTTCCTAAATGGCTGTCATTTTACATTCCTACCAATAATGTATGAGGGTTCCAGTTTCTTTACTTTCTCACCAACACTTATTACCTAGTTTTGGTTATAGCCGTGACTTGGCATCTCATTGTGGCTTCGACTTATTTCCCTGATGGCTTACGATATGAAACATCTTTTCATAGACTTCCTAGCCATTTGTTTACCTTCATTGTTGAAAATGGCTATTCAAATTCTTTGCCCATGTTTGGTCTGTTTATTTGTCTTTTTAAGTTGTAGGAATTTTTCCTGAAGCTTTTCACATTAAGTGAAGTCTGATGGATTAAATATCAAACTCATCTTACCTGATGATACCATTCTCTGAACACAGAAGTTGCTGGGTTCTTATGTGATACTCTTCTTTTGAGTCTGATTATGATGTTTTTATGTGGAAGGGTCCACTTCCACCCACATGTCTTTCATCATGAGGTTTTGGAGACTACCTGAGGGGATGGGAGAGGAAAAGGAATCATTATTGTCTTCTGTGACAATTGACACTCTTCTCTTTGGTCTACTCTCCAGATGCAACCACTGTTGTGTAAAACTATATAAAACCTATCACTCTGTTGAAAAGAAAATTACCCTGCATGAATATAAACTCTGCTGTCTGAATGCTAAAGGTTTCTCACCTTTGCTATTAAAGTTGCCTACTGAGACCAGCATTTCATAAGCAGAAAACAACTACTTTAAGTACATTATAGAATACGGATAAGAACACTAGCGAAGGACAAAGCAAAATGTTTCTACCATGTTTCAACCTAGATTGCTAATTGCATCTAACATTTAGTTCTGACCATGACTTTCTCACAATTCTATCTATTCTTCATTTAATTTTTAAAGATCAAGACATAGATTCTGTCTGTCCAGGAGCCATTTCCTAGTCTTGTCTGCATATTTGAATCATCTGAAAAACTTTTAAAGCTATTTTCATCTGAGTCCCGACAACTAGAGAGTTTGATTTAGCTGGCATGGAGTGAGTTCAGGCATTTATAGTTTGCATTGTTACATGGATAATTCTAACATGCAGCCAGGTCTAAAATTCAAACCCAATTATCACCAGCCTCTCTTAATTTAGATCCAATTTAATAAAAGAACCCATTTGTTTCTCTATCAGTGCTTCTCTGACTTCATCACACATTAGAGTAATCTGAGAATCTTGTTAAAATGCAGATTCTGATTCCATGGATCAGGGATGGGCCTGAGATTCTGCCAATTCTATCCAGCAGCCCTGAGTAAGTCTGCTGGTTGGCTGTTTAGTCATCAGAATTGGTGAGCCCCTATGTGTTCATGGCATTTTCCAATTAAACCTTTATTTCCTCAAGGATTTTACCTTGTAAGGCAGCCATCCTTGAATATTACATGTGAAAAAGCAGAATTGAAATTTTATCATTGTTCATAAAGCAGTCTTTAATGTAAAAAATAAAACCTCTATATTAATTAAAATAATGACCCAAATCCTTTAAGTGCTCATAAAAATGCTGTACTGCTATGCTAGGTGCAACCCAGGAATGGATATGGCCACACCCTCATTCACCAGGATGTTTCTGTAGCAAGTTCTATTTTTTTTTTAAACAATGGTTTCTCTGCATTAACTGTTGAGAGGAAAAAAGGCGGGGGTAGTAAGAAAATGACCCTTACATGATATATAGAGCTGTTGATTTATTATTTTTTTTAAAGAAAAAACTATTTGTGAGATGCTGCACTAAAATGTTTTATATACACTTGAGACCTGTAGTAAATTATTTTGACAATAAAAAAAATGCGCACAGTTGAATGAATCAAGAAGCTGATGGTTGATTATGGGTCCCATACTTGGAGACTGTGGACCTTAGAGACAGCTGCGGGTAAAACATCTCATGACCTTGGAAATCACTAACTTCTCTGAGAATCATTGTTTTCTCTATAAATTATAGGTGGTAAACATTATTTCTAGAACTGCTAGGAAGATCCTTAAATTAAGAAATTCAAAGTGTCCATCATTTTCTTGACCTCTGAGCATGCCTAAAGTGAGGGTAATCTTTAAAAACCAAAATAAAAACAAAGCAAAAGCCACTGCAGCATCTAAATATGTGAAATTCCTACTAAAATATTTTGTGTGAGGATTGAAAAAAGAGTCTCTTCTCTCTAATCCTCCAATTCATCTTGTTATCATCTTCTTCCAACATCAATGGCAGTCTTAGGGAAAAGAAACCCCAGAAGGACAAATCAAGACTTAAATAGGCAAAAACAAAAGAGAAAGAGAGAGAGAGAGAGACAAAGAGACTATGATACTACTTTGACTTAAAGAAAGAATAAAATATATTTTGAAGAGCTTTGCTTTTTCAGTCTCTTCTAATCAAGCCAGATCTCTCCTTCCTTCCTTACCTCTGCCTGACTCACCACCAGTTATAAAGACTTCTTGTTAGTCTCTTTGAAGGGTGTGGGTTGGCGTCCTCTGAGACCCATCAGACAGCAGAGAGACTAAGCACTAAAGTATAGATGTGGGTTTGGTATCATACATGAAAGGCACTGAAAAGATCAAAGGAATGATCTATATTTTTCCACTAAATAACTTGATTCTTTCTTAACTTTAAAATTTTTTCTAGAAATGGAACAAAAATGAACTTCCATAAAAACTTTGGCCACATTGAGAAAGTTTTAATGTTATCATAAGATTTGTAACTGCTTTGCTAGTTTCCAGAAAATACAATTTTAAAATACAATATTCAGCTTTATAGAGTTCCATTAAAAAAAAAATCAAGCGAATTTTCCTTACTTTCTTTATAATAATTCTGGTAGTTAAAAATCGCATGATACCAGTTTTTCTATTTGTTCTTTATTAATACATTAACAATACAGCAGTTACATTTGAATAAAGAGCTACATCCACCCAACTGTTTCACTCATGAATTTGTAAATGTGTCAATTTAATGAAACAATAATATCCATCTGACTGTTTCCATTGGTAAAGAGAACAGAAGAGCCAACATAGATCTGTGTTCTCAGGGAGATGCGATCCCTGTGACATGGGATTGGTGTAGCAATGGGACAGATTAGAGGATCCTCTAGTTCCCTTCTGTCCTTAAGGTTCCATTTCTACTGCAGAACTGTGAAAGACAGAGGCATGTTTCTGCTTCTTATCAAACCAATATAACCGGAGTCTTCATCAAACCAACCCCATTGTTTGTAAATACACTGTAGTGGAAGAATTGGCAGCTGTATCTGCATGCATTAGGCTCCAGAAAGTGAGAAGAAGGGAATTGGGTTGCATGTTCTTTGAGATGTGTTCCTCTGAAAATGACATTGGCTAATTCCATCTTTGCTACTTTTGCTTAGGGGTGGACTTATTCTGTTCTGAAGCAAAATGTGAACATGATGATACCTCTCTTGATTTAAAAGACTAACTCATAAAGACTGACTTCATCCTGCCACTTTAGATCTACTGAAATGTCCTTTAATAATCATGTTTCCTATTAATAGCTTTACTCTGCAAGAGAAGCGAAATCAATATATAATTTAATGGCTTTTCCTGTCAGAAGTACTATTGATTCTATTAGTAATGATTTTGAAATGATATGCTATTATGCAAATGCCATCTATTTTAGATGGCTTTACAAGATACCTACAAATGTACTTTTTTTCCTTCATCTTTCATTTTCCTTTGTCAGTTATTAAATACTGAAATATTTTCTAAGGATTATATCCTAGTGAGTAGTGATACTCTACTGATAAATTGTAAATGACTATTTTAATATACAAACAAATTGTATAGTGCTTATAAATCTATTTCTCACACTCATCAGTTATTGAGAGTATAGGAAATAAGCTACTACAACAAGAGAGGAATAACTACAATGCCCTCCAAGGATAAGAAACAATATGCCTTTTGATTGCTTCTGATTATTTGTGGATAAATTGTTAAGTTGCCTCCTGCACATAAACTTCATACCCTTCCTATACAAACATTCACTAGCAAGGCTACTCCAACCATCTGACTGTGCTTTCTTTATTTCTAATAAAATATGTGATGAGATGTGGGCTGGAAATACAAGATAAAGAAATAAAAAGTCAAAGTCTTTTATTGAATACAAGGGACAACATCACCACAGGACTCTCTTGCAATGGGTGCATTCCAGTTAGATGTACGATGAAGTGCCTTGATAGTGAATGTTGGGCCATCAGTCCTGAGGACACTGGCATGAACCTTTCAATGTCCCTTATACTTCTCTTCTTTGGTGTCATAGTGCTAGTTGCTTTGGTAGAGATGTAAAATCAAAGTTCAAAATTATAAGACTATAAGATGGAAATTAATACCTAAAGAGCATAAGTTTTGCTAACAAAAAAGAGACAATCAGTAGGTTTCTGTAAGGTAAATTTGATCTAAATTATAATATCAGATTCAGTTCTGAAGTAGTATACTTATCATCATGCCTTATGTCTGTCTTCTTGGGCTTCATCTAATATTTTATATTTTTTTAGATATGGAGGAATGATTAAATACCCCATTTTTGTCAAGTCAGGCTTATTTTTATATGTACAAAGTAAATATTCCAGAACATAGTTCTAAAAATTAGGCAGGAACTTGACACTCCCTACATGTAATTGGACTTTGTCATATTGCTAGTAGTTTTGCAATTATTTACTTTAAAATAAGTGATTCTTCCTTTAGTCATTTATAAGTGTTCACCTAGTGTTAGTCATTTTATATTACATTTTATAAGCAGATATTAATTGTACAAAGTAGTGTGTTTCATGACATAAAATACATTTTAATAATCATCCCTCTATTACCCTTTCTCTTCCCTCCTCCCCCTCCACCTTTTCCCTTTCTTCTTCTACCCTAGTTCCCCTTTTACTTTCATGTCCTTTTTTTCCCTGGATTTCACATAGCAGGAAAAACATGCAATAGTTGTCTTTGTGGGACAACTTACTTCACTTAACATGATGATTTCCAGTTCCATCCATTTCCCTGAAAATGACATAATTTTATTCTTCATGACTGAGTAAAACTCCATTGTGTATAGGTAACACATTTTCCTACCAATTCATCAGTGGATGGTTACTTACTGCTACTCTTTGAGGTTCAAGCTGAGATAGGAAGAAAAGACCCTTTAGTGAACTCTAACTTCTTAGATGTGAGAAATTCGGGTGTTAGCATCATGCAGTGATGTTTTTTAGATAAGAAAAAGACAATACAATGAGGCTCCAAAAGACCAGAAACAACATTTGATCTTACTTCTATAATGCTAAGCCAAGAAAGCAAAACTAAGCATTTGACATTAGGGGCTGGGACACCCAGAGATTGAAAAACATCTTTTAACTATGCTTCTTTCATGCTAAAAAAAAAGAGACTTGATGCTCAATAGAAGACATAGGTCTAAATGAAACTTGATGGCTTTGATCAATGAAATAAAAACAGGATTGTCAACCAATTTCCCTCAGAAGACCTAAAAACTTCACCAACATTAAGGAATGTCCACGCCATTAAAACTTCATGTCCATAACAACACATTCTTTCAAAAACTTTAATCAGAAATGTTCTTAGCTAATGTTAATTAATTTTTTTTAAAAAGCAAATCAGCAATTATGGGACTCTGAGTAAGTGGTAGAATGTGACATGTTTAAGCCTTTATTAATTAAAAGATAACATTAGATTGATTTATTTTCAGAGCCGTCAAAGATGCTTACTGGAAGTTGGGATTTGCATCATATTTGCATTTGTCCTACCTACTTGTCAGTCACTCATAGTCATAGAACCATAGGGCAAGAACAGGTGGACGTTGGATTACAGAAAGAATTCTTATTGAATCACCTTGTTGTATCAGTGGAGTTCGAAAGTAGAGTAAACGGTGTAGTTAGTGAAAGTTAAAATGCAACTTTGGAAGGGATGAAAATAACTACAACATCATGAGTTCTCTCCACCCCCGCCACTGCCACCCCACTTTCAAAACAGCTGTTTTGAGGACACAGCTTCCATCTTTAGAAAGGCAAACAAAACATGAACAATTTCCTGTTGTGGTCTAGGTGGAAAATCTGACTAACCTGAATAAGAGTTAGATTCTAGGTCACTGGATGGAGAAAGATAAAAGACTGTATTTTATTTTGTGATGCTTTTATACACTTATTATTTCAAAAAAATCTTCTGAAAAAGTATTATGTTTTAAAATATAGTAAAGCATTATGAAGGAAAAAATGATCCATCAACCTACTACTCAGAGATAACTTCCGTTAATATTTTGTTGTGATTTATTGATTTGTTCTAAAGGAGTGAATTCCAGGGTAGAGCTCAAATAACTTGCTTCTACGGTTAAAGCATTTATTAAATAAATATATTTTTTCTTTTCTTATTATTGTGATCTGTGTTTCTCTGCTTTTCTTTCTCATGATGGTGACAAACCTATTAATATTGAGTATATGCTTTGCCTAAGTTAATTCTGTGGCCCTAGCCAGGCAGATGTGTATTCAGTGACCTCTTTAACCTTGCCTCTTCTGTATGTACCTTTTCTTTTCTCTTCCTCTTGTTCGTCAATTTCTACTCTTCTCTGTTTCAGCAAAACAATATCAGTCAAGGTAATTGATGATGAGGAGTATGAGAAAAACAAGACCTTCTTCCTTGAGATTGGAGAGCCCCGCCTGGTGGAAATGAGTGAGAAGAAAGGTGGGGGAGCTGCTCCAGGGCTGAGCCCAACAGCTTCTGCTGACCTGTGCCTCCCTGGATGCCTGCACTCTTCAGAACATGACTTACAATGCACACATCCTCCCACCTATGTAACAGGGCATAGATCTCACACTGGCCACAGCAGGCCTGGCTTGTAGCTACATCTGCCAGTTATGGCCACTCTACTCATTCCAGGCCTAAAAGATTGATTTTCAGTTCAGTGGATCAACTTCCATTTCTAGGAAAGCTGATGCAGATAGTATGCATTATCAAAATGAAGGCAACTTTCTGATTTACCTTCCTAATTCGGGATACCTAGTGACTGCTAACTAAAGCAGGAAGAATTTGTGCAAGGGATACTTTAGCATAGAAAACTTAATGGCGGCCAGCTGAGAATACCCAAGATGCCCTTTTACATACACCTGGAAGTCCATGTGTTGCCATCCTCCCTCCGTAACATCACAGTGACATCCAGCTTGGTGGACATACCAGAGCATGAGCGTGTGACTCCAACCATTTGTTTTGCCTTTGTCTTGTGTTCCCACAGGAAGATCATTTCCATTAGAATATATGACCGTGAGGAATATGAGAAAGAGTGCAGTTTCTCCCTTGTGCTTGAGGAACCAAAATGGATAAGAAGAGGAATGAAAGGTGTGAGAGTATACAAAGACATACCAGCGAGAAATTGTACTCTTCTCTCTCCGTGTCTCCTACTCTCACACTTAACTCTCTCCTCTTCCTCGGCTTCCAAGTACTAAGCTTATTGCCTTTGAAGCTTAGCAGGTTCATTTCCCCTTCCTAATTAACAAGTGCACCAAGCAATGCCCATTTTCTTTGGGGAATGCTGACTAACCTTGATTGAAATCAGATTTAATAAATACTAGAAGAGATTTCTGTAATTCAGAAATGATGCTATAAAAGAATGTGTATCACTACTTGGGGTTCATTTTATAATATGGCTGCAGCTATTAAATCTCCCTTAAAATGTTAGCCATAAAAACTATTTAATATCTTGTCCATCATACCTCAATGAAGCTATAAGATAAAGAAAACTACTTAATACTGATTAGTAGCAGCTGATAAATCTAATGGCAACTAAGAAGAAATTTCAGAAGAGTTAGTCAGAATTAATCATTTTAGAGACCCCGGTTTTTAAAAAATTAGTAAGGACAAAGATCCTTAAAGAATAGTGTTCATTTTGGCATGATGTTTTTCATATCATCAGATATGACATTTAAAAGGTACCATAAATAGTAAAAAGGAAAACTAAGTAGCAGTATCTTTATAACTAGACTTTTTTGATTCATACTTGCAGTTTTAGAAAATATTTGAACATTGAGTCTATTTTTATTTAGCCTATAATGGATAAGGGAGAACAAAAATTTTTTGCCAGCTTCACAGATTTTTTTATTCTGAATTACTACTAGGGCTTCCTATAATTATCCTCTAGCACTGTCCACTTTAAAAGAAATTGATATAATTATATATAAAAATGAGCATACCACATGTTAATAGCTCTTATTAATAATATCAAACAGTTGGTAAGAGCAGTATAGGAGATTAGATGGACCACATTACAAGAAATTTATTTTTTACATGTAAAGGAGAAAAATGAAATACATAAGACTAATTCCCTTATTGACCCAACATTTGTGAGAATTTAATCTCACACTATTGGTGGTAGCTCACTGACTTCAGGGTCTATCAGAGATTTTTTTAAAAAGTATATGTTCCTGACTTAATCATGTTCAAAATGGTGACAGGAGCCTTTGGAGTGATGGAAAAAGGAGTCTCTGGGACCCATTAACACAGCCTATCTAATAAGCTCCATAGGCAGTAAATGGAAAGAAAAGAGATTTCAAAAAATTGTGCTGATGTCTTACAATAATGGTATCAAAAATGGCTCATTAGTATCCTGGAAAAAGCACTTAGTTCTAAATGTATTCCTCCAAAGAACTGTTTTTTAATCTCAAAGAAGAGCATCTTGGATACAGCTCTTTCAATTGTCATTTTAGTAAAATATGCCTTCATGTAAAAGCAAATTAAAATTCCTTGATGGCACTCTCTAGTTTCACACCTGCCAAGTAGATTCTTCTTGCTGTAAATAAAATTACTGACTTGTTTTTTTTTTTTAAATAAACTAAAATAAAGAAAAAAGAAAAAAAAAGTACCATCTAATACCACTACCAGCAGAGGGGATGTGCCTAAAAAAGTAATTGTAAGGTTCCCACCAACAACTCAGGTAATTTATTTCATATGTTTAGCCAGGTAGCTTTTATTAAAATAAAGTGGTACAGTCTGGGCTTAAAGGACATAGCCTAAAAAACAAATTACACAATTCCCTCACCTTCCTGCTGCCTGTCAGTTTCTGTGGAGTTGTATGACCACAAGAAGCCTCTGGTTATCCAGTAATGTGCAGAAGTTTCTGATAAGAGCACATAGATAAGTATTAGTTCCTGGGGCTCTTATAAACATATGCAATTCTTGAGGGCCAAAATATCATCCAAATAGAATATCCCCAGAGAGAGAGTGAGAGATACTGACTTACCCTGAGCCAAGGTCTCCTCCCAGGCAGGACACCCAAGCTGCAATTTCTTAGGATATCTTACCTGTTCTATTGATTAACACATATGATATCTGAGATCCTGTGTAATTTAAGAACTCCAAATTCTGAGCTCACTAACTCAATTTTAATGAGGAAAATCTCTTCAAATCAAGATAAGGATTAACTTCATTCATGTTTCTACTATATTTTGAAGCTATATACACTATGTATAAGCATGTACAGTAGAAATATCTTATTAAAATTAAAGAAATGACATAAGACGATTTTTTTTCCAATCAAACCCATTTGCAGATAATTCTGTTGGGATCATTTATGTAGAAATAGTCCCAACACCACATTTCCTTAGGGTGCACCCATTTTTTTTTGTAGCAGTAGCTTTTTTATCATTCTAATCAGATCTGCCTGGATTTCTTTCTGCTGATATTCCTCTTACTGACTTTCATTATTCATCTGGTCTCTTATTCTGTGTTTGTCTTTGTTTCCTTCACAGCCCTGTTATTGAATGAGCTTGGTAAGCATCTCATTTCTTGCACTTCCTTTCCATTTTTCTAGGTTATTTTCCATTTCTGTTAGGTGATACAATAGCTCTCTGATTTTTATCTGTATTGATTGGCTAGTGAAATTGCTGTTTAGGACCACTGGCCTCATTTTGGTTAAGGTCAAATCATTTATATTACATTTTTAATTCAGTATAATCTTTTTAAAAATCAGTGATTTCTCAAGCATTTCAAGAATTAAAAATAATTTGTGTATTCAGTTCCATAATTTTAAAAGAATTAATGATCTGTCATAAATGGATGATTTTATATTCTTCTTAATTGTAAATTTGGCAAGTTTTTTTATAGCTTGGGTGGGTTGTCAGGCAGTCTAATGTCACAGATAGTTTACATGTAGAATGTAAGTTAAATTGTAACATTTAATTTTTTTTCTTTTTTAGGTGGCTTCACAATAACAGGTATGAAATTTTAAGTCTAGTATTACCTACTTTTATGTTTACTGTCTGCTTTCAACATGTTATTGCATTTAAAAAATCATTACTCATTTTTGTTTGCTTTTAATAAAGGAAAATACCTGTATGGTAAGATAAATTTAATAGTTCCTATTTCCCCCCAAATAATCTTAAGATGAAACCAAACCCACATCTGATATAACCTGCATTAACGTTGAATTGTGGCACATGGTGTGCTCTTGCTGGAGTTTTACACATTTAACATTTTACAAATTAACATGTGTGTGTGTGATATTGTGTTTACTTTAAGAAAATTCATATGGAGAGCCTAGAATTTTTCACATTTTGACCCAAGACAACTTACAAATGTTCTCATAGCACTGATAAAGTGCTTTGATAGAAGATGCATACAGTACCAGAATAAGTAAGACACAATTTCTGGCCTCAGAGCCATGGAGGAGATGTCACTCAAGACTGATCCATTGTCCAAGCTGAGGATTCTAATAAATAATACCAGGTTGGAAGAAGACAGAGAAGCCCCTTCCCTTCATCCTACTGCACCAATTAAATCTCCTTTGAACTCAATTTCATTATTAATAATTTGGTAACAAGTACCACTTAAAGTGCATTACAGCGTGCTCTGTAAAAAAACTCAAAATACCAAACAGAAAGCTTAAATTGCCTAAATTTGAAATAGTATCATTCAGTGTTGATTGCATTATTTAACACTATTCTAAAACTATTTTCTTGGGCATAAATAGAAAGTATTTCCTAACAGCTTCCTCTTTTGACCCTAAATATCTGCTCACCTTTCAGATAGTCCATGCAAATGTAGAAAGGAAGATGAATATCAAACAATAACTCTGGTTTGTTGAAGATGGCTTTGATGGTCTACATCCTATCTTCTACATGGCTTTTTAAAAAATATATATTGTGCAAATATCAAAAATTTCCAATATGATTGGCAGATATGGAAATTTTAACAAACATATTTAGGAGGAAATATTGCCAAAATTTCTAGTACTGAAAACACTATGGTGGAAGTTGTAGCTAGTATAAACAATCATTAGTGTTGACTTATAGTGATTCCAAAGTGATTCTGTCCAAACTGGAACTTTCTAAATACAGGAAATTTCACATGGACTATTGCTTTCAACTGCTTCTTTCTAGATACAACATTTAATAACAAAATGATTCATAGATTCTCAGAGACACCGAAATTGAAAGGAATAAAGATGTTAAAACACAGGACTAGGGGTATGGCTCAAGTGTTAGAGCACTTGCCTAGCAAGTGCAAAGTTCAAACTCCCAATACTGGTAAAAAATTTTAAAATGCTAATCAGGATAAGTCTTCATGTAGGATTCCTTATACCTGATTCATCTGAACCTCTACCAGGTTAGATTTGCCCAATTCTTTACTACTAAAATTACTTATGAACCCCAGTGCAGGAATTTACATGAGGTTTTAAAAACTTTAATCTTCCTTCCTTATCTGATCATTTTTAACTCACTAAAGTCTTCTCAGGAATACTCTGATTCTATCACCCAAGGATGAATTGTTTACCCTTGAGAGATTTGGAGAAAGTTAAAGTTTGAAAAGTCAGCCTTCATTACTTCATGGAAGTAATCAATTCTCTAAAATCAACCATTGTAGAAAGAATATATTATCTAGTACACCTTCAGTCCTATGTAGCCTGATAACAAGATCTTCACTGAAAATATTTGTGTATAAATGTCTTGTGGATTGATGTCTTTGGATGTCTTCCTATTTTCTTTATCATTAAATATGTTAGGATTTCATTACTGGGACCTTCCTTCCATGTCGCTTGAATCATCTTCCCTTTTAGTGCCTCAGGTAATAGAATCTGAGTTTTCTTTTCTCAGAAATTCTTCATAGCAAATTCTATCATATCTACCTATCAAATGTTCATCATTTCCTTCCTTAGCCCCATCTTGCATCCAAGATGAGAAAATCACTTTCTCCAAAGGTTTCTACCATGTCAGGTAGTTCACCCTGATGAAGCTCTTCCTGAGGGCTGAAACTTTAACCTAAAATAGCAATTTTTTTTATAGTTATCATTTCCTCCAACTACTTTTTTTTTTTTTGTCTTTTCTTTTTTGGTGCTGGGATTGAACCCAGGGCCTCATGCATGCTAGGCAAGTGCCGTACCACCGAGCTACATCCCTCCTCCATATACTTGAAATCAATGCAGTTAGAGCCAGAGAATACTCCAGAGCTCTCTGGGAATTTCTGCATTGTCCTATTTCTATTTATCTAGACACTGTCTCACTTTATATCATCCTTCTCCTGAATCAGACCAGAATGCTCAGGATTCATTCTTTATTGATAGCCTTGAGGAAAGTTCTGAAACTTAGGTCTACACAGTAAAATACCCGCTTTAAAGCATAAAGAGCTTTTCTTTGAAGTCAGTTTGAGACATTGAAGTCAAGGCTTTGGATGGAGGAAAAGCAGAAAGAACTCATCTAGCCCCTGGACTTTGTGTGTAGCCTTTTACATGGAATTGCAGCTGAATGTGAACATCTAAATTTGATGCAAGATATATGGAAATTGAAAAGACCATTCCATAGCTTAATAACAATATTTTAGTGATCTCATTAGTGGTGGACACTAAGTGCTGGAGGTGCTTTTGGAATTTACACATCTTTTCCTGTTGTTCTAGACCTTGCCTCATTAAAAGGCCCTTGTTTGAATCTATGATCTCATTCCCCCTTGACCTTCCAATCTTATGATAACACCCTATACATTACAGCTCATTAGAGTTTGTCATGATTACCATTTTACCACCATTCTTATGGATTTTATTGTTCTTATACATAGGGAAGGGAAAAGGCTCCAGTAGATTAATCTTCTACTCTAAATCTAATATCCAAGATTCACAGCCGGGCCCTCTAGCTTTAAGTAAAAGACCATGTGATGATTATCCTAACTCCAACATTATTCTACCTGCATCTTGAAATTGTACCCTGACCCCAGGTTGTCTTTTAAGTATGCCATCATTATGAATTCTAGTCAAAGGAAAAATAAAGGAGATCCCAAAAGGGGGACATTAGCACACATCAATATGGCTATTTTAATAAAATTTTGTATTCTACTTCAATATGGAGAGGAAAAAGAACTTTTAAGACATCCAGTCATAGCATTCCCTAATTAAAATTATATAGCATCCAATATCTTTTTAATATTACTCTTCCAATAATACTATTTTCATGGTAGCAGACTTAAGGTACAATCCTTTTTAAGAAGGCCAAACTACAGAAATTCTGACAGCTGAAAACATTTCCATCACTCTAACTACATATGGGTTGAAAGAACCAAGGCCCTACATGTTTGCTTTGTTGTACAACTGAGAAATTTGAGCCTCCAAGGGAAGAAAGGCCTTACCCATGCTTAAATGGCAGAGTTGGCAATGAGCCCCAAGTATCATGATTCCCAGGTCAATTTTGAACAGCTCTTGGCAGAAGAAAACAGGTGAATCTGACAGTCAGTTGAACCAGGAGTTCAATGAAAACCTTAGGCCTGGTTAATCCAGACAGTTTCTGGGCTGATGACTTGCCCTCATGAAGCTTGGAAGTGTATATGACATGCTACAGACTGCTCAATAAATAAATGCAGTGAACATGTTCCCTGACATCACATAACTTGACCTTCAAACAAATTTGTAACATTGAGCGGGTACTATTACCCACAGCTTATATGTGAGACAACTGAAGAGATGGCATATTCAAGGCCATATTAGGCTTTAAAAGTAGAACACCTTTCATTACACCAAGTGCTTTCCTATGGAAGGAGTAATTTGAAAGACCTGGCTCTTCCATTTCAGATACCTGCAGGACTCTGACTGTAACCCTGCCATAGGGCAAGGGATCATTATCATACATATCAGACAGAATCTGCTTTGGCTCCTGGAACATTTGCCTCATTCGTGTGCAGTCTCCTCCATCAGTAACCACCAGAGCTCCTTTGACCTACATACGGGTAACCTATGACCACTCAATCTGCAGACTAACATTGCTTGCAGTTGTGTGCATCTGGGTGTAATGTTTAGCTTACTAATGTCCACAAAGTTCTGATAACAAACCAACGCTATCTATTCTGCTGACTTTCTGCCTGTCCTTTTGCTAGGCCAACCTGTCTTCAGGAAAGTTCATGCTAGAGAACATCCGATTCCCTCTACTGTAATCACCATTGCAGGTACTCATTTCATCATAGTCCCTGAAAACCACAGCCTTCAAGTGTCCTTTTGGGTCTTAGACATTAGATTCATATATTTTAACCTCTGTCCCCTCTAAAGCATTGCTAAATATGATGCAGTGGCCCCTTTAGGAGCTGGTGGTGCCATGGAATAGCAACGAAGCTCAACCATATCAGGGCAGAATGGGAGGAATTGTGGAGGAACAGCATGGATCTATGGAGATATTCACCCAATAACCTCTCCCTCTCAAGTTTCAATATATGCCAGATTTCTTACAACTATTTCTTCCTCCGCATGAGTGTTTTATCCAAGTATAATGAAATTTCTTTAAAAGCCAAGCTTTATTTCTTCCCAGAATCTGCTTTTCCTGAGGCACAGGTGAGAGTTCAAATGTGAATTTCTCCATAGGGGAGAAAAGGAACATTGACAGAGTGCTAGAAGATTATACAACTATTTCAGATCTACTGTAGGTTTAGAGCCTAAATAGCATCTCCTGGCACAAAGTCTCTGAATGAGACTTCACTCACTACTGCCCATCACTTGCCATGGTGGCAGAAGCACTTCTACCTAACTCAGTGGGACTTCCCATCCTCATACCCCACACCCACATCCATTAATCATAATACCAAGACCTAACTGCAGAGTTGTTCCAGGATAGTCCTCAAGGAAATAAAAGTGCCAATCCTTTTGGGCTCCAATCAGAGAGGTCAGTGAGGTACTGTCCAGTGACCTCTGCTTTCAGATTTGTCAAGATATTGCTGAGCAAATTGTACCACTGTCCCTTTTGCCAAATTCTACACTGATTGCTAAGATTGAAAATTATGACTATATCAAAGAATATTAACAAATTGCTCCTCAGATACAGGCCTCCACTGAAATGGCCATGTGGGTTGTATTGTCTTCTAACGGAGATTCCTAATCTCACCTCTTCACTTCAAGATGAAGTGAAGATGTGGTGCTTCAAGATGTAGCTTGAGCCAGGAGACACTGGAAGCAGCTTTTTCATAATTCTGCTTTCTCCAGATCCTAGGGATCTGTTAATTTTCATTATTTGTTGTTTGTGAAATCAATCACTGAGAACATGGGAGATTCCCCATTGGTGACTTTGTCACAGGGGTGCTTTAAGTTCTGTCAGTATTGACTTTTAACAGTGGCTGTTAATAATGCATTTGATCTTTAAGTTCTTTTGGTTGGTCAAGACTATGATATTGTGTAATTATTTACAACTTCTCAATAAAACTCTGTGAACTCTGAAAGTGTATGTGTATACCCAAAAGAAGAGGTGAGAGAGAATTAATTTTCTCTGTCTAAAAAACAAAACTCAAACAGCAGCATGTTACCACTCAGCATAAATAAGAAAATAAAGTGACCTTGATTATAACAAAATGCTCTGCTTTTGATCCAGTGCTCAAAGTGGAAAGGAAACAAATAAAATAGCTCATCCAAAAAATGCTGTCAAACCATTTCCCTATTCAGTAAAAGGTAAACGTATATAAGAAAACACTTTTTAAAAAAATTTTAAAAACTCAGCTCTCTTCTTTGCCAAGTATCAGAAACCTAAACCATAAATCCTAGTTTATTAGTATTATTATAGAGCAGTAGTAGGATTTATGTAGCTGTTATCTCTCAATTACATATAAATATAACTGTCTTTTAAATGTTCATAAGACTTAGTAAGTGAAAATAGCCTTTACACTTCCATGAGACTGTGCTTTTGCACTTGACTTCTTTGTATGCAATGCACCTCCTCATCCCCTCTCCTCCTAATCATCCTTACCCTCATCTTCACTTGGCATGTTTCAAGGCCAATTTCAAATACGTCCTCTTTCCAGAAGCTTTCTCTGACTCCCTTAGGCAAAACAAGTTGTTCCTCCTGTGGGAGGTCCCTCCCTCCTTACCACATTGTACTAGAAGTTGTTCACCTAAATGCCTCTGTTCCCACTAGACCACTACAACTGTGCTGACATTTTGAAGGAATGCAATGACACATGTTAAAAGAATAAATGATCCCTTTTTATGAATAGAACAAACAAGACTTTGCTAACAGTGAGTTGGAGAGTGACCTATTCCACATTCTATACCTTGTCATGAATCCTGGAGGATGGAAGGACAGTTCAGAGAGTAATGACACATACTGTTCTATCTCAGCAATTTTACATGCTAGGTATTTATATGGAAAGGAATTAAAATTAATTTTAAAAGTATACAAGACAATGTTCAGTACATATGATAAATATTAAGTAATGAATTTAAGATTATAATGTTAATGGCTAAATCCCTGGTTGTCAGTTGGGGAATATTTCATCAAAAAGAGAAGTTCTGAAATATAAGTAGGATTTAGTAGATGGAGATAGGAGAACTTTTCCAAGTAGATAAGTGAGTAGAAAGTGATAGAAACAAGGTGCCTTACTTTCATTACATTAGTATGAAATCTGTTAAGACACAATTTCCTAAATTTTTTGTCATTCTCATAACTCTTTGACAATTTTTGCTTTGGTTGTATATCCAACTCTATTATTTACTTAATGTAATTTTTAAAAATCCTCATGTTTTATTCACAGAATTTTTTACAAGAAAACTTTAAGTTATGAACATAAGAAAACCTGGTATTGTTTACCAGAAGTAGAAAGTAAGTTCATGAAATTTTACAGCAAAAGAAATGTTATTAAAATCTGGCTAGATGTTGTCAAATGCTCCATGTCTGATAACTATTTTCTCTGTCTTAAAATGGTAGAAGCTGTTAGGTAACTAGTACCTAGTTACAGACCTAACAGCATCAAACTATGTATTTGTTCTTGATTAGAAGGACTGAAGGTTTAAAAAAGAAAGTACCTTTTCACTCACTGGATGATCTTATTTTATATACTACTGTGTCCATTTATTTAATACCAAGACACAAATAAATTTCATTTTGTGAAGTGCTGCAGTAAACAATCTTACTACATCACCTTTCCCTCATAATTGCTCTGTTTTCTTACCTAAATTACCTTGAGTCCTACTAAAAGCAACTTGTCGTTTAAAAATAAATTACAGAAAAGGCCATAATAAATATTCTCCACTGATAGCTGTGCAATTCAAATAGATATCCAATGCTTTCTTCTTCTGAGAAAATATTTCTTACTCAACACAAGTCTTGAAGACATCCATGTTCAGCCAAAGTTTTGAACAAAGACACTAATAAAACCTACTGCTATGAAAACAACAAATAATATTATCTTGGATTCAAAGATCAGAAGCAGTGAGAATCAAGATTTGATAGATTTGAGCACTGAGAAATTGGACTTCACATATATCAGCCACCTCCCTGAAAAAACACGTATGATTTCACAAGGACAAATCTTGGAGACCCCAACCAGAACCCTTTGGCTTATACCTTTTCAATCCTATTATAAAAATTACTGTTGCTTTGACAGTTAAAAATTAATCTTCTTGCCCATCTTTTCTGCCTCTGCTAACACTCCACAACTCCTACCCAGTCTAAGATCACTTATTTTTAGTGTTCATCTAATTTCCTTTGTGTTATTACAGATTTCTGTGGATAGGAACATGAATGTTAAAATATTCTTTTAGGAAGACATTATTTGCTCCATTCTGCTTTTGGTTTCCATAAATTTTGACACTTGAAATACATACTTCTGTCAGTGACTCCAGTACATCTGTCCCCTACCCTCTCAGTTTGCAACTGGCCTAAGAAATATTCTCTGCCACAATTGCTACAGCAACAAATGGAACCACCACAGCAACATCCCTGAGCAGAGAGGTTGCTATGGGTATTCAGAGGGCAAGGGAGGTGTAGACCCCTGCAGAAGCTGATACCTAAATGCAAAAAGCAGGAAGTCTAGGCAAGAAGTCCCTCCCTTCTGGATGATGGTTTAGAAAACAGACTCCTCCTGTAGGTAATTTGTCTGGATGTCCTGAAGGGTTGAGGTCTTTCCATACCACCACCACTACCTCCCTGAACATGATGTTCATTCCACTTGACTTGGAGAAGAAATAATCCATCTCATCCCAGCCTTCTGGACCTGAAGGATAAGAATAATTGCAGGACAACTGTTTGTCCTCCACGTGTGCAAGGCTTTTCAGTCTGGGATTTATCCAAAAGACTTTCATGCAGAGAGAGTCAACTGTGTGTTTTCCCTCATTCATAGTTTTTTGGGTCGATTAACATTTTCTAAGCACCCACTAGCCTCTCCTGTGGTATAAGGTACATGGTGGTTCAGGAAATAATCATGCTCACATGGTGAGTGATTATTAACTCCCCCAAGACCTGCCCTCCCCCTCCCTGTTTACTTTAAGATTAACATGGTCAAGGTTTTCCTAACACATTTCAGTTTTGTACCAGAGAGGAAGTCCTGGAGTCCAGGCATCTCACAGAAATGTAGAATGGAAATTTTGCTGCTTAACTTATGACAGGGGCTCTTGGCAAGTGTGAGGCTAAAATCAGAATTTCCTTTCCATCCTCCCTTTGGCCCCAGGGCATTTTCTGTTGCCTCCAGAAAGTGGAGAGGAAAAGGCCAAACTCCCCCATCCATTGGGTTCAAGCTAGGACTTTGAGTTGTGTTTCCCTTTGGTCACATGATGAATGAATGTGCAGACAGCCAGCAACTCCAGCGTCACAGGGAACAGCTGGGTGATTCCCTCAACATAGACAATGTGCAGGCAGGGTCTTTCTCAGTGACAGGCCCCTATGCATTGCTTTTTCTCATCTGCACTTTCCATGAGATGAGACTGCAGGATATTATAATCACGTGCTGTCTCAGTAATGGGTTGTCCAGTCCGCCAAGCGTCTGTTCAGTTCTCCCCTCCAGCTTCACATTCTTACCCAAGGGACTTTAAGCAGGTTGCTAGGGCTTCCTTCCTCCTTGCTTTTCTCATAGAAAGATCGAGGGATTTCCAAATAAAAAGGAGCACGTTGTTCACTGTCTTGCCTTCCCTTTCCCAGAGGAATGTGATGACAAGCAGCCGCTGACCAGCAAAGAGGAAGAGGAGAGGCGCATTGCAGAACTGGGGCGTCCCATCCTGGGAGAGCATACCAAGCTGGAAGTGATCATTGAAGAGTCCTATGAATTCAAGGTATGCCACCATTGCTGCCTACCCAGGAGACCTGCTCAAGGTTGTTCACAGGGTTGCCCTGAGCTATAAGAGCTGTTTGGAGGCAGAAGGAGAAGTGATTTCAGATGCTGGCTCATTCATTGAGAGGTCTTCAAATCCAGTTGGGAATTATGGAGTTAGCAGGGAACCAAGGAGTCCTATAAACAGGCCAGGCTCGGTGAGTGACACCTATCACTTCACAGGGTTCCCCAAAGAGAAGACTTTGTCTGAGGGGAGAGCAGGGAGGGCACAAAGGTGGAGTCTTACAGATTGTTAGGTGTAGAATAAACCAAGATCTATTTGAAAAAGCTAATAAATCTGTCAGAAGCAAAGTATTTGCACTGCTATAAATTAGGAGGCTTTGTTTGGAAGGGGGATGGCTAACCTCTCTACAAAAGATCACATTGACAAGCTCATTTGTAGTTATCGTCTTCAGATCCGGGAACAGCCACCTTACTGAATGTATAGTGCCTACAACCATGGTTTCTAGTTGAGCTGATAAAATTGGATTTTTAGTTTTCTAAGTGCTGAAAATCACTCTTTTAAAAGTTAAATATGTACATTAGGTGGGGCTTAAGACTTTGAGGTGAAACTTCCTGTCAGTCCTAAACTCTCTGTACCCACCCCACCTCCCATGCTTCTCATCCACAGTCCTAACATCTGAGATCTTAAATGGAGCCACACTTCAGTTCTACAGTAGGATATAAGCAGGTGCACCTCTTCTCTTGATTTTTTAGAATTATAAACCCAGAGGAGAACATTATTTTCCCTAAGTATTTTTAAAAATCATACTCTTCCTGTTCAAAATCTCAAGATAGAGATTTCAAAATGGAGAATCAGGCCACTAATTTAGAAGCCTCAGTATTTTATCTGGATTTTTCAAAATAGTGCCCTCTTTTCCTATAGATGGTTTCATTAATTATTTTTTAAATTTAGTCCACAAATTGATGTGCCTAATAGGGGACAGGTAAGAAGTGTCTTTGCAATTAAAGTGGAATTCTAAAAAATAAGAATGCAATTAAACTGTCCCCTTCAGGCCACTGAGAATCCATTTGCTAACTCTTCCTTTCACTCATTCCCATAGAAAGGATGTACAGAGATAAAAACTCAACCAAGGTTTTCTAGAAAGACCCTGACCATTAAAACCCACTGTTGCAAGACCTTAAACCTGATGGTAATCCTAGAAGGACAGGAGTCTCAAACTGTCAGTTTCTGTGGACCAATCTGTTGATCTTTTGTCTTCCTCCCTGTGCTTTCTTTTCACCTGGAATCAAAGGGCCTAGTGCCACTTGCTGCAGCACAGTGGCATTTCTGGAGCAAGATTGACTACACCCCTCCCAAAGTTTTCATGTTTTCTCCTTTATGAGACAATCCCAACCTTTCCCTTCCATACACCCATGATAGGAAAAGCAATCATAATAATTCCTCTTAGAAAACATTGAGTTTGGTAAGTCTTCCACATAACAAAGTTTTCTTGATTCTGAAGCCTTCCTCTGGTCATCTCTCCAACATTCTAAGCATAGAGAAGTCTCCTGAGGCTATTTACAAAATTCCAGTAGTTCAAAGCTACTTATCTTCCTACCAAAGATTCTATAGACTATTTGCTCTCATCTCTGTCAAATTCATTAGCACAGTTACCATCAATACCTAAAGAGTACCTTGGGGACATGTTTCTGAAGTTCCCTCAAGTATCAACTTTAGCATTGTATTACTCATTTAAGAAATTTATTTTTATAGAACATAGCTAAATAATTTGTTCAAATCTAGCAACCCAAATCAGGATGGTACCTTCTGCTTTGCCCACTGAGTTCTTACTCGCTATGTTGAGACTGAGAGCATGACTTACTAACAACCATTGCTGAAGGAAAGGTTTTCACAATCTCTTGAAGGTCTCCTTCAGTGAAGAGGGAATCATTGGTATTTAGAAACCCTCCAGGTAAAAACAGAGAGCATTATTGAACTTCAGGTGTCAGAAGTTCAAATTCATCTTTATTCACTCCTGTTCTCCCATAGGTCAAGGAAGGTCAAGTATACAAATCAAGCCCAAGGAAGAATCTTGGTTAACATGAACTAAAGTTTAAAATCTGCCCTGGATTTTACACATATATAAAGGTTAAATTTATCTGAAAAATTTGTTCGGTAGCCATTAGTGAGGAAGTTCAACTCTTAGAGCAATGTTCCACTGCTCATCTCCCAGGTGATGGGATTGTCTGCCTTAGATTCAGCAGAGTGCCCATTTGGAGAGAGCTGCTCTGAATCCCCATTACATTTAGGAAAAATCAAGGTCATTTCTTGTTACATTCCACACAGCACTTTGAATTGGCATAAACCAAGATGCTTATTCAGTGTGCTTGATGAGATGTGGCTGAGTTGAGAGAGAAAAGACAGACGCTTGTCATGTGCTTGCTTCAAGTTACCATGCCCAAAGGCAGTGACTGCTACAGCTGTTATCAGGGGCACCAGCAGTTCTAGACACAAGGCTGGAAGCTGAAAGGTCACTGCCCTAAGGACATACAGTCCAGCCAAGAATACTGCTTCAAATACAGAGTGAGCCAGTTGGAGACAGCCCTTTCATGTTTATTATCTTCTCAATGTTTCAAGTCAGTTCCAATGTCTCTTCTTGAACTAACATGCTTGATATTATAAATTGGATTTGGCCTCTCCTATGAGTCCCTCAGATTGCATTTTCCTCAATCCTAGTTAGCTGATAATATGATCGCTCTCAAACCATAGCCAATTCAGTACACTGCATGAAACATGTACCTATCTTGACCTAAGACAAATAATACGTGTTTTCTGCCTCTTTGCAATTAGTGGAAATTCGAGGATGCTCTGACAGTAAGTGTGGATGTTTGGTAGACTAGTTGATGTGGTAGTTTCTCTGGGAAGAGCAGGCTCAGTGTCCTGGAAATGACCCTTTTCCCTGTAGTTGCCATGATTTGTGGTAGCGCTTTGATTGCATCTGCTTACTTAGCTTCCTTGTGACCGCTTGGCTGTTCCTGTTGTTACATTAACTGAATTTAGAAAGCTAGAGAGCACTAATTGTATAAAACTAAGTGTTTAGCAAGTTCTAAAGAAAAATAGGGATCATGCAACTCAGTGCTACTAAAGCAGGAAGATTGGTTACAAGGTTATTAGCAATGTGTTCTGACCCATAGGAATTGACGTTTGCTTGTCTTGTTTTGTCTTTCTTTGATTACAACAGGAGTAGGTTATGAGTAGAATTCTCAAATAACCATGAAGCTGACCAAACTAGTAGGCAAAGAAAAATCTATTTATTGATGGTCATGTAGCAAGCGACTTTGCATATCGCTGATAAACAAAAGAACAGAAATAAGTCTTTGGTTTTCAGAAACTGTTGCTTCCCAGTGTTCACACATATGTAATGTCAAGCAGGGCCCATATTAATTCAATTGCCACATACTACAGATAAAACCAGCAGAGAAGCAAGTTCACAAAGCATTCAAGGGGGAATGGATGGATCTTTGCAACAGCTGTGATTCTAAACACCGAGGCTATTCTTTATTGGCCATTAGTGACTGAAGGAGGCTTGTCTTTGCTGCAAAGAAGTTTCCATTCCAGAATGTTTCCAATTAAGGACCATGCTTATTTGCATAATCATAGCAGTGTTTGATGTCAAAACTGCTGCTCTAGCCTAACATCTGCTACCCTTTATATAACTGAAATTTCTAAGTCAACAAATCTTAGATTTCCCGAGCCCGTCACAAGCCCAGCAGTTATTATCTTATTCTTTTCTTCCTTTTTAGAGTACCGTGGACAAACTCATTAAGAAGACAAACCTGGCCCTTGTGGTGGGGACAAACAGCTGGCGAGAACAATTCATTGAAGCTATCACTGTCAGTGCTGGTGAGTGCCTTGTCTCAGCTAAGGTTCCCTACCTTGCTACTTGGTCTGTGGAAAAAGAACCAAAAGGGGTAAAAGTAAGAGCAATAAAAGTATTTGTTGCAGTGTATGCTCATTTTAGAGACTTAATTAGGCTATGTAGAAAAAGCAAATGTCTTCAAACATTCCATTCTTCTCCGTCTATACTGCATCATTCTTTCCGGAAATAGACAAGATAAATTTAAAGCCCTTTGTGTCTCTAATTCACTGATAGCCAATCATGCAGCTTTGACTGGAAAATTCCCTGAAAGTGGCCAAGTGAAGTTCAGAAAGAAAGGAAGAAAATCAAAGGAGGAAAAGAAGATATTAAGACACTTTTACCACTACCATCTGCATCATCTTACAGTCTCTTTAACAGCATTTAACAAATAAGCATTTGCACTGTCTCTGGAAGTGCAAATAGAAGCACATTCTGTTTCTTCCTGTATGAGTGAAGTGCAGAGTTTTATTTAGGAAAATTCTGCAAAAATGAAGTGTTTTTCAAACTCAAGGAGTCAGAGACAGGAGGAAATTACAGCCAGAAAGAATTGTCCCTTTCCTGAACTGTCAGACCTTGTCTACTCTGCTGTGTGGTTGTGTAAAGACAAAAGCAAATACCTCTCAAAGATTCATGAAAGCAGCACTAATATAAGCTGTTTTCTTCTTGATTTTCCATTCTTTTGTTCCATCTGCAGTGGTTCTTCCTCTTACAATCACCACAGTCTTATCTTCCACTGCTATAGCTTTCTAAATAGTGATTCCAAAGCAGTAAAGTATAGAAACAGCATCACTAGCAGTCAGGCCATGACTTCTAACACAACCCCCTCTTTCCAATTACCACAGAATAATTTGACAGATCTCTCAAGTGCTGTGGAAACAGAGGGTAGTAAAAAAGTTGTGTCCCAGCTTATTATTAGTGCTGTTTATAGTAATGCTGTGGTTTCTTGCATTTAAGTGGGGTTTATGAGCATTAAATGGTAGACTGGATAGAGTGGATTTGGAATTTACTCTTCAGCTCTAATACCTCTAATAGGAGAGGGAAAACTCCCTCTTTATAGCTTATGTTTCTCTATAAATCTAAGATTAGCTCTAAAGTGTGAACTGTCCTCCCAACACACAGAGAGAAGTAAATATGTAAAACTGCTAATGGTACCAATAGTAGGAAACATTAAAAATGAACAAATTGTTTTATGGGCTTTGACATATTGGAATTGAAACATTACAAACAATATAGTTTCACAGTAAAGCATCCTAACAGTTTCCAGGTTTTCTTTGGCTGCAGATACGTGAGCATTTGTATAATGGTCATGTGCTGGTCATCATTCATTCATTTTTCTATGTATCCACCATTGCTCTTACTGGAAACTGTCTTAGTCAGAGATATATTACTCCCTATATTACCCTACCTGAATGGAGCTTCCCTTCTAGTATAGGAGAAAGCAAATAGGACAAATAAGCTCAAATAAAGAATACATATGATGGTGAGTTTGTCATGGAGAGCAGTAAGGCTGGAGAGTGAGATATGAAATGTATAGGGCCTGCAGTTTTAGGTGATGGCTGAGATGAACCCATCAATAGACACTTCAAGGCCTAATTTGCTTTTCTAGCAGTGGAGTGGCTTGGGGTTTGTCTATGCACACATTTTTGTAGCTCTCTGGGACCATGACAAATACTTTATAACCAGCCTTTGGCAATGGAAGAGAGGAGTTTTAAACAGCAAGTGAGATTATGCTGCTGACATGGCCAAAGGCATGAAAACAGAACAGGTATGTACAGAGAAACAACTAAGCAGATGCCTAATGTGTTCTCCCTTGAAAAAGATGGATTTGGTGTACAAACACTTGCATGTATTGTGTTGAATTAAGTCCTCTCAAAAGCCCATGAGGCAGGTAGTGTGATTTTCTTTACTGCATGGTATCTGAGTCCCAGAGAAGCAGCCTGTCTTTGAAGGTAGCTTGAGCCCCAATCTGCTGAAAACAAGACCAATGTGTTATCTACTGTCCTAAAGAGACAGAAAATTTTCAAAGTGAGGGAGATCACTCCGTATTTCTGCCTGATGGACAGAGACTGGCCTTGTCACCTCTCCTAGTACCATAATATCATCATTCCATAATGAGTCTAACTCTTGCCCAAATCTTTTGAAGAACTGTTAATGCAAAACCTCTGAAGCATTATTTGTTTATATAGTACATACGTACAAATATATATACATATATAATATTTTATGCTTATAAATGAATGTTTAGAGACAGACATTCTACTTCAAAATTTGTAGTTTGCTAAGTAAATTAACCTTACAACTTTAAGACATAAAATATCAGAAAAATAAACACATAGCTTATGGCCACTAAATTATATTAAATTGCAAGGAAGGCAGTTTAAAAAGCTCAGTATTTGTTACTATGATTGAATTTAAGTGTCTAAAGAGTGTTAATATTCTTAGGTTGTTAAACAGACAATAAAATTTGTAAAGCAACATTTATTGAAGACAGACTTTCATTGGGTTTTAAGATTTCATGGCTAAATAGTTGAAAATTAGAAAGATTTGCCTTATTAAAAATATTAAATTGCCTCTGAAGGGCTCTACTGAGAGTTTTTTTTCCTAAGCAATTTTCTGTGCAAAATTGATTCCACAGATCTTTCTAAACAAAAGTAATGATTTTGTAAATAGGATTCTGCTCCCCTTTCTCACTAACTAGCTTCAAACTAGTTTTATTGCGGAAATATTGTCCAACAAGAAACCAAGTGACACTCAGAGAAATAGGAGAACTAGTACTTTATTTGATGCCCAATGTCCCAAATAAGCTCACACTCAAAATGCTGGGCCCCTAGCAGTGAAATTACAGGACTCTTGTAGGGCAGTTCTGGGAATCGGGTTAGAAAGTTCTGGTTGCTAATAGGTGGGCTCGCATTGGGGGTCAGGGATGGGGCTGTTAGGCAGGAGCAACGGGGGACCTGTGTCAGGAAGTCTGTTTACAGAAGGAGACAAAGAAAGGCAGGAATGGGCAGTTATCTCCACATGGGACCTTTTATCTTGGCCCTGGACCCATTTTATGGTTTAACTGGCAATTTCTCATGTCCTTATGACCTGCTTTAAGGTGATCTTCCTGTTCAGTTTCAACATAACCCCCTGGAAATTTCGTTTTCTGCTTTTCTTAACTTTCATAGCTCAGTACCTGGGCTTCCTGTGACTACAATGTTTCTGTGAACCAAGTTCTTATAGTTGAATATTTGACGAGTTAAAGAGCTTATGAGACTCAAGAGATTAGGAAGGGATTAAACAGTCATGTCCCAGTGATTCTCCTTCTGTTTGCTTCCTGGGTTGAATAGGCAAATCCTTGGTGGGCAACAGTTAAATGGCTGTCAGAAACACGCAAGGCAAGGCCAGTATCACCAGGTGCTTTTAGAATGTGTTAGCACATGCACGTCTTAATGAAGCTACCACTCACTGCCTCTCCAGTTTGAATTTTTCCCAATTCCTTCTTCTTCCTAGTATCTCCCCCAGAGCAGAACAGGTAGGTTGACCTTAAGAAATCACTTGCTAGCGTGTATACGAGGGGAAATGGGTGTCAGAGCAGAGGGCAGATATTAGCAGGATAAAGATAGTCAGGATGCCAATTCCACAGCCACCATATTTTGCTCTTTGTTTATAGCCTTGGGCAGAGGTGAGGTGAAGGAAAGAGTGTTTGCCAGGCTGGCTCTGGAGCCACATGGGGCTTGTGTCCCAGTCCTCCAAAACCTCTCTGGGGTACTCTGGGCACATTTTTTCACCTCAAATATCAGTTCCCCTTTATATAAGTGGAAATAAATAACTTTCCCTCATGGAGGTGCCATAATACTAACTAAGACAACGAGTGTTTTTACAGGCCATCCACACATTAAGATACCAAAACTGGTTTGAGAAAGAAATCATATATATTGAATAGTGTACAAAATATAGCGAAATTTGCATACATGCAATTAATTCAGCTTAATTACTGAAATAACTAACTGAATAAAAACACACTGGTTGACCTTTTTGTTTCCTGGTGAGTACTAGAGGGGCCATTTTATAGATAAGAATACAGAGATTCAGAAAAACACTGTAACTTGCTCAAGCAACACTGGTAAAGGACAGTGCTGGCGTTCAGGTCAGCCCAGGATTGTCCCCGAGGTGAAATGTACACTCACTTACTGTGGCTTGGGCCTAAATGCACACACACAAACATGTACACACAAATAACACAGACATGCATACATGTGTGCAAATATACATGAGTGCACAGAGGTCCATATACAAACACACAAACATATGCATGCACAGGCATATAAAGACGCAGATACACAAAACACATACACAGAGACATGCGTATGAACCTTAGGTGGCACATATTTGTATGAGTATTTGAGCTGCAGATTGAAACCTGAAGTATTTTTCTTTAATATTTGGTGTCTAGCTCATAGCTCCCTGGAGAGGATGCTAGTCAATTCCCTAAAGCACAAAGGGAAGTGTTTGTTTTCCTAGTTACATCCATGGGCTTCCACTGCCTGGTAATTTGTGACATTTTTTTAAAACACATTATCATTTCTTTTACTTGATAATTTTAACTACCCAAAAGTAAAGATTTTTGTGGAAATTCTTTTACTTTGGACACAAATCTTTTGTACCTAACGTAAGACCTATTAGCATTCATAATGAAAGAACACTCAAAAATGGCAAATAAATAAATTTAAAAGTCTACTTTCAGTTTTGGTTCTGCCTCTTGACATGACCTTGGCCAGGAAATTAATTTTTCTGAATTTTAGTTTCGTCATCATTGGCATGGTATTGTTGTAGAAGATAGCATCCAGTACTGGAACCTGGGGGCTCTTTTTGTGGCCTTTGTACTCCCCCAGTGTCCCTGACAGCATCGTGCTCCATGGCCCTCTGAGATGGGCAACGAAAAAGCATGCCCTACCCACCTACCTGGCTTGCCTAAATTAAATGTTCAGAGCAGTAATTGCACACTCTACTTCCATTATCCTAGAACAAAAGAGAAAGTGATGAGGATGCAAAAGTGCCTAATTTTCTTCCTCTTACATAATTGGAACTCAAAAATGGGGCTCAAAAATGCCAGTGGAAACTTCTACAGTGTGAGAGAAGGCTTTCAAATGAGGCTAGGCTGGTGCACGTATCTGCCCTGCCCACACTGACCACTCTTCACAGTGGATTGAAATGACCCACCTTCAGCTAAATGAACAAGTAAAAGATAGGTTCTCTGGAGCCAACTGAACCAACACGGAACCTGGCTCCATTTGGGGATGTGACTTCTATCAGTCCTTCACTCAGGCATGCTTGGTAGATTAACACATGTTCTCAGTTAAAGTGGACGATTTAGTTTCAAAAACTGCCAACTCAATAGTACCCCTGGACAGTAGATCACTGAAATAATTGTCATTCTGAAGACTGATTCACCCCCAAAAGTCCTAAAAAATAAAAATTGTGCCTCAAATGAGTTTTGAGGGATTGTCATGCAGTCTGATTTTTCCAGCATAACCTTTGTAACTGAGTAACATCACTGTGAGGGAATTCTCATTACTTAGTGTATTGACACTGGAACACCTGAACAATCCCAACTATGTAGTTAAAAACAGTTCTGGCCAATCAGGTTTAATATGACTTCAGTGTGACTATAAAACATCCAGAAAAGCTGGGAGTATATTAGGGATTAGAAATTATCATTTTGCCCAGCTTCTTGTATACTTGTAGAGATTCTTAATTATCCTTTGTCTGAAATCGTAAACTGACGGAGTTTCATGAAAAAGGATGCTGGTTTCATAAGAAAATAGGAGGTAAACTATCTTTAAGAAAGTCTGTCAAAGATCTATATGAAATTGTGGCTCACTTTGCTTAAACAATATTACCACTTAATGGCTGTCTACTGTAAGGCCAATGCTTTGCATTGCTTCTGTTCTTCACAGATGTACTTTGAGGTTTACAGCTGAGAATCCAGAAGCTGAGTGTCATGTAACTTGTTGAGGGTCACACAACTAACAAAAAGCAGCTGGAATATGAAACCTCATCTTTGTGAATCCATGCCAGTAAACTTTCAGCTTAATCTTGAGTGTCTTTCCTACGACTTTAGTTCAGGTCTTCAGTGGTTAAATTTAAGATGAATTAATGCAAAACAAAAGAGATATAGTAATGAATCTTTTAGTCTCAAATACACATAGGGAAGTTAAGGGTTTGGAAATGTGTGTGTAAGCCTAGGACAAAGGCTCAGAAAGATCAAAAAATCAGTCCATGCTTGAACATAGACAGACAGTCACTGAATTTCCTATGCAGCCCATGTTTAATTCCATCCTGAAGAACCCAGATGTACCTCCAAAGGATTTTTGTGATTTTTGTAATCTTACTAATATCTAATACGAGTGCCCAGTCATATCTCTTAGTTCTTGGGTTTTCCCTGTGATATAATTAGTTTTCTAGGTAGATCTTTTCATGCTTAGAGTCATTGGCATGCTTGAATAGTCATAAAGGATGAATAGCAATTATTTGATAGTCTAACAAGAAATATGAACAATACTGTTGGCATCCAATTTAGCTCTCGTTCCTTATTCCAAATTACAGCTAAGATGTTCGCATTCTTTGGGATAGAGAATACATATAAATCATTTAATTTTTAAAAATTACATATTGGAATCTGTGGCTTCTTTGAGAACTTGAGTTCAAATGGACAAAAAGCCACCAACTAATTGTAGGTCTCCGGCTAAGTCTAACTTTACCTGTAAATTGAAAGGACTGGAAAAGATGACTTTTCTTTGGAAGGAAGAACATGGAAACATTAAAGGGTCCCCTAAAGAACCCTTTATTTTCAGCAATAAAATGACAACTTTCATGATTGTGCTGTTTGAAATTTCAGGTTTCAACTTTTAAGATGAAATATCTGCTTTGGAGTACATGTTTGTTAGATAAATTGGGCAATTATACCACTTGACAAAAGCTCATTAAAGACATCAGATGTGCCTGTTTTCACTATTCCATACTGCTGCAACTGATATAGGTCGAAGTCCATATAAATACATATATACACACAAACACATATTCCATGTTTCAAAAACATTTTATACTATGTAGCCCTATTTCCAGGCACTCCATATACATATGACAGGTAGAGATGCATATACATGTATTTGTAAATAAAATATTCATTTGTGTGTGTACAAAGTGAATATACAAATTCACATTTTTTTGTCAGTGTTCTTGGTGGAATTTTATTGTCATTTAGCTGACAATTATGATCCTAACTGAGAAAGAGGAAAAGCAGAGGGCATGAGTGAAGAAAAGGAGGAGAGTAAGTTCCAGAGAGAAAATTATTTATGGAAGATATTCTAGAGCAAGACTAGCAGGTTGGCAGAACAAATCTAGGTATCTATCAATTTAAAAATGTCAGTGGCAGCACAGGATAATATGTTGAACCAGGTAGCTTCACCTCCCCATTTCAGAACAAAGCAGCCCAGCTACACAGAGGTGGGAGTAGAAGAGCGTGGGAGGAAAAGCAATTATTTTCTGGCCCCTGGATATGTTTTAGCTGATTTTTCCCAAAAGAACATTGGCTTGTTGGGCTGTTTTTCTCTTAAATTGCTTATTACAAAAATCTTGAGGAAAACACTGTATTGAGGGGCTCCTGAATGATTCAGCGCTCTTATTTGTAAGTCTGAAGTCAAGTCTCTAAGGCGGCTTTTGTCTAGAGAGACAGCAGCACAGCTTTGCAAACAATGCTCCATCGCTGGATCCAGGAGCTCTTTTGTTGGCATGGCTGCTGCGATATGAATACAGCTCCAGTTGTAGCTTACCAATCGATGCTGGAGACATGGGGGGACTTTTCATCCCCAGGCAAGAGCCTTTGTGAGCTGTTTACAGTGGGGGGGAAACATTTCAGCATAATCCAAAGAAGTAGAAAGAGGAATCAGCATAGCCACCCCCCACCACTTACACACAGTCACACCATAGGCAGAGAGGAGCCACATAAAACTAACTTGCAACACTAATTCTTGCTGTTTACAGCCTGCTGTCTTGATAAAGACCTTGTCATCCCAACTCCTGCAATGAAAAGCCATCTGCCTGAGCAACACTGACACATACTTCCCCACCTTGCCTTTATCTGGTCATTTCTGTGTCATATGTCTTTATAGAGCATCTTAGATCAGAATCCTGACACAGAGCTATAAAGAAGCTTATTGATCTGCTTTCTCAATATCCCCCTCTTTTTTTTTTTTTTTTTAATAAATAAGAGCCTGAAACTAGAAATGAAAGAGTCTCCACAGAGCCTGCTTTAGAAATTAAGGCTCTTGCTGCAGCATACAGCAGAGCTTCCATTTTTTTCTTTGTGGAAGTGGTGCCCTGGCCATCAGCTGTTGTGTGTCTGCACCCTGATTTTACCTAATGACCTGTGGTCTTCCTGGTGATGTTGTAACAGGATTAGCAAGGAATGAGAGAAAGGCCTGCTGTTAATGAAAAGTTGTCTTGTGTTCACAAAGCCTCACAGTGGCCCTGTGCATCAGGCATCCATGAATTCATTTATGAGATAAGGGAACAGAAGTTTGAATTCACACCCTGACTCAGGGGCCCTGATTCCAAGGTCTGTCCTTTTTCTGTCTTTCCCCTATTATGCATTCCAGAGTCCAACACCTAGAAGCCACAGGGCTGTCTGTTCACATTCTGTGCTCAGCTGTTTCCTCTGCATGGAGAGCTTTCCCTTCATGTCTGGCTGTTCCTCCTTACTGAGGACAGCAGCTCACAGCTCACCTCCTCAGGTGGGTTTCTCAACCACCTAGTTACTTCATTAGATGACTTAACTTCATTGTCTTCATTTTAATATTTGAGCTTAGCATATTTGTTCATTTGTTTTTCTTAATTACTATTTCTCCTCATCAGAACAGACATTCCACGAGATCTTAGATTCATGTATTTTTCTACATTTCCATTGCCTAGATCTGTACCCAACACATAAATTAATAATAAGTAGTTACTGAAGAAATGAATGTTACTAATAAAGTCACTTTTTGGACCACTCCATTCCTTTGATGATTTACTAGAGATCAAGGTTGTAGATTCAACCTGGGTTTGTCGTACAAAACAATGACCTGAAATTTTTTTAATACTACACACCTATAAACTTAGTAGAAATTGTACCATCCCTTACCAAATAAGGAAAACAGACCACAGACTTACTGAGGAACAGAGATATTTTTCAGATGGCTTATAGTGAAGAAAAATATTGCAACACCCGATGTGATGCAGGATTATTAGTTATAGAAGACTAAAAAGCCACAACAGACAGACAACATTATCAATACCAACCTTAGTCAACTTGCCCTCTAAAGTAAGTGTTCATGAGTGGTAGGGAGGGAAGAGACTATGTCTGAATTCTACTAATGCCCCTTCCCCTACCCAAACTCTTTACTATATATAAACATATAACTTCTCTTAAAAATTTCATTTATCTTCTCAATCAGACAAAAAAAAGTTACTTGTGCCTATGCCCATTGTCCACAAGGAGAGAGAGCTACACAAACTGAGTCACAAAGAAAATCTGTGAGGTGCCCAAGAGCTGGTAAACCACCAGAGGCTCCTGGTTGTCATTGGAGGGTCTGATTTTACTGAGATCTCATTGAAAATCTTAACAAAGAAAAGGAAGTAGGAACAAGCTGATGAAGAGTGGCCTGAACCACACAACCACTTTGTATCATGCAAACCAAGGCCATGATTAGAATCTTAGACACACAACTTGTTGTGTGTCACTTTGTCAGCAAATCAACTCACAGAACATCTGGGTACAAAGGCTCATGACTATAGTCCCAGCTATTCTAGCTGCTCAGGAGGTAGAGATTCAGAGGTCAAGGTTCCCAACCAGCCTGGAGAAAAAGTTCACAAGACCTCATCTCAAACTATAAAAGTCAGGCATTGTTGCTCATGCCTGTCATCTCAGCTATGTGGTAAGCATCAATAGGGGATCATGGTCTAGGCCATGATCTGTGCCCAGGGGTGAAAGCAAGACCCTACTTTAAAACTAACCAAAGTAAAAAGAGCTGGGGAATTTTTCAAGCAGTAGAGTGCCGGCTAGCATATGTGAGGACCTGAGTTCAAATCCCAGTACTGAAAAGAAAAACTCGTGATCAGAACAAAGTCCCTTTAGGTGGTCCTGAGATAATGAAAAGTCACTAAAGACTGGAGTCTTTCCTTTTGCTGCCCAGTGAGAAAGGTGTTTGTCACTAAAATGAGGAGAATCTCACTTCCAACAGGGCCAAGAAAAACTACTAGTATAGAAGCTGCCCAAAGATTTAAGGAAGATGAGACACCTTAGGAGAAGAAAGGGGACCAGCCATTAATTCTCTGAGAGAGCAATTCAGTATCTTACATATTATATCATATCAAGAGGATTAACTTAAGGGAAATATTTATTTCTCAATTATACTTTTCATAAGACAATGCTAAATAAGCTTAGATTATTTTCTCTTAAATTGCTTATTACCAAAATCTTGAGAAAAATACTATCTTGAGGGGCTCTGGAATGATTCAGCTCTCTTAGATTTTTATCTGAATGAATTTTTTTTCTGTTGTACTAACTACATAGATTTTTCTCTATGGAAGCAATGGATCAAGTTGTAGTAAGGTGGGGTCCGTATCTCATAAACAAGTCACTTAAATCTTCTGAGCCTTGCACTCTTCGTTTTTAAAATGGAGAAAATGATACCTCCTTCACAGGGTCCTTGGAAATGAAGGAGCAGTGGGATGTGCACAACTACCCATAGGCATGAAAGTGCTCTGTAAGGGAACCTGAATCCACTTATCTGGAGGGAAGTCTTTTCATGAGGAGTAGACTTTGATACACATCTACCCTTTATATAAATTTTAGCATTTTCTTAGGAAATAACCTTGATGTGTTTCTTAAAAGTAACAGGGTTATGGTTGTCCAAACAGCTCCTCCAAACTCAGCCTCTTCCACTGCAGGAGGCTAATTTAGACCCAGCTGCTGATATTTAAAAAGTATATCAGAGCCCTTAGGACAGTCTTGGAACCTGGTGTGCCCGCAACTACTCACTGTAACTAAACCATCTAACCTAGCAGGAGGTATCTACATTTTCTGCATATTGGTTCTACTTGCCAAAGGTTTCTTTCTTAGATGTTCAAGTCTACAGGAAAGGTTTGTTGTAGGAGCTTGGAATTCTGTCAGTTCTACAAATAATAAAGGATTAGAAAACACTCAATTTCAAGATTCTTGCCCTGACATAGTTATTTTGAAAACACTAAGCTGGAGGCAAAACACACATGACTTATAATGTCAAGATGTAATCACTTAGGAACCCTCACTCACATAGAAGAATTCTTAAAAGAGAGTCTAAACAGTCAATTTGCAGCTTTAAACAGATTCATTTTGCTAATAATCAGACTTGCATAGAGGTAGAATTCCTTAGTAGATCCGTTTTTCATTTTGACAATGGCTACATTTGCTGAAAAATATCTGTCAGATTAAATATTTCTCATGCTACGTTAATCTCTTAACAAGGACCGTAATGGCCTAAGCTGATAAGTATTCTGCTCTTCATAGAAAATTTCATCAAGGACTTCATTTGTCTCAGACAGGGTTGAGAGTTACACATTGGGTGAGTTGCTCTCTTTAATCCCTTTCCAGTATTGTCACACATCACCTGACCCTTATCCCTCAAAGAACTAGCACTCATTCCGTGAGACAGAATGGCCAGTGGCTATCTGGCTTGGAAGATCATGGCGAGGATGATTAGTGGGGTGTATATAGTGTCCTCCCCATCCAAGTTACAGACCTACGTGATTTTAGACTCAAATTCCATACACAATGGTATACCCAACATATTCATCAAGAAAAATAAAATGAACACTGGAGAACAGTAGAGTTTCTAGGAGTAAGCAGGATTTTGCTACACAGGCAGGTGCTCAGAAACAGTAGATTCCAGGTGTGGGGTCTCCACACTAGTTCTGATTCCTACTAGTAAATGAAGAAAGACCTCCCAGTATAACTCCAGGGTTTCTCTCAGGCCGTTTGCTCCATGGGGCTAGGGCTGCAAGACCAGAGATCAACAGCAAGGCTTACAAACTCTCCAAGGACAACTGTTTACCCCAAGAGATTTGTTTTTTTACAAAAACATTTTGAAGAAGACTTCAGGAAGGCAAATTCTTAGAAAAAGCTCGTGTGGTATTAAGATACAGGAATTTTTAATGACATAGTTTCACATGGACTGAAAAGAAAGACAGTAAATAATGATTTCTCTTAAAGACCCTAATAAAGATGAAGAAGACTGTACATTTGTGTCCCCCCGAAAATCAATCATAATGTATTGAAAAATTCTACCTTGGCTTTGAGCAATGAATTTTTATTGACTAATGGAAGTTTAGTGAATGAAAGTACATGATACAGTTATGGGGAGTCCAGTGTATACATTAATGGAAAGAAGTGTGTCCAGGATGAGAAAAGTGAAAGACCTACCCCACTGCAGGCAGGTTAAGTGCCTCTTGGAGTTGTGTTTAGCTCCAAGCACTGATTTTAAGTAACTAAGATATGGCTCACTTAGAGAGTACTCAGAGGAACAGGGTCAACTTGACAAAGGAACTTGGAGCACAGAATGAAGGTGACATGAAAGTAGCTGGCTCAAATGCCTAAAGGAGTGTCATATAGGCCAAAATTAGATTTAGTCTTTATTGGCTATGGGATGGGACTTTGACAAATGAGTGGGGCCCAGCTAAGCTGACAAAGCTGTGAAAGCCTGGATTGCCAGATCCATGAGAGTCTCAACTGAGACTCTCAGCTGTGGTACAGGTGACAATTTGGCAGTGATCTTCTAAAGGAATTCAAATTCCACACATGGAAAGTTCCAAAAACCCTCCTAAAGCTTTAAATTCAGGTATTTTCAGATACCCACACTTCAGTTGTTGTTTGTGCTTCAACAACTCATAAAGTTAGAAATTTGAGCAATTTGTATTCTAAGATATCTCTGATAAGGAAGTATCTTTCTATGTGTACTTAGAAGAAAAATTTTTGACATCATCTACCTACCTTGTTGACATCTATAAGTGCTTTCTAACTGATCAGCTTACAGGGAAATGTTTATCACATTTCTCCAAAACTCAAAACAAGAAGTAAATTCTTGTTGGGAGATGAACATTTTGGTAACTGAATTAAGTGGTATGTGGAAACCATTAAGCATAGGAATAGATGATAATTGTTCTCAGTGGAAATAATTTACAAACACATAAATGGGGAGAGAGAAAAAAGAATTTTTAGTTCACTATATGAAAAAAGACAAGAAAAGTTACCAGGTATAACTCAAGCTTTATGTATGAGAGAGACAGAGAGAGAGAGAGAGAGAGAGAGAGAGAGAGAGAGAGAGAGAGAGAGAGAGAGACCCAGATATAAGAAAGTAAGGGAACAAAAATTCATCAGTTTAATCTTAGTTCTCAGGGTCTTTTCTTAAGATGAGAAGGGATGAATTAGCTGATGCTAAGATTTCCTTCATCTTTTACATTTTATGATTCTGTTCAGAACCCTTGAAAGCAAAGAGAAATGGAAACATAGAATAGGAAAGTAGAACTTGCTTTGTAATTACTGTATTTTTCAGTTGCAAAAGAAAACTTAAAGTGACAATGATGAAGGAAAAACTCTTTTGAGTACCTAGAAAAAACTGAAAGTCAGACACTTCCTCAAATTATTGGTAGAATACACCTCCAAAACTGTTCTATAAGACTTGTATTAATTATTTAAACCAGTTTCTCAAATTCTAGAGTGAACAGCTACTCAATGCAAGTCAGGATGTTTGACTCTGAAATCAGAATCAAATTGGAAGGTTGACCTTTAGTAATTAGAAATGGAAATAAGAACTTGTCATTCTCCAAAGTTGTGATTCCAAAATGGTCACAACAATAATTCCCTCCTTGATTTTCTTGTTTCTCTGTTTGCCTGATTCCCAATGGCTTGAGGGAAAAGCATGTAGCTGACTCTACAAGAACAATAATTATTATTATGCCTAAAAATATTAGAATACAAATATTACTGCTGATACATTGATATTTTCATATTCCTAAAAAAGGTAGTGTTGTGTCTATATAGCACTAGGCATTACAAGAATGGAATTAACATGTAATAGAGGCTAAATTCAACTCCCATCAATATTATATCATGTGTAAAAGAATGTTCCCTTGGGCTATTAGAGCAAATCCCAACTCATCCAGTTGCCAACTGAGTGATTACATTAAAAAGTAAAATTCTCTGAACTTCAGATTCTTTATATGTACAATGGGATTAATGATGCCTACTTTAGAGGGTTACTGGAAGGATGAAATAAATCACACATGGGAAACAAATTCACTCAGTAGGCAACTCACCACAATTCCTCCCTCTGATCCTTCCTTTCCTTTCTTAAAATTAAGCATCTTAGGAAAACTGTAGTGGTAATGGTTCATTCAAGCAGAATATAGATCCAGTGAAATCAGGATACTCTGGTTGTATTGATTTACTTTCTTTCCTCTGATAAGTAACAATACAGGTCTATGACATGTCTGTCTGTGCAGGGATTTATGGTTTTACAAAAGACTTGAACATGTCCCCTTCTAATCCTCAAAACAGTTCAAGGACGTGAGAGTTAAGAAATTCATTTGACAGATGAGGACTTACAGATTTAGAAAGTTAAATGTCTTGCCTAAAACAGACTACAAGGGCTAAAAATTGACTTTTAAGGCACTGATCCAAGTGTCCACTGCATTCCAACAGCTTCTTTTCCTGGTTCAAAGCTCTTAGTGAAGCCAAAGCCTGGTTATCTGGGGAAGGATGTTAATAGACACCTGTTACTATAGTAGATAGGTTATCTGCAGGCACCAAGCCCTGGGGTTCCGTCCATGGTCCATTGTTCTGATGATACCCTCCATCTTGTGTTCTAGAGCAGGGGCAGTGCCAGACTACTGCATCAATAGTTGAAGTGAAGCCCTCTCCACTATCTGCACTTATAATGACTTGGCTATTTTTGTAGTTATATTTAGGAATTCCGCCATGTATCAAGGAAGCCATTTAAAAGGCTATGGGAGGGATTAATCGAAGACAGCTTGTTTATCTTTCCATTAGTGGAATCCATAAAGCTGAAAAGAAGGATCCTGAGATAAGAAGGATTTACTTGGGATCCTATAAAAGCAAACCCACCAACTTGTCTGTTTCTTTGCTAACACAGATGAGGGACTTGAGAGAATTACTCAGCTTCCAGTAAGGCTCAGCTGGCAAGCACACAAAACCGGCAGATTATTATCATCTTTGCTCCCAGGGCTTTGGGAGGGGGTGTTAATGTTCCACTGCTCTTTGCAAGAAACAGACTTTTACATATAGTCCAACTGGTGATGGATGACCATGATTTTTCTTTGTCTTTCCCCAAGACAGGGTAATTGTGCATCATGCATGGCAGTCAGAGGTCATTTTTAATATTTAAATGACATGTCAGCTGAAGATTAAAATTTATAAAGTTCAGTGAGATCCCAGAGAAAGAGATGGGAAACTTCTACTTTCAAATGCAATAAAACACATGGACCTTTTCTTTCAGACTTAGGCATTAAAACATTGAAAATTCCTTATAATACTGAAAGACTACAGAAAGATCTCTCTCTCTCTCTCTCTCTCTCTCTCTCTCTCTCTCACACACACACACACACACACAGACATTCACACACATGTATTTTACATTAATAGATCATGAAGTTAATCTCAGAGAAAAATATTACATTTTGTTTTTAAACTCCTAAAATGTAATCTTAGGATGTAGCCTGTTGACTAAGCAATTAAATAAATAATGATGGGGAAACACAGCAACAGTCCTAAGTGGAGGAAAATAATGATCACTACTGTGATAATCATTACCTTGAAATATCCTCAGACATGTTGTAGAGATGATCTAATTATTTCCCTGCACATCCTCATGGGAAAGGTGTTATTATTTCCATCTTGAAAACAAATATAATATCTAGTCTTGATTTATAAGTGTCATTTTTTTCTGAGAAGTTTCACTATTTTTCTTATTCATCTTCAAAATATGAGACTCAGTCATTCCAAAATAAATAATTTTGTAAAGTTAGAGACAGAGTAGTATGTGCTTGTATGAACAATTGGTAAAAATTCAGTGGTTTCTAAACATTTTTAATCATATGTCCTAAGAAATTATAAAATGTCCACAAATGCAAAAATTAAAAAGATTTGGATACAAAATAAATATAACTAGAAATTCTAGTGCTTTTTCTGAACTTTCCTGGTTACCCCCCCACACAATGGCGCATGAGGAAGAGAGGCAGAGACATAATTAACCATAATTAATATGGTTCTTTTCTTCCTCCCTCATTTAAATAAGCCATAAATTTTACCTAGAACTAAAGTTCAAGGTAAAACAGAAGTAAGGAGTGAAAGAAAGAAAAAAAAGAAGAAATATATAGTATAATATAATTAATATAACATAAATATAAATATAAAAAGAGTCGCTGTTCTTAAATTCTTTTTAAATTTTTTATTTTATTTTTAATTGACACATAGTAGTTGAACATATTTCTGGGACACAGTACACTGTGATATTTTAGTATATATCCTACATTTAAATGCCACAACAGAGGAGGCTTCCAAAAGGGCTGCAGTGCTAGTTTCTCCATCATAAAATACTACAGACTAGGTTACTTAAACCACAGATACTTATTTTCTCACAGTTTTGGAGGCCTTAAGTTCAAAATCAAGCTGTCAACAGGTTTGATTTCTCCTGAGGTCTCACTCTTTGACTTGCAAATGTCTTATCTTCTTGCCAAGTCCTCACATGGTTTTTCCTCTGTGCACACACATTCCTGGTGTCTCTTGATGTGTCCCCATTTCCTTTTCTTGTAAGGACACCAGTCAGATTTGATTAGGGCCCACTCTAAGATCCTTATTTTAACTTATCTCATTAAAGATTCTGTCTCCAAATAAGGTCACATCCTGAGGCACTGGGGGTAAATCTGTACCATGGGAATTTGTAGAAGACACAATGCAGCTCACATCAGGTGCGTTACTTTAAAAGCATCTTGTGCCTTTAGGGAAGGTGTTTAGAAATGTGTACTCACTCTACAGCATGAACTCTGGAGGAGAGAGTCAACAGTACTTCTTCAAGTTTCTGTCAGCTGGCCTGACTCAAGTTCTCCACCTAAGAACTCCCTAGGTGATTCTACACACCTGCTGAAGCATTCTCCCAACAGGTTATTGGAGACTTTCCAAAGCCCCAAAGATGAAGCTGCTCATCTTGGAATCCTATTTACATAACAGTTCTGATCAAGTACTCAAGGAAAAAACAGTCCATTGCCACTTCTCTCTTCCTAAAAGATGACAGATGGCAAACAGACATTCCTCTTTTCATGTTTTGAAAGAAACACTTTTTGCTCCAAGCTCTTGTGTTTTCAGAGGGTCTTTCCACTCATGATTTGCTCCAGGGGGAGGGGGAGTAGGCTCACCATGAATGTCTTATGAAGAGCACATGCATTTGATCCATGCTGGCAATCTCTGGTCACATGGTCAACTGGAGAATTGATAGCCCCTCCTGCTGCTTCTGCACTAGGTGGACAAAGTTAAGTAGACCCTCAGTAAGAAGTTGGAGCCGTTGAACAAAGTCCTCAAGAAGTTCTTTCCAAAGTGCCACAAAACTCACGAATATATATTTTCAATCACTTCGAAAAGAGATGACATTCAATATCCTAATTTTAAAACATGTGAATGGGGATGATTTCCACATTATAAATGAAACCTGCATTCTAGGTTACTGTTAACTTCCTAGTTTCTTTATGTTTTTCTTCTTTCTTTTATTTTATCATTTTTGCATTTACTTACATGTGTATACATTGTTTGGGCCACTTCCCCTCTCCCCCCTACCCCACTTCTGGGCCCTAGTTTCTTTAAATAGCAAGCTTTCTGAATTTCTTTGTGCATATACAGTATAATTTAATTGTATATTTATATTATGTAAGAACATGTGATTATAAAATCAGCAGAGAGTCAGGCCTGGTGTCTCAAAGAACGCAACATTTTTTAAATAAAAAAGTCAGTTAAAATTCATGCATGCGTTCTTTCATTTAACAAGCACGTCATCACCCAAGTGATGAAGATGGTATCAAAAACTAGGGCCAAAATGAAGAGCCCACAGGTAACTGGAGAAGAGAAGAAAGTAAACAGGTACAATTTAGAAAATGCAGCAGTTCTCATACTCAAGCACGTATCAGAATCATAAGGAGGGCTTGTTCAGGCCCAGATTTCTTGCCACATACTCCTCCATGTTTCTCATACAGTGGGGCTGAGAATTGGCATTCTGCCAATTCCTTGGTGCTGCTGGCTCAGAGAACATACTTTGAAAACCACTGATCTTGAGTTACAAGTATCCAGAACCATAGAAGTTCTGAGTAGGTGTTCCTAGCACTGGCTGTAGTGCAGGGAGATCAAAGAGAGTTTCACAGAAGTGAATTTTAAAGGGTGAGTGAAGAAGGATAAGGATCGAGGAACTGGAATATTCCTAAGTGTGCTGATGAGCCTACTTAGTTATAATGGACCAGTCAGAGAAAGTGCATATGTTTTTTAAAAAATGCAAAACTTCCATTTGACTAGGGAAGAATTTGAGTTTGAAATAGAGGAGATGAAGCTGGAGTACTTTATAAGGCCCATAGCTGTGATTAGGGGGCCTTGTTTGCATATTGTCCTGTAGGAAATTATTAAACCATTAATCCCGAGATTGACCTCCAACCAGAAGAAAATGACCCTACTAGAACCCTGTCCACAGCTATCTGTCTTCAAAAGAGGCTTCTTTCTCAGCTTTCCAACTTTTGTGAAGAAATGCCTTCACTGGACGTGAAAGGAGAGTAGGAAGGGTGACCAGTGAGCTACAGTGAGGAATCATTTGAGTACCTCACTAGCTAATTTGTTCATTATGACTGACTCTCGGAAAACCCCAGGCTTCTCTCTCATCACCAGAGGAGAGGGATGTTGGGCCTAGCAAGGAGAAACTGGGAGGGAAGAAGAGTCTAGTAGCATGACTTGTAATGAAATGTGCTTTATTCTTTCTCTCTAGGGGAAGATGACGATGACGATGAATGTGGGGAGGAAAAGCTACCCTCGTGTTTTGATTATGTGATGCACTTTCTGACTGTCTTCTGGAAGGTCCTATTTGCCTTCGTCCCTCCTACAGAATATTGGAATGGCTGGGCGTGCTTCATTGTCTCCATCCTCATGATTGGCCTATTGACAGCTTTCATTGGCGACTTGGCTTCCCACTTTGGCTGCACCATTGGCCTGAAGGATTCTGTGACTGCAGTTGTGTTTGTTGCCCTTGGAACTTCAGTACCAGGTAAAGGATGCGGTCATGTATGATTTTCCCAAAATCAGAAGCTCATTAGCCGTCTTGGTAAGAAACTAGGCCTTTGAAGAATGTCACTACTCAAGTACATTGTCAAATACTGGCCCTTCTCAAGGTTAAAAAGCTGGCCAGTGTCACTATGCTGACAGGAACACATTCCCAGAGGGTTTCCATGGCCTGCAATGCATAAAACAGTTTGGTTTGATGGATATATTGTCAGATCAGCTTTCTCTTAGAGTAAGCAGTTTGAAAACCATGAAACAAAATACAGACTCATTGTTAAGAACAAAATTCTGTCACTTATATATTTAATAAGATTTGAAGGATTTCCATGAAACTGTTTATATTTGAGTAGCTAGATACTTGATATAAGAAAACAAACATTCTCTTGACCCAAAAAAAAAAGTAAGTAGATATTAATCAGAAAAAGATAAAAGTAATCTTGACAAAAGTGAGCTAAAGCATACATTTTGTGGACATTTCTTCACATATTTTTCTACTATAGTACAACTGTATTCATTATGTTTACTCAAAGATCTAAGTAAGACATCTGTGTAACCCATCATCACCCCAAACTTTAACGTCAGCAATTTTCCAATTTTGGTGGACATCAGAATTACCTAGGAGCTTGCTAAAAGAATGTAAGTCTAAGATGCATCTCCAACCCATAGAGGATTCAGGGGTAAATCCCAGAAGTGTGTGTTTTAAGCTCATCAGTGACTGGTAAAATAGCACGGCTTATTGTAAGTGAAATTCTGGGCCTACTCCCTAGCACTACTGCATCTTGACAGATGTAAAGCCTTAACTTAGAGCATCAAGACACATTCTCCATAGAGTAGCAGGCTGAGGACAGCTGTGCAGCGGGCTTGGACAAAGGCAGAACTGGAAGCAAATACAGCCCTGCTAATGGTGCCAGTCACCATTCATTTTCCACTTTTACATCCACCCTGATCTAGATGCTCTGATTTCTACTAAAGCTTGTCATAGTTGGCAATCCTGGCTTTGGTGTTGAGTCTGAAAACAAGGACAAAGATAATATGAATGGTCATGTCTCAATAATGGTGACACATTTTGAGAAATGCATCATTGGGCGACTTGTTATTCTGTGAACATCATAGAATATACTTACTCAAACTAAGATGGCTTTGATACCACCAGGCAACATCATCTTATGGAACCACCATTATATATGAGGCCTGTCATTGATCCAAAGGCCTATCATTGATTACATGGTGTATGCCCACGTTTCTTTTCACTGGAATTGACTAGCTCTTTGTGTAGATAGTTATCATCTCAATAACTCAAATTGCTTAACCTCCCTGAGCTTCAGTTTCTCAATTTGCAAAATAGGGATAACCATACTTAATATGCAGAATTGGAAAAAATACTAAACTATGAATTATGCATCTAGTAAAGCATCTGGGACCTAGTGGCTGTTATCATTACAGTTTTTGTTGAATAATTTAGGATGATCTGACCAGTGCAGATTCATAGCTACTTGATTAACTCTGAGCAGCTTTGGATGAAGTGTTCAGATTTATACTAATCAGCCATAACACATGGTGTTATCCAACTGTTTGACCACTTGAGGGTGGGAGTTCTGATTAAGAAGTCCACATGGTTTTGGTGTCCAGCTGAGTTAATGGACACTGCAAGGACTTAAAGAGGGCTCCTTCTCCCCTTGGGTGAGGACAGTTACTCTGCCTCCAGATGACTGTGGGTCCCCAGAGACAAGCATTCCCAGCTTTGTTCCTACAGTTCCACATTTGCTCTCTATTTTGAACTTTTTTTTCTCCAAAACCTACTAGAAATTATCCAAGCAATAGGAAAACTTAAAGGCTGAACATGATGGTGCCTCACGCCTGTAATTCTAACTACTTGGGAGGCAGAGATCAGGAAGATCACTGTGTTAGGCCAGCCAAGGGAAAAAGTTAGCTAGACTCCTCAGCCAACATAAAGAACTAAAATAATAAAATGTCATGCTTTTCCATTATTTCTATTTGAGGTTCTTGTAGGAAAATATTTTTTGGGGGGGTCTACCTTCCCTCAAGCTTAAGTCACTGCATCAAATGATGTCCAAATGAGCACACACTGTAGGCCTGAGTTTATAACTCTTGAAGAGAACATGTGCAAATTATGATAATAAAGGCAAATTTAGGTCTTTCATGTCAGTTATCCAAAGTCAACCTGCCTTTATGAAAAGGCAGCCGTTATCCTATCAAAGACTTCTCTTGTTTTCAAGAGGATAAAAAAAAAAAGTGCTTTTCTTATACCAAATCCTCATTCCTAAATACGTTTTTTATTTACAAATAATACCACAAGAGCGTTTTTCCACATGTCAGTCTTCAAAAATGCCTCTGTGTATCTCTTATTTTATTAACCTCTTTTGAAAAATATGGTAGCCATGTGATTTAAAGAAATTTTTTTTTCTGTAATACAGTAAGCCTTAATATTTAGAGAGTCACTTGTTGTGCCCCTCAAAACCAAGGGAGAGACATTAAAAGGTAAGAAAACCTGTTTGGGGAGAATCCAACAGTCATTTGTGTTAAAATGGCTTCCCTACACTACCGTAAATGCTTCTTCATCAGGACAGATTCCTTTGCTGTGTTTTGGGGACAACTTCTGTAATTTGATGCAATATGAACTGTGAAACATGTTCCCCAATGAATGTATTCACAGGTAACTTTGGATAATCCTTTCTATAAACAGTCCTATCCCCACAGAAAGCTATGCAAATTGAAGCCAATGCTAGATGAAAGCAATACTTCTGTCTGTATTTCAACCCTCTTGATTCAGAGCTACGTTTTATTATATTTCCTGACTCCTAAAAATAAAATTAAAATAAACTGATGCTATTGTTTCTAGATGACAAAGCTCAGTTGCTACAGGTAGAAGAATTTTTAAAAAGCAAAACTAATTCTCTTCACTTACAGCCTACTATGAATCAGCATGAGCCCTGGGGCCCAGCTTTTTCTCTAGGCTGATGTCTTGGCACTTTTCCTAAAGTAGGAGGCTGCTGCCTGGTGTCTGATGAACTGCTGCCTCTTTCTAGGTGACACTCTTAAATTCTTAGATTGTGATGGTCAGACAGGCATTGAAAACTTTCTGATGCCAGTCCTTCTGCCTCAGGGCAGGTTTAAATATCCACGTATCTCATTAAATACCATATTGTTCAAAATCTATGGAGGAAAAAGCTTATGACTTTCCAGGTGAGACACAGCTTTTTCCTCATGCCAGCTGGTATCAACTTCTCATTAAAATTTGTGGATAGTGAGGGACTTCCAAGGGTCTTCACCCACCCCAGCCCTTGATGTTCCTATAACAGTTGGAAGACCCACTCCTGGCAGCAGAAGAAGGGCCCTTTTCCCCCCTGAATCACCATTCTGCAAGCCTACCTGTCTGGAACAATCTCTTCTCACCTTGAAATATTGAAGTGAGCCTGGTCTCTAGCCCCTTTTCTCTTTTTGTCTTTTCAGGCCATATTGGAAGTAGACTTCATGTCTTAAATATCATCTATATGCTAATCATTGCCAACTGCCTATCTCCAGCCTCTGCTTCCCCCTGAGCTAGACTCATGTACAACTGCCTTCCCTGTATCCATACTGGGTGTGAAATTTGCAGCTGAAAATTGCCATGTCCAAAACAGAACTATTGATTTCTACTCCCCAGTGACCTTATCCTTTTCCTCCTCCCCACAGAAAATCCATCTCTAAGTCCTGCAGACCTTTCCTCTAAACTGTAAATTGATCAGACTCACTGAACTCTCCCCACCACCATCTTACTCTCCGCAGCTGTCCTCTTTCACCCAGACTCTCTGTAGTCTCCTGTCTCCTGCTTCCTCTGGAGATCATTTAAAGATGTAAATCAGATCACTTTATTGCTTATAATCTTCTATTGGCTTTTCTCACTCAAGGTAAACTCTAGAAGCATTATTCTGACTTACAAACATCTAATGCCACTTGGCTCTTCCCTAACATTCCATTCTGTTCTCCTCCTTGCCCACCAGCCTTCTGTCCTCCGTACACCAAGTTCATTCCCTTCTCAGGGCTGCCATTAGCTGTCTAAAATGCTCTTCTCTGTCATTTATACAAGACTAGCTCTTTATCTGCAATTGTATTCCATCTCAAATCATATATTCCCAGAGGACTTTCCTAACCACAAAAAAGAGGTCTATCTATTCTGCTGTACTATCTTACTATTTTCTGTAGAGTATTTTAAATTTCTGATTTTTTTGGCTTGTTTTTGAATGTTGTTATTCTCCATGCTGAAATGCTAGTCTCAATGTTAATGAAAACATCGCTGTCGTCTGTCTCTTTTTCTCTCTTTCTCTCTTCCTCCCTTTCTCCCTCCCTCTCTCACTCTGTGTGTATCTGGATCCTAGAATAGTGCCTAACACTTAAGTAATACAATTCTGTGTGTGTTGTATATATAATAGAAGGTACAAATAATTTACACATTACTGTAAGTTGGTTCAATCAGATTGCTTTCTACCTACCACCTTCTAAAGACTGCTAAGCTTTAAAATTAAGATTATTGTGTAAGAAGTGGCTATTTTTATAGTGTGGCTGATTCTTGAGGAATAGTATATATCTGAGAGGATTATTGCTATAAAACCTACGAACACCAAGGACCTCCAAATAGAAATCTTTTTCTTCTCTCATAATTTTGTGATGAGCAGCAAGAAAGTTTTTGTCCCTTCTTCATTCTTTTCTCTTTTTTAAAACTTCAAGTACACTCACTCTGTGGAATGCTAAGTAAACATTTTGCCTGACCTGGGTCCATAACTGTACACATTGTATCTATGGAAAAGCAGGCTCAAAATTCAACGGGAAAATAAGAGAAGGCATATTTGGAAATGAGCCTTTTTAAAATGAGGGACCTCCTATCACTGTACATTATTTTAGCCTACAGTTATTTTCTAGTATAAAATGAGTATATTGAGCCAAATCATTCCTGTTTATATACTAGTTTCCAAATATGGACTTTCCATCCATCTCTTTTTCTTGTAAAAAAGTCAGCATTCTTTACTTACAGAGAAAACTCTTAGATGTTGGTGAGCTGGTAATACTCCTGTGTTCTAAAGTTTTGCCTTGGTCTTTCTCCATACATCTCTCTTGGCTCTTGCATGATTTTTGCTTAGTGCTCTCTGGAGCTTCCCTTTGCCAGCTGCTTATGACAGGGCCAGAAAAGTTTAAAATTGAGTATTCTAGGCTGTATCTTAGCCTCTGGCATTGTAAGATTTTCTATTTCCTTTAGTGTCCTGGATATTCCTTTATCCTTTGAAATCTATCAAGTAGGAATTATTTCCTTGTGGAGATTTTAAGGCATGAAGGGAAAAGAAACAGATAGGTCTAGAGGTTTGGGGTTTTTTCCATTTTGTATATAGAAACTTTAAAAAATAAAAATCTAATTTAAGGAGAAATTTGTGTTATTTTTAAATCACTTCACTCTCATGCTTCTAAATACAATAAGAAGAATTTGATGTAAAACTGGCTATACTCCTGTTCACTATGTTCTCTTAGTGCAATGCTAATGTTCACCAAGAGGGTGGTTAGTGACAAGACCTTGGGATTTGCATTCAGGAACCTGGTCTTCTAGCCATTTCTTCACTATCTGAGCCTGAGTTCACTTGCCTGCAAGATAGACATTATACCACATGGCAATTCAAAGAGAATTGATGAGATGACTAAGTAACATCATCAATCTAAGAGCATTTTGTCGCCTAGAAACTAGTATAAGATACAGGAAATAATGATTTCATATTTACACTGAGATAAACTCAAAAAAAAAATGCCAAAGGCAATGGAAGTCATCAGAAGATGAGGATAAATAGGAAGCTTCCTAAGCAAGTGAGGAAGGTTTTTACATCTACCATGAAGCTGCTGTGTGTCAGGCATAAGCCTTGTATTTACATTACCACTTATTAAATCATGTCATAAGTGATGTGAAGTGAGTTTGCTCCCCCCAACCTTTATTTTGTCACTTAGATTCTTCTAAAAATGAGATTTTTGTCTTAGCTATTTGTTAGCATGCTAGAAAACATTGTATTATTTTTATAACAAAAATTATTCACTATTGATGGCTGACATTTTCCAGGTTTTAACTTCCCAGCTTCTAATAACTCTAATATATTCTGTACCAAAGCTAAGTAGTACATAATTTACTAGATTCTGCCTCCTGCTGCTTTATTCCTTAGTGGGCCCTCACATCAGTTGCATGGCTGTGCCGGTCATGTCCCACAGTCTTGGGCAAGCCTGACCATCTGAACGGCAGGCCTGAAGATGTATGGGGTCCCACACCTACAGATGGACACAGTAGTGGCCCTCTCTGAAGGCAGCTCGGCAGCTAACAGGAGAGTACACACTAGGATTCTCATGTTCTATGAGGAAATTAAGGCTCTCAGGGAATAAATAATTTCTCTACAGTTATTCTAATTTTATATACATGGTAATGTGTGAAATCCATATTATCATTTTTCAGTAGCTGGTATTTAGTCACTCTATCATGCCACTTTGGTTGCATTTTTTTTACTATTATATTATTGTTGTATTGGAGGTACATTGTGACATTTACAAAAGTTCTTGCAGTAAATAATAGTTGAATTCACCCCCTCCATCATTCTCTTTTATCCCGCCTTCCCCTCATTCCTGGAATAGCTCCAACAGGTCTCATTTTTCCATTTTCATACATGAGTACATAATATTTCTACTACATTCACCTCCTACACCCTTTCCTTATATCCTCTCCCCTCCCACTGGCTCCAACCCCCTGACAGGACCCATTTTTACCTTCCTGTTTTCCATTTTTGAGAAAAGCCATTTTTGTTTGTTTTAGATAGTTATGGAGGGAATTTCATTGTGACATTTCCATGTATCTATATATTATAACCCAAGTTGGTTCATCTCCTCTATTTTTCTCCTTTCTACCTTAGTCCCCATCTTATGGTAATTTCAACAGGTTTAAAAATTCATTTTAAAAATATACAAACACTTTCCATCTGCCTAACAATTTTTCAAAACCTATTTCCCACTTGCCTCAATTTTAGCATTTTCTCCTTCTAAAGCATGCAATACTGGTGTTATATTCAACCTCCTTGAACTCAGGCACTATTATTCTTTTTGATATCAAAAACAGCTAGTAGACTTCATACTTCAAACACTCCAGAAATTAATAAAGGCCTTCTTCTATACTCATAAACTTAGCATTTAAATGTAAAAGTTTAAAACACTAAGACTGCTAGAAACTTGTTCAACTCGGAAGCAACTTGTGGTAAGTAGAAAGTCAGACAGTCCTTGCCAGCGCAACCATGAGCTGCTAATGGATGTGACCACAGATTTGGTCATTGCAGGGCCCGACCAGATTGCCTGCAATAACAGCTGCCTAGCTGCTGGGTTGGTGGGGCCTGGGGAGGGCTTATTGGGGATGTGCTCCCAGCAGTCACATTCTGCAAAGGCTCACTGGCAGCTTTGGAAATCAGGTTCCAGTAGCTAGTCTCTGAGCAGAAGTAGGAGGCTGGAGTGGAATCACTGAAAATTACTTCCAAGGCCTCATACATAAACATACTCAATCTACCCCTGCTTTACCCATAGACATGGAGTGAGAAGGGAGCACCCACCAGCAACACCCCACTCAAAACAAACACCTCAATGGGAAATTCTATCCAGCCATTTCTGAATTTGCAGTCATTTGAGCTTCCTTGAAGAATAGCAAGGAATCACACTGGCTCAATTATTTCCTCTCTTCCCATCTCACTTCACATAGATTTGGTATTGTCAGTACAAAGCTCACAAGTAGATAGATGGTTAACAGACTTGGAAAAAGTGCATAGTCTTTTCTTAATGCAGTAGTCATGATTATACACCAAGGGGAAAGAAAAGAACATGAGCTTTAAAGTCAAGTGCACTGGAGTTTAAATCAAGCTACCCTCCTCCACTTACCTTAGACAGATAACATACCAGAAGCAAATTTTTAACTCCCCTATGACTTGGGTTTCTTAGCCTGAATTATGGAACATGAAAATCTCTTTCACAAGTTGTAGTGAGGATTACATAACGGTCATTTAGAAGGTACCTAGCGTTGAGCTGAGCATATAGCAAACATTAAAAATGGATTACAGCTCTTTCCTCTTCTATTTCAAAGTACTGCTGAATGGATTTAGACCTTCTGGGGTATTTAACTCAAGTATATCACAGCAATTGAAAAATACACAAATGTGTAAAATCTCAGTCTACCCTCCCTATGATCCTATTCTGGAGAGGATGGACATCCTCAATGTATTTCTGTTTCTTGCAGTTGCTTTACCTCTCCATGAGCTGTAGCCTCTGAACTGTCGTTTCAAGTAAAACAGCCACAGTGTTCAGAAATGCCATTACTACAGTTTGTATACATATTCAATTGGATGAGTTATTTTTCACATTAGCTCAACTGCAAGCAGAAACAGAATTATTTTACCCTGAGCCAAGACTTACCAATGGCTCTGGTGCAATTTCCACCAAGAGGATCCTATAGGGCAGGTATATTTTGCTTTCAGATACTCATAAGCAACCAGGTTCTTTACTTCCAAGAAAGTCAAGGCTGCTGAAAATGGACCCTCAAATCTGCAGTCAGACCAGCAGGCTAGGCCACCTAGGGTCACTGCCAGAGGAGCAGCAGTGGGCTGCCCTGTTCATTCAAATGGCTTTGCACCAGAACTTTTCTTTACCTCACTCCAGCACAGAACCATCTGGAGGTAAATTGTCTTGTACTTCTCAGCATACTAGCCCTCACATTGGTGATGTCACTAAAGTTGAAAGAAGCCTACGAGAGCAAAAATCTACAAAGAAAGAGTGAAACAAAGGAAGGCTAGACCCCAGATTTCAAAAGATTTGCTCTATAAATGGCACCAGAGCTACCTGTTAGACTAACTAAAAACCCCGTGGAAGAAACTATGTGCAACTGGCCCCAAACATTTGTAAGAACCTGGGAAAGATACACTTCAAAACTCTTTGCATCTTTTATTCTTTCTGCTCAAAAGAGCTTGCATTAAAAACTTTTAAGTTTTTTTTTTTTTTTTGGTAGTTACAATCCTTGATTTATTTTTCTGCATGAGCACCTGGCTTCAAGTACAAGGCTGGACTATGACCAGAATGATAACAATGATGTCATCGTCCAGGAGGTGGTCCAGGGAGCAGCATGTGTCATGCCCAATCTGAAGTCTTGCAGAATCTTTGGATTAGTGCCCCGATCCCACAGCAGCCAACTTCACTCAGGCCCATAAAAGTCACAGGATAAGAGAAGGAGCTAAAAATATTTCATCCGATTCTATCTGGGTCTTCTTACATACTCTAGGTCAGCCAAAGCAAAGACTCTTGGCAGAAACTTGGTGTACATGTGTGCGTGCATGGGTGTGTGCCTGTGCATGTGTGTTTTGTATTTGAAGGGTTGCTGTTATGCATGTGTGACATGAGTGACTGTAAATATCCCCCCTTTCAGGCTAAAGGTATATTTCAAAAGAAGTGAGCACCAAGTATGGCAAAAGCATTGGATCTTTCTTGCTACATGGAGATTAACAAGAGTGTAGGTCTCTAACAAATGACTTGAAAATAATGTTGAGTTGATAGTTTCTTTTCTTTCTTTCTTTTTTTTTGTCAGTACTGAGGTTTGAACTCAGGACCTTGCACTTGCTAGTCAAGCACTCTATCATTTGAGCCACTCCTCCAGCCTTTTTTTTTTTTTTTTCGGCTTTAGTTAACTTTTCAGATAGGGTTGCAAGCTTTTTGCCAGGACTGGCTTCAGACCACAATCCTTCTACCCATGATAGCTGGGATTACAAGTATGTACCATCATGCCTGGCTTATTTATTGCAAAGGGGATCACTGTAACTTTTTTTCCCTGGGCTGGCCTTGACCTGCAATCCTCCCTATCTCTGTCTTCTGAGTAGCTGGGATTATAGTTTTGAGCCACCATGCCAGGCTTTTTCTCTCTTCGAATTTGAAAATAAGGTAATGAAAATGAAACATTTGCAGGACTACTTTTCTATTCTTTCCAATGCAGACTCAGCCTACAGTTTTTAAATAGCTTTATTGAGCCCTTACATACCATAAAATTCCACTGCATTTGAGTATATCATGTACTGACTTTTAGTAAACTCACTGAGTCACACTGCCAGTACCCTAATCTAGTTTCAGAATGTCTCATCACCCCAATAATATCTGTGGCCATTTACAGGTAAACCCCATTTCCTCCTCCAGTCCCAGGCAATGATTTTAATATAAAAACATCACAAATTCTCCAATTGTAATTGTACTTACTCTTATAATATGTAATGCTGGAATTTAGCATGAATTCTTTAAGATTTTAAAATTGTTTTATTTTATTCACCACAAAATCCTTATAGATATTTGCAAGTACAAGTATGTGATAATATTTGTGGCCTTCATTGCTTTGTACATACATGGATTTGTACATATTTGAAAAACAATCCCAATACTCTCTTCCCAACAATAATTTTGACTCATACCATACAGATTTCTGGGGGGTGAGGGGGAATCATACGGGGCACTTAGATTAGCACTGGGAATCTTAGATTAACACCCCCATGCTTAATGACATATGAACATTAATGCCCAGTTCAGTCAGTTGGTCACAACACAGTGCTAAGGAAGCAAATCCTCTAAATTTAGCGTCTTACTTTCACCCGTGGCCCCAGGGTATCACCCTGCCCTGCTGGCTGCTGGTTCCTGATCAATACAAATCCATCACAACCATTAAGCAGAGTGTGCAGAGACCCAGGCCTATTAATCAAAGCCAGGGGGTCATGATCTTCCTGCACAAAGAATAACACATTGCTGCAAAATTCAAACCAACAGAATTTGGGCCATAAGAAAACAGAACTTAGTTACCTCACCATGGACGCTCATGAAAAACAAAACGAATTTAAGCCCATTGGTATTTTTAGAAGAGAGGACAAATAAAAGGCTAACTCAATTTAAAAGGCAAATCTTACGTGTGGCTATAAAAGGATTTTAATATCTGTTTGTGCATATTGTAGATGTGAAGTCATGGTGCCTGGCATTTATGCACAATGCCAGCTGGAATGCCATCATGGCTCCTCAGCACACAGACCTCATATCCTGCCTTTTCTCAGGAATGAAACATAAGCTATATATTTCTTGCTTATACTCTGCTTCACTCTGAAAAATGATTTGAATCCATAAAATGCCTGTGTTCCACAGCCACCCTTTCTAACACATGACCCAATAACGCTCAATCTACTACTGACCCGATTTCATCATCTTTGTTTAGCTCAGCAAATATAAATTCTATATTTTGTGCACAAGGAGAAAACAGCTTATTTTGGTTCTATTATTTACAATCAGGAAATTATGTGTTGTGCTTGGGTTTTTTTTTTCCCCCTCCTCTGGAACCAAGGGGGCTTTTTGGCACAGTCCTTCATAAATTGCAAGCTATTATTAGATTATCATTGTAAAAAATCATGGATTGAGACCAAAAGCAAGACATGCTGTAGTTTCAAACTAAAATGATTTCCTCATGGGGTTGATTTGCAAACAGGCTCAGCAGAGGACTAATTGTAACTTGTCATTCCTCAGCTATAGTTGCAAAACAGAAAATAACCACAAATGTACAAAATGTTCATGAAAATTTCTTTCTTTGAAGGCGTCTATGCTTGGTGAGGCTTTAGGTAGCTCAGACATGGCAAAACAGAACCCCAAAACTAAACCACTTATCAAACTAAGGGTCTGTGGCCTTATGCCTGGAGGGTAGCCAGCCCTTGGTATAACACTGCAGTAGAAGTCCTTAGAGGTACTGCCTGCTCTGTCATCTGTGCTTCTGAGGTTCTTATGTTTAGGAAGAAAAAGGCAAATGACACAGAAGAAACTGAAATCAAAACCTTCTCCAATATCAAGTATTCTTGTCCTGAGAACTAGGATTCTCAGCATCTATACCTGAGCTGAGTCTAGTGGAATATTAGTGACAAAAACTATTCGGCATAAAAACATTGTAATGTAAGTTTGTCTGGCAATACCCATAACTAACCAGGAAGTCCAAGCTGGTCTCTGAAGCAATGTGGCCACTCTTAATCATCAGAAAGTCAAGTGGTATACCATCTTTTAAAAATATTAACAGAAAGAAGCCATATGGTACAGTGGCAAAGTGTAGACATCAGAGCCATTCTGACTTCCTGCCCATTCACTCAGTCTATAAATATATCACATGTACCCATTAAGTACAAAGCACTGTTCTACATGGTGGAGATAGAGGGATATAATCCATGTACGCATCTAATCCCATGGACTGCATGTCCAGTGGGCAGTGAGAGGAGATTGGTGGTTAACAAAAATATGGTAAACTCTCAGAGAGCAATGAGTATTGCTTTTTTTTACCTTTTCAAAAATTATTTTTATTATCATGTTATTGTTGTACTGGGGGTACATTGTGATATTTCCAAAAGTGCTTACAATATATCTTAGTTAAATTCACCCTCTCCATCATCTCTATCATTCTCCTTTATCCTTCCTCCCTCTCTTCTTAGAATAGTTTCAACAGGTATCATTTTCCCATTTTCACACATGCGTACATAGTATTTTCACCCTCTTTACCCTTTCTTTATATCCTTCCCCCTCCTACTGGTACCAACCCCTAGGCAGGACCTGTTTTGCCTTCCTTTCCTGTTTTTGAAAAAAGACATTTTTGTTTGTTTAAGATAGCTATACAGGGAGTCTCATTGTGACGTTTCTATGCATATATGTATTATAACCCAAATTGGCTCATCTCCTTTATTTTTCTCCTTTCTACCTTTGTCCCTTCTTATGGTGACTTCAACAGGTTTAAATATTCTATATTTATTCTTGTATAGAAAGTACATTAACCATATTCACTTTCTTTACTTCCTTCTTTCACCTGTCCTTTCTCATTAGTGCCCTCCCTTTAACATGACCTGTTTTCATTCCTGCCCTTCATTGCTTTGGTGTCTATTTATTGTTCAGGACTATTTTATCTCTCCTGCCCCACCAGCTCAATTAAGATGAGGCCCTAGACTTGGGCCACATGCTAGAAAGTGTAGGTCTTAGTCTGATTGACCTTGGAGGGGGGTCATGTGAAATCCAGGCCAACACTTCCAATGTTACATGGAAAGGAGATAATAATAGTACTGATTAATTTATATAGAGTTCTTAACCTGGGCACACAACAAAATAGTTGTCTTCAACATCCTCGTGAGTCACCAGGACTGAAGATGGACATTGTTGAGTTAAAAATAAAACAGGCTTATGAAGTCATGCACTAATAAAGTCATTATGTGGGGGGTGGGGCAGTCTTTTAATAGGGTAGGTTGACTCCTTGAACCACCAATCTTGGGCAAATTGCACTTCAACTTCTGGTTTTCCCCCTGCAGACTTACCCAAGCAGATCTAGTCTTCAAAACTCTGAAAATGTTTTATATTCTCTTGGTCCCTCCCACTTCAAATAATGCCTTTGAATTTAAAGCATTTTCCTTCTCTCTCTGGCAGTCATTATTCTCATGTCACCCCATACCATATCTGTTCACCCCAGTGTCCTGGACTTTTCTCCTGTGCCCTTGTTCTTCCCCATGATCTAAATATTCTGGTTTCATTATGGCTTTGGAATATCCAACACATGATTCTAGTAAGGCATCATAATGAGAGTTTCATGAGGGTAGAGCGTTTGCATTTAACACAGAAATTGTTTCAATAGTAACTACTTTTGCATAGCTTCATTGGTTAAAAACACATTTGTATAGCTTATTTATTTGATACTCACAGGAGCCCTGGGATTTGGTTATCAGGTACAGAGCATTGCTAATATCTAGCAAGTTGATGAAGGATCTTAGAAGTGGGCTGGCAGCATGAGGACCAGGACACCAGAATGTGGATTCTGATCCCATCTTCCATCTGATCCACTCACCATCATCTGACCCTTAAAGAGCTTCTGTTTTTACCTCTGAAAAAATGGGGCTTGGGATGGCTGTCCCTGCCTACCTCCTACCTCACAATTTTGGGGAACAGTAAGTTGTATGACATCCATGGAAATGCTCTGAAAATGGCATCCCTCAAAAATTAAGGGATATTGCCAGCAGACACTAAGTAAATATCTAGGAGGAGTTGTGCTCGGTGCCTGAGAGAGAAATAGGAGAAAACTTTACAGGTGCACTCAGCCTCACTGCATATTCTTAGCAGCTTGTGAAAAGTCCTACGCCTTCTTTTCTGGTATGTTCACCTTAAAAATTACATATCTAGTAAAAGCCAAGTACAAATGATGAAAGACTCCATCATTACTTCCCCTTTCCAGATGTCTCAAGGGCACAACATGTCTCTTAACAAGCTTGTAAAGAGTATTGGTCAGGTTAAGTGAATATGCAAAGCAGTTTGGTGGGTTGAAATCAATAAAACATACTGGTGGTAAATAAAATATAATGTAGCTTTAACACAAAATACAACATTAAGGAGCCAACAGAAGTGGTTGGACATCGATATGACTCTCTTCACAGCTGGTCCTGGACAAACTTTCATAGTGGGTAAATCTGATAGGACTCTTGGTTCTCTTTGTGACCTGGACTCCAGGCCAGCTCCTGACAGCCAGGATATCTCCCCTCATCTCTAGCACTACCCCCTCCTCGCTCCCATACCTTTGAAAGGTACTTACTGTGTCCTTTGTATATCGTTCCCATCTAAGTATCTGCCTAGCATAAGCCCTGACTACTGACACATACAAAAGAACTAGAAGAAAGGCTGATCTCGATCCCTATTCCTTCCCAAATAGTCATTATTTTTTACTACATCATTTTTTACTATTTTTACTGAATATTTATTAGCCTTTTAGTAACGCAAGTAACAATGCATGCTCTTTGTAAATATGATAGGAAATATTAAGAAGCAGTAAAAAATAAATCATGTAATCTTATTACCCACTTGCATTCTTAAAACTATATTTCAAATTTTAAAATTCTGGAATATTTAAATAAAATGCACAAAAATGTAAACAGATATATACATCACATATTTCCCCACACTCTCGATGGACTGACACTGCACAGTCACATCACCTGCTTTCTCACTTAACTGTGCTGCCGACACTTTTCTTTGTTAGCATTCCCTTACATTATGACTTTAATAGTTGCACAATATTGTTATGTGAAGTTTAATTTATTTTATCAAAAATGTTAAGCAATTAATTTATAATTTTTCTCTAACATAAAAACTCTGCAGTGACTAATCCCTTACATAAACTTGTAAAACCATTTTTAAGTCCTCAGATGTAAAATTGCTGAGCTGGGCCAATAAATTTTAAGACTTTTGGTAGATGTATAGGCTTTTGTGCTTCACATAATTAATCTGTAGGAATGAGCTAATGAAGGGAATTCCACACCAAGCACAGCAAGGTGGGAGCCAAAATTTGTAAACTATCAGAAATTTTTTCCTTTCTTTTCCTTCTTTTTTTTTTTGTGGTACTGGGATTTGAATTCAGAGCTTCATGCTTGCCAGGCAGGCACTCTACCACTTGAACCACTCTGCCAGCCTTTGTCAGAACTTCTTAGAAGCCCCTCAAATGTCACTTGTCCTCAAGTGTCACCTGCTCCCCCACTTTCAGGTGCTGAATTAGGGTTATATGAGTATTAAGATGCTCTATTTGCTTATTTTCAAGTGTTTATGTTTATCTAAACTTATACTAAACAAAGCAACCCATTCAAAAGAGATTGTCCGTGTGGAATAAAGAACTGGGTAAATCTCCCTACTTCAAAGATGTCTTGAATGTAATGTCTAGTGGGACAGAGAGTCAAACAAACATAATCCAGCTGACAGGGAAGGTCATTCATAACCCACAAATACTACCTACAGGTTAGATTGAGGGGTTCTATTTTTTTTCTCCAAGTACAGTGTTTCTATCTGATCTTTCTCAGCCATCCCTAGCTCTGTCAACACATGAGGCACCCATGTCTTTGCCATCTCTTAAATAGAATTTGAAGAGAAGACAAATTTAGAAGAGTCAGGTGGGAGATGGATGTTCCGGAATACAGCAAATCATATTCTGCTTTGCTATAGAACAAGGCTTCCAATGCAAAGAGAGTTAAGAGAAAGAGGAAGATTATTGAGAAGGAAGGAGAAGCAAACTGAGATGCACTGCTCTCTGCAGGGCAGCCCTGTGCTGTGTCTGAGGCAAGATGTGAGTTTCAGCTGTATCATAACAAACCAGCTGACTTGGGAAAATGACAATTTATCTATGTATTTTAGTCCCAAATCTGCCTTTCTTTTTTTCTTTTTTGAAATTAGCCAAGTGGTGCTGGGCTAAATATTAACCACTTTTTGGCCCTAATAGACATGGTGTTATTAAAATAAAGTTTTATTGTAAAAATAATAGAATCATGATTGAAAGTTAGACATTTCAAAAACTTGGTGCTATTTTAAAATTAGTTGCACCCAAGCCCAATTTTATGTACTATAAAGTATAAATGTAATGCCAAGAACAGCCAGGGACTTAAGGAATAAAAAATTACTTTGATATCAATCACTGATCTCCATTCTATTCTAAAAGAATGAAGGGTCTTCTTTTTTAATCTGTTTCTGATCCATTTCAAAACAATATTTTGCTAAAGGAACCAGGCTAATGAACAATTTTATTCATTTTCTTTCAAATGGCCAGCTGTTTTAACATTGTGTAGTTATGGTTGGAGTTGAATATGAGGAAGGTTCTTGATATTTTCTTTGAACCCTTCATCCATTTTCACACTTAAGATATGCCAGTTGTCTTGTCTTTGTCATCACCCTATGGACTTGTGATTTAAGACTCTCAACTCCAGTTAGTGTCACAATCCTTTGGTCCAAATCCTAGCTTCACCCCTTACTGGCTATATAACTTTGGGCAAGTTTCTTGTATGCTTGGCTTTAATTTGCTCATCTATAAAATAGGAATAACAATAGTGCACAACTCATAGGATTTTTTTGTGTATTAAATGAGAATCCAGGTCTAGTGCCCAGCCTAGTAAGCCTCAATAAATGCTCTCCACTGTCTTTATCACTACCCATACTGTTGACTCCAATAATCCTACATAAAGCCCATTGACTTTACACCACCTAACTGAATGTAATCTTAATAGATTATATCATCACCATACCCCTTGTTATTATTAGAACAAAGAATTCTGAAAACATAATGATAGATAATATTTGTTTTGTACCTACTACCTTCCAAGCACCATGCTAAGCCTTTTTATATGACTTTTTAAAATTATTTTGACTATCAGGTCAAGGGAATTTATATTTTCCCTATTTTTAGATGGAGTATCAGAGGCTTATAGAGGTTACTCATCCTAGAATAACATAGTCAGTACATGACAAGTGAGAATAGGGCCAAATCTTCCTCCACAGCTTGAGCTCTTTGCTCCCATAACTATATACGTAGACCATAGTTAATAGCACCAGAATTTCTCAGAACACTAGTGGTTACCCACAGTACCACAGACCCAGGTGAGCAAATTAGCTACTTACCTTAGTCTCAGTTTGGTAAATATCTGCAGCTAGGCAGAACCAATTTAGAATAACATAGTCATCATCCAGCTACCTGTTTACCAGGTTTGACAAGAACCAGAAGACTTCTCGCTAATCAGTCAGTCACCCCTGTGTCCCTTTCTTGATCAGGCACACATGGAATGTCTACCACTTTTTATTTCTTGCAGTAAACAAGCAGGAGCCCCAAACTGAGGATAGCTAGGTTGCTGAGCACACATAATTTGCTTCACCCCAGAATCACATTAGTCCTGTTTCAAGAGCCAGCCAGACGAAAGACTGCTGCTTTTCTCCACACCTAGCAAGTTTGTTTGGAGCTTTTATCTGGGCCAGTGTGAGAAGTGGAGAGAATGACCAATGCATGGAATAAAATAATTCCCATCTCAAATAAACCATCAGAGTTCTTTGAAAGGTGAATGTTGATTTGATAGCACAGAATTAGAATCAGGGATTTTTAGCAAAATTTAGCAAACCCCTAAGAATGTAGGAGTGTGAACAAGGAAAGAGAATCTCAGATCTTCTTTTTGGCTTTTGTAAACATCTCACTGAGAAACAACTTTATTCTAGGTGTTAAGAGTAGAACATTGTCTTATTTTTTTACGGGAGGAGGGGGCAGTTTGGAAAGATCAACTGGCAGTATTGGTTTGTACTCATTCTCTTCTCCACCTTGGATTCCTTGAAAAAACTCCCATTATTTTTGTCTTTTAATTAGAATTAACCTCTTTTTTTGAACTTAAAATACAGCACAATTTCATATACATGATAGGAAAACTAAGCCAAACGGGTATCTTTGCAAAATGTACACATTCATGTTCACATATGAAAATGAAACAAAAAATGTCATTTAAAAAAAAAGTGGTTAGTTTTTGCTGATCTACATGTCCCATGAATCATGTCCTCATTAATCAAGTAGCGGTACCATCACCTTCCTTACATAAATGAAAAAACTAGGACTGAGAGTGGTTGGTGGATCCCAATCTGGTTGCAAAAGCTGTTAAATAATATTGATGCTGTGCCCCCATTCCAGAACAATTAAGCAGAAAGTCAGAGTGGAGCCAGCCAGGTAGATTTTCTAAGGTTGTCCTGATGTCCTGATTCTGATTTGCAGCATTCCACCAATGTGGGTCCTCTTGAGCTTACTCACCTCTATTTTTTTCTCTTCTAGAAATAGGTCATGTCACTCTCACCATTTATTTTTCATTCTCTTCAGGGAAAACTTTTATAAGTAGGAATTTTAAGTGTTTCCTCCTCCTTTTACAACTCTGCCCTAACTGGTCATTAATCAAACATCAGTAATTCCCTGATCTCCCAAACTTCACTTGGAAACCAATTAAGGATTCTTTTCACATAAATTAGTGAGATGAATGTGTGTGTGTGTGTGTGTGTGTGTGTGGTTTTCATATTTACTTATGTAAATAAATGTCATAATTCAGGACAAAAGACCCCCAGTGACAGTAGAATAATCAGCACATAAATAAAATATTTCTGTTTAAATTCTAAAAAGAGTTAGACAAAGGGAAGAAAGAATGAGAGAGGAGCAAAAGCACTGTTTAAGCAATAAAGCCTGTATTAAAGTACTACCAAAAAAACAAGGGCCTATAACAGAAGATCTCTAATGTCTTTTTATGACTTAGGTTTTATGAAACTTTCCAAATTATTTCTTACTTCCAAATTATTTCCAAATTTTCCAAAATATTTCTTATTTTTAAGAATAATTCACAGTCACATTTTTAAATGCATAAGATTGTATAGTATGTCTTCTTAAAGGGTAGGAGAGTTCCCCAAAAGTTAGAAATCATCAAGACAAGCGAGAATCTCCTACATGTATGGATTCTCTGGCTCTGTTATATCATAAAAATATCTATAGTACTGATCACTCGTTAAGTGCTAGGGTCTATTCTAGCTTCTGTTCATGTTAATTCATTCCCTTCAATCACTATGAAATAGATAAGCTTCCTACATTGTCTCCTCTAAGTATAGAAGCCAGAATCTAACTAATTTAGACAAATTTCTCCCCTTCCTTTGCCTTTTGGTGTAGCTGTGTTGAAATAGGCTTAAAAATAAGTAAGTAAAAAGCACATAGCATAACTCAGAGTGAGAGGAGTTAAGTTTAGGCAGCCCCAGCACCTCCTCCAGGACCACCCAAGTTGTTTATGAGCAAAGTGACCACCATATCTGGAGCATCAATGTTTCCAAGGGAAACCAGCTGCTCCAGACTTCTCTTGATGAGCCAATTCCCAAAACTCACCATTCTTCCCACCAGAGCCTCAAACTGTGGGTACTTGGAACAATTCCTCCCATTTTTACCTCTTAGAATTGCAGTCTCTAACTTTGGTATAAACAAGACACTTGTTAAAAGGCATATTTCTGACTCCCTTCCCCAGAGCATCCAATTAAGAAGGGAGCCCCAAATCTACATTAAAAAAAAAAAAAAAGCTCTCCACATATTTCTGGTGCTGAAGTGTACAAACATTATTGACATTAAACAGCCTTATATACCATGGCTTCCAGCATGAAAATGGATGATTATGCAAGTCAGTTGAAGTAAATTTTGCCACCATTTCTTACCAATGTTTGAAGGTAGAAGTCTTTGCTGTGTGGATTGCTTTCATCAATATGACACAGTGATCAAACTGGAAAAACCTTCAGCTCTTCAAGTCTTTCTTCCTAGGATTTCCAAATATATCTAGCAAAGAAGAGTGGTCATGTACAAAGTCATACAGAAAGCACCAGAAGCATATACACAAATGTATTAGTTGGTATATTCTGTGGATCACCCAAACAGTAAAGTCTTAAAGATCTAAATTCTTCATCTTAGATCAAGAAACTGGAACCTTAAAAAAAAAAGGGTTCTGCCCCAAAACATACAGATAGTTGGAAAGCTGATGTTCTTTCACCTCTGTGGAAGTTGATCCTGGGCTGTGTCCTGAATTGTCAGTAATTCATGGGTGCTATGGAGAAGCAACCATGTGTCCAACACCAGGCTGGACGAGTTAAAAATCACTGCCAGGGTCAGTTCCTGCTCACACATCATTTCAGATTTGTGGTCCCCAAAGTATTCTAAGAGTCAAGAGTAAGAAGAACCATCTAGGGAAACCCTTGCTTTAAATAAACCCTGCAACATAGTAAGAATAATAACCCTTCTTGCAGAAGATATGTTTAAGATTTAGTCAATATATAGTATAAAGTTTGAACAGTAAAGATGAAAAATAATTACTGGAGGAAAGGAGAGGTTGTTACTCTTGAATATTGACCAGATGACTTGGCCAAAGTTATATACAGTGAATTTGAAAGAGGTATGAAGAGAACACCTGTGTCCTAAATTTGTGATATACAACATAATTTCAGCCATGCTGCCTCCCAAACAAATCTTCCCTCTTATTGATTTATAGTCACATGTTCCAAGAAAATGGGATCAAAAGTCTGAAAGTGTACGACTAATCTAAATTTTATTAGAATTCAAGGTGGGAGTTAAAAGTATGAAAGACAATTAGAAGCCTGGCTTAGGGTGCATATGTAGGAAACACATGTATACAATTGTCAACACGTCTTAATGAATGCGAGTCACATTGGAAATCTGATTCCAATAGTTTTGTATTTAATGAGCCAAGATCTGAATAGGATTATATCCTCTCTGAGAACAAAGCAGTAGTTATTTCTTGGACTTTACTTAGGGGAACAGCATTTGCATTGTTCAATCACAGGCAAGTTACAGGCCTGGTGTTCAGGATAGGACTTGAAAGCACCTAACATATGCTATGTGATGTGCTGCTCTATGTACTAAGCAGCAAAGCAGCAATAGAAGGTAATTTGGGAGGAATCCATCACACTTCATTTGGAAACCAGAGTTATAGCTAATGGAGCTGAGGTTAACGGCTTATATTTGCATGTGTTCCTACATTTTTTTTTTTACGTAGCTTTTGCACTGAAAATAAAAATAGACATAATACCTGATTCATAACTCAGGTAAATAAAACTTACCACATTCAAAGAGGCCCAGAACATGTTTTATTTATGTGACAAGCTAGTCACCTGGGCTCCTAATTTTTAGTGACTCCAGAGAATGGCCTTTGGAAATAGGCACCTAATGTTACAAGTAAGGATTTTCATGTAATAGTCACATAAATGGGCTGTTGAAAAGATACAGAAGAGAAGAAATTGCTGCAGACCTGGTATGCTCTCCATTTCATCCACTGATTTGGATGTTCAAGGCCCCTGGAAGTAGTAATCTTTGTCTTTATACATCCCTTTTTTCTGGGGCAGAGGCAGAGGTTGCCGTTTGGAAAGTAACTGGGTTATAAGTGGAGAAAGGGCACTCAGGAAGTACATTGTGTGCCATGACCATGGGCCAGGGGCAGTATACAGGTTTGTGCTATGGAAGAGTCAGGTAACTTGTCCCTGCAGCAGGAGGAGGAAATCTCCCTTCCCCACCAGCTGCCCCACCTAATGTGCCATCTGCACCAGCAGCCAGTGCTAGCAGCCACTTCACCTCAGAACGGTGCCTCAGGTGTTCCTCACAGCAGCAGAGCAATAAATTTCTTTCTCTGCCTTGGTCTCTTGTTCCTTTGCTCTGCTGCCTGTCCTTGAAGAAGAAAAGCAAAATGACTTCATTTTTTGTGAGGCTGCTGCTGCAGCAGAACCTAATAACTCTTAATAATGAAATGCAAGTGTCCATTAAGATTCGTCTGGCTTTGCTCTTACTCACCAGTCTCTGTGACAATCCTGATTGGGCTGCAATGTGTGATCATTGATGCACAAAGCAGTACAGATTTGGGAGGTTAGATTAGCAAACTGCCTATACCTTCTTCAGTCTTTGCTCGCCCCCTCCCCCCACTACCCCCACAGGAAAAAAGCCATTTGATGAGAACCTGCTTCAAAGTTCCTGAGTGAATGGAGAAAAGAAATTTTTAGCCTTTCTGGGAAAGGCAATGTGGTGTCAACTGAGAATAGTCTCTGCAATCAAACAGAAAATTCTCATTCTGCTGACCAATACCCTGAACTAATGCAAAATATCACAATGTCAGTTTCCAAAATTATAAAAAGGTAAACATCTAGTTCACAAGGACTGTGAAACAGCTGAATGAGAATGTACGTGTAACTTGTGTAGCACAGTGCCTGACATGAAATAAGCAATATTTGCTTTCATTTCTTTCTTTTGTTCTTTTTTCTTGGTGGTATTGGGGTTTGAACTCACAGCCTTGTGCTTGCTATGCAGGTGTTCCTATACTTGAACCACACCTCCAGTCCTTATTTGGCTGAATGTAGTAAAAATATTATGTACTCGTGTATGAAAATGGAAAAATGAGACCTGCTGAAACTAATCTAAGAAGAGTGGGGAGGAGGGATAAAGAATGATGGGGGGGTTGAATTTAACTAAGCTATATTGTAGGCACTTTTGTAAATGTCACCCCCACTACAACAATAATATAATTTAAAAGAAGAAGAAAAGAAAGAGAAACAAAATCTGCCACCGATCACACAGACTGATCAGAATCAATGAGACAGGTCTTCCAGGCTGACCAACTCCCTTTCAGAAAGTATGTGATACCGCAGGTGCACTCGCTCTGATCAGCCTGAATAACCTTCTTACCCATCATAAAGCAGAGAATCTACTGGCTGGTATAAACTTGTATGCTTTGTGTATTGTACCCATTGGAGGTTTAGAGAGTAAGGATGGTGGCAACAGAATAGCAGAGGAGAGAAATTAACCCAAGTATTACATGAACTACCTTCCTGCTCAGAGCATCCTAGGGTCTCAGGAAGACCAGAGGAGATGATAGAGCACCTTGTAGTCCTATACTGGCTTTGTAAATATGAGTTCCATTTGACCATTTTTAACATCTACAAGCCCATTGTGCAAGGTAGTTTGCAAAGATAACTGGAAAGACTTTGCTGTCAAAAACTAGGCATCATATAAACAAGAAATTGAGCATCTTTCAAGTTCTGTGTACTTAATAAACAGAACTATTTCAAATCTCATCCTAACTTTTAAATGAATCCAAACCACTCTATTTACATTGTCTTTCCAAAACAACCCAAGAGCTACTCTTACCAAGAAGCATGAAAAGCATTTTATGTAGAACATTTCAACTTAACAACAGCAGGTAATGCTATCCCCAATTCATGGATTAGGAATTGAGGCCCAGTCAGTTGTAAAGACAGCATTTGAAATCTCTGTGCTCTACTTGTCAAGAAGTATAAGTTAGTGTTGTTATACCCCCCTGTGGTGAACCATGACTTTTCCATCCTCACAAGACACATTCAGGATTATTGGTAAACAAATAGCTTTGAGGAGAGTCATTGATACCTGTGGCACAGGGAAAGGCAAGACAGCACAATGGGCAAGTAGAAGCCTTGAAGACAGGCGGCTGGAACTCAAGCCCTACTGTGGCTTCCTCCAAGCTGTGTGATGTTGTACCCACAATTTATCATCTCAAGCCTAGTTTTCTCACCTCATAGATTCATCATCTCAATCAATGTGGTAATGTAGGAGAACCAGCTTTCATATTAGTAAGGCTCTAGGTAAAGGTCAGCTGTTTAATATATAGAGTCTGATTCTTTTCAAAGATGCTGTATCTATTGACTTGTGCTTGAATTGTTAGAAATCTCCCCTGACACTTTAATTTTCTCATCTAGAAACAAGAGCTGCTGATACAGCATCTTTTAGTAATGGCTTCAAGCTGCTCTTTTCAACCTACAGTGACCTAGAATCTTTTGAGCTGTTGTTAAAAAGATTCCTGGACCCCAAGGATTATGACCTGGCACAGCTGGATGGATCCTTGTAATAGGCAGTCTTTACGAGGGTCCCACTGGATTCTGACGTAGCAGGGCTGTGATTACTGTCTGAAAAATGCTACCCTGCTAGCTCAGCATACAAAGAAGCTGACTAACATCACTCTCTCTGGAACACAACTAGCACCAATCTCTTGGCGTCTAATAGATAGATCCTGTTCTTTTGACCATATTATTGACTCAAAGGAACATGGAAGGCCACGCTGGGTCACTGGTTTATATCCAGGGTTTCATTCTACACTACACACCTGAAGCTCCCAGCACTCCATGAATACCTTTAGAAGGTTAATTGAATATTATTACCTTGTTTCTTCTTTCTCTGCAGACACATTTGCAAGCAAAGTGGCAGCCACCCAGGATCAGTATGCAGACGCATCCATAGGTAATGTCACCGGCAGCAACGCGGTGAATGTCTTCTTGGGAATCGGTGTGGCCTGGTCCATCGCTGCCATCTACCACGCAGCCAATGGGGAACAGTTCAAAGTGTCCCCTGGCACGCTTGCTTTCTCTGTCACTCTCTTCACCATTTTTGCTTTCATCAACGTGGGGGTGCTGCTGTATCGGCGGAGGCCAGAAATCGGAGGTGAGCTGGGTGGGCCCCGGACTGCCAAGCTCCTCACATCCTGCCTCTTTGTGCTCCTGTGGCTCTTGTACATTTTCTTCTCCTCTCTGGAGGCCTACTGCCACATAAAAGGCTTCTAAAGGAACAATCAGATATAGTAAATTTATATATATACATATATATACATAAAAATTATGTACAATGAACAGAGGAAACTGGCATTCGTCATGTTCACTTACCTGCTGAGGGAATCCAGCTTCAAGAGCGTACTCTGTACTGGGGCTGAGGTCAGAAACCATCACGTCCCATTCCCAGGGCATCGTCATCCTGTTGAACAAGGCATGGAGACAGGGCCACCCTGCAGCTCAGCCTAGAAGGCTGAACTCTCTCCAGGTTCATAAATGGCTAAGGCTTTTTGTTCCCTTGTTTTTTACTTTGTTTTCAGTGGGATTGGGGAGGTAGCTTGTATTTGACTTTTATTTTTGTTTTGTTTTGCTTTGTTTTGCTGAGAGGGTCAGAGGTTTTGTTTCTCTTTCTGGGACTTATCCAAAGGTAAATATGCTTGGGGTAAAAAAAAAAATGATATTATTAAGATTTTCCTCCCCTCCTCCAAACACTTTAAAAGTTACTTTGAATTAAAAAGGATCTGGGCATGGAAGAAGAAAGAAGCACTCATCACTTTATTACCAAATTTCATGCTTATCTCTGGAAAGCAAACAGGTGAAGCTGGCTCCAGAAGAAGTCTGAGAGCTGGAATGGAACCAGAAAGTGATGGTTCTAGAGTCTGCTGATATTTAAGAATATGGTGCCTGGCACACTTGTTCAACAGGTACAGGGATAATGTGCCTAGATTCCCAGGAACATGTAAACCCCTTTTTGTCTTATCTCTTTAGCTCTAGTCTGTGATTAGCAAGACCCTTATTCATTCCAGCCCAGCTAACTTCCCAGTGTCCCATTCCCACCCTCCTCCTGCCCACCCCACCTCCATGCAAACAGGAAAGATAATCCCATTCAAAAAAAAACATCATCCTTTTCCATTTGCATCAATATGTGTCCCGGTCCCATGTTGCTGTTGCCTGGGATTGTCCATCAGTTTTATTTTCAAAGGCATCCATGGCTTTCACAATCTTGTTTCCAGTCATGACTGAACATTTGCTCCTACTTCATGTGCCTGTTGGGAATGTTGTTGTGATACCCGTTACACAGTGCATGGATGAAAAACAAATAAAACAAAAAAGTGTATCTGTATATAGTAGAGTATAGCAAATACTGTTCTCCCATTCAGCAGTGTTGATTGGATAGTGAAGACATAAGTGAGTTTTCTTTTCACATGAGTTGTTATGTTTGTGTTGTTACTGATTTTGGTTATTACTAGGGGAAAAACAGAAGAAGAAAATGGCTTATTGTTCATGAATCTGCACATTCATTTCCAAGAAGCAATAACTGTCATATGGGGAGAAGATATTGAGAGGATAGCAGGCAAACTACAAAGATCTCCATGGGATATTAGCCATGTGGAACACATCAGAGGGCCCTAAGAATCACACAATAATTCAGGAAGGCCAAAGAGAAAGGTGCTGGAGAAAAGATGTGTTAGATGTGCCTGGACTTTCAGAGCCACCATTTTCACACCATCCCCTCCCCAGAGTATTTATTGCACATCTGCTCTGTCTGGCACAGATGATAGATAGTGCTGGTATGTTCGTTTTATTTTTTTTAATGTAAAAAGTTATTTTGAGCTCTGTTTCTTTCACCATCCAGTCCAGAGTCTTCTGAATTTATCAGCCCTTCCTGAGTAGGAAAGAAGCCAATGTGACCAATGGGCCTTTAAAAGTATGTCTCCTCTACGTATGACTAAAAAGAAGGCAATTCAATAAGATTAGTCCCTCCCTGAAGGATTGCACAAGGCAGTTTAACCCTTTAAAAGGAATGGCTCTTTCTATTTTAAAATACCAAAGAGCATGAATAACCAACATTCCAAAGTAGCAATTCCACTAATGAGGAAAAATGGAATGACTTTGCTCATCTCTCAGACTTCTAGGTCTCTAAGGAATCCCAGGGTGGAGGCATTTCTGGCCCTCTGTATTGATTCAAAGATAACTTCAGAGATAAATGCTATTGAGATTTATTTTTTCTTTGCCACTCAGTAATCATGACCAGTCTTCATGTAATAAATATTTGATGATCAAGTGAACAATTAAATTTGCTGGTTGCCCATTCAATACGCCAGGTAGTATGCATGCTACCTCCTAGTGACTGAACCATGGTTCAGACAGCCCAGATTCCTATCCTATGGGAGCTATATAGTGATGTGATTGCTATGTTCATGAGTTAACACAGCCATATTCAAACAGTTTTATCTTACAAGGAAAAACACAATTATGAAACTCTTTCAACATCAACACACTAAAACTATAAAAATACAATTGCCTAAATACCCAAGATTTTCTATAAGAGAACGTAAGAGTTAGATTTGGAAAAGCACCCTCTTTATCCTTGGCCCACTTGCAAAAACACACATTTCTCACTTTAAACCAAGAAGGCAATCATGTTGGTGATCTAGATAACTGAGAAGACCCATTCAATCCAAGTTTTATGTTTGTGGTAACAGTACTTTTCTGTGACCCACTCCTGACCTATCACAGTCCCCAACACTGGTGACTTCTTTAGAGACACATTCTAACCCATCCTTTTTTGAGATTTAGGAAAATGAAAAGTTAGCCTAGAAACACCAAGTAAATATAGTTAAAGGACATAAGTTGTTGAAATATTAGAAAGATCTTGCACTCATTTTTTAGCCATATTTGAAATGTCAATGATCCTGTAGTGAATTTTCACGGAGGAGTTTAAGAAATTCTTGCTGTTGGTCAATTTCATTTTCAAAGCTTTTTGTTTTGTTCGCCTTTTCAATTGTCATGCCATAGGGAAAATATGATTCTAGTTGTTCAGGGGTGTTATTAATTATTATAGTTGTGTAAAATTATTTCATTTTATTTGTTTGATTATTTTATTTTGTGTGTATTGTGCACAGCTTTAGGGGGAAGTGCACTAATTGTGCTGTTCCTTATAAATGGTACACATTATTGACACAGAAAAATAAAGTTTCTAATTGTTTCTGATTTAATCACTAGCGATACAGCATATTCTGTACTATGGAATGTTTTCTCTCTTCTCATTGTCATCTACTTCTTTTTTTTTGTTTTGTTTTCATGTTTTGAAGAAATAAAGACCAAAAAGGCATTATTGTGCAATTTGGTATCCTCATCCAAATGAAAGAAAGTAGACACCCAGTGTTCAAACTCCTGCAAATGCCAGACCTTTGGTCATGCAGTGTTTTCTTTTTAATCCCAAGAGAGCACAGAGTCAGAATATTTGTCTGTCCTTCAATGCCCTGATTAATGGACATGCCACTAATTTTTTTGCACCCTTTAGTACAATCCTGTCTTCATTCTTTCTGCATCCAAGAGGATGAACTTGTATACAGTTACACGTCAAGCAACATTTTATCATGCAATGCTATTTTATCAAATCATTCAATCCAAATTAAGCTGATCATTAGAAATATAGTTACTTCCCAAGGGACACTTAAGTAAATTGCTCTTTTATGCTACATTCTTTTTGATTCTCAGTAGAATTTCTGCCTTGTCTTAACAATTTCTGACTGCCTAAATTATATGTTATTGAATTCATATCTCGTACAATCAAAATAGCATAGGTAGAGGTGATACCAGAAATGAAATTTACTGTAAAGGATAAGTCTGTGCACTAGGTACATGTAAATGATACTTTATTCATCTGAATCTCTTTCAGTTCTTCCACTGAACTCCTCATTGTTTCATTATATGGTTATGTGTGAAGGAAATAAGGTCTGATTCAAATTTTTCTTGAATTAAACTGTGGATATGCCTGCAGTGTACCAATCTTTGGTTTAACTCAAAATTAGCAGCCAGTATTTATTTCGTAAGCAAAGAGCAAAATGACTAGTTCAATGCCCAGAGCACCTCTCACATTTAACCCTTCAGAAGACTCCGTGACTCAATGAGTCTCAACTTCTTATGAGCAAATGTTAATTTATTCAAAGATTCTGATTTAGTCCTTCCACCAGTGAAGATTTTATAGGATTTTGCTTTCTGTAGTTTTGTTGTTCCTTTGTAAATATAAAATTAAAATATAAAATATGCTGCTTGAAACAAACCTGCAGAGATTGGTATGTGACTGTCCTGTAATGCAGCACCCTCTCCCTGCCACTCTGCCTTTTCCACACTAGACTTATCCATTGGTGATTTCACAGCTCAAGGCCGAATAAAGTGAGATTGTTCAGCACACATCTGAGAGCTTTGTAGAAGAAATTAGAAATTTTTCTCTGATAGACAATGAAGCCCTCCATTTTCTAACAGTGACAAAACTTCCCCTTTTCAATAATAACATCTGCCCCATTAAGACTTCTTTCAGTGTTTCTGGGCTAGACTGTAATCTCTCTTGATTTTGATTTTCTATCTCTGATTTTGGACAGCTCTATCCAGAGCAAGTCATGAGTGTAATTTCATGACTTCAAGAACATTTCATGGTTGACAGTGTACAATACTGAAACTCATCCTGACTTAGAACTGGCATTCAGCTTTCATTTTAATAATCGTTTAACTTGGCCAAGGCATTTCTAGCTGTTGGTAAACTTGAGCAAAGATCAATATGAATTTCAATTGGTAAAAAAGTGTATTATGCAAAAGAGACACATACAAAATCATATTTGTCATACAGAGAAAGACACATGCTGCTATGAATGGATTTTTGTTAATGCATTGGATTTCTGCTGTTCTTTTCTAGCATTATGTACTTATCACTTCTTGTCATATTCATTGTCTTCATATCACCAGCACATTTCAAATGTCAGGCGTCCTGATGGCATTCTACCTTGAAGGATATCATGGAGAGGGTAAACAACTGAAATAGTCAGGTATTTCATTTTTTAAAGCTTAATCAGGCTGTGACTAATCATCTCCCAAAGTGGAGAATGTCCTCTCTGTAGAAGAAGCAACCACTGAGAAGTGGGACTCTCAAAGCAGTGTTTCAGCTTTCCAGCTCACAAGAAATGGTAAGTATTCCACTTTCTGTGACTTTTCCTCAACCTGTCTAGACATCCAGAAAGATGCACTCAGAGTGCACTCAGAGGACTCAAAGGTCCTCTGATTTGATCTTCTAACGGGCATCTAAATCAATGGTCATGTAAATCTTTGTTTACTTTGATTTATTTATTTTTAAGAAAGAACATTACTTCATAATTTTATCTTTCTTTTCCCTGTTGTCAAACTTCATAGCTCTTCTATTGGTCACTCACATTAAATTCAATTGCCTCAGTGATGCTTATGTGGAAAAGGTGCATGCTAAAAGTGATTGTTCATGGCATGTTTTTCTGAAAGTGAAGCCGATTTCCCAGACTTTCCAAATGGAAAAAACAATTCTATTAAATAACCAAATATGCAACCACTTTTCAAGATATTTGACCTAAAAAACAAAGAATAAACTAGCCCGGCACCGCTGTCTCATACCTGTAATTTTAGCTACTCAGAAGGCAGAGATCAGGAGGATCGTGGTTCACAGTCAGTCTGAGCAAATAGTTTGTGAAACCCTATATCAAAAAGAAAGAGATGGTGGAGTGGCTCAAGGCGTAGGCCCTGAGTTCAAGCCCCAGTACCTCAAAGCAGAAAAAGAAAACTAAATTGAAGATAAAAGTGATATGATCCAGATGGCTAGTTTTGAGAAAAATAACATTCTTTCTGGCTACCATTCTTTATTTTTCAATATTCATTATTAATATTTGAAAAATACTCCAAGGAAGATATATTGAAAGATTCTGCATTGCAATAATGCTCACATAATTGAGTCATATGGCTAAAATAATGATATGAGTGAGAATTATCTATTTTGTTGACAAGATTATATTTTAAAAGTGAGAGCATTTGGCACAAAGAATATGTGTTAAGTAGGATTTCATCACATATTATCCTTGTGTAAGATACTTGAAATGTAATTATTTAAGTAAACAGATTCCCAGTCTCCAGAGACAACTGTACAATTTAAACTTATATTCTTGGGTTTTATATAAAAATTGAAGCTGAGCATAATTTTTTACTTTGATGACCAAAGAAAAGTATGCTTTTGGTGCACTTTCCATATCATTGGGTTATTTAGTAGAATACACTGGACCTGTAAAAATAGCCCATAAAAATGCTTTCAGCAATTTCCTTCCCTTCCTCCATTTTTTAAGCCAACTGAAAATTTGACAACTTAATACTTCCATTTATAAAAGGATGACTCCATTTCTATATTGTCACTTACATTTCAGAATTAATTTTGATAGTTAAATAATTAATACATCAGATGGGCTATTGGGCTTGAGTTTATCTCAAATAAACCCCAAGGCCCAGATAGATCTATCAGTGGTTAGGTGCTCCTGCCACACAGCAAATATAAGGGTTACTTTCAACCTTCTTTTTACCATTTCAACCAGTGCAAAAATAAATAAAAACATTTGGAATGCTCACTAGAAGATTATTTCTTAGAGAACTAGACATTGTTTTGATGTCCCATCTCTGCTAAATCATACATCAAAAACAAAAATCTATTCTGTTTGTGGAATAACCTGAGCTGCATTTTGTATGCTTAAAATTTCCAAAAAGTTCATGGCAGGTTACTTTCCTTTTTTATGAGATCTCTTCTAAAAATGGAAAAAGGTGGAGAGGCATAGAAGGAAACACATTCTTGATTATTTTCTTTTTCAGCTAAAGATATAAATTCAAAGTTGCTTGAAAACTGATAATTACATCTATTCTTCCTAAAACAAACGTAAAAGACAGAAATTTAATTTTTTCTTTGATTTTGCAAGCATTTCTGATAGAAAGTCTTTAGGTTTGATTAGAGTCCCTTCTACATTTTGGGAGGAGGTATTAAAAACAGCTCTTGAAAAAATAAAATTCTGGTCAAGGTCAAAATCTGGAAGTCAATAAGATGAATTATATATTTCTCCTTGAAACATAGCACTGAACAGGCAGGCAACTATGCATCAGTTGGCATTTTCTAAAAATGTCTTTTGGCTTGTTGGGAGAAATGGAATAGGGGTACCACTCAGTCTTACCTCTGATACTTTATCACCTCCTACCATGTAGACCCTCAATAACTGTTTAGCTTAGACATTGTCAACTGAACCAGCTCCTAACTTGCATAAATATGGATTGTCTTGACTCTAGCATTCTCCCTCTAAGGTTCTACTAACAAGCAAACTAGCCCTCTCAACCAATTGGTCATAGGATTTCTCCAAGGTGTCCGACAGGGTAAGGAGTGGAGTTGTAGGGATAGTAATATTGATGCCAAGTCTTTGGAACTTATTTAAACATCATTACATATTGAACCCTATTTGGGACATCTACCCTTAGAAATAGTGGATATTTGATTTATGGCTATTTCATCAACAGAACTTTTGTGGCATCGAATCTAAGCAACGGATAATAGTACATAAAAACTGAAAATTGTTTCTTAGCTACAACTGCTACTATTAAATTTGCAAGTTAGTTTTGTCTTCGGGGTTTCTTCAAAAACTCTGAAAACAGAATTTCTTATAAGTAATTTTATTGGAAATTTGATACTCCATACTTGAAATCCTCTTTGAGACAAGATGATGCTAAAGTAAGTGCATGCTAAAAGCTTAAAAATTCCTGATATGCTCTGATTGCTCTCACAAATTCTGCATAGCTTACTTTTTTTTTTTTAGTAGATGGGCACCTTCCTCATCAAAATGGATTAGGAATTTTTCCAATAACTGGTTACATGTTGAAAAATGAATCTAGCTCCCAAAGAAGCTGTGAGCAATTGGTTACAGCAATGGCTCCTCTTTGATGCTCCCCTTTCTCCACTTCTGACACAAGCACATTCATTAGAAACAAGAAGACATGGTGAGAGAAAAGTCAAAAGATGTCTTTCTTTCAAAATTTAGTTCTCACCATAAGAATTTTGTTTGAATTTTTAAACTTTAAGCAATAACAACAAAAACTAGTAGGGATTGTTTAAATGCCTGATCTGAAGCAAAGAATGCATTTTTGCAAAGCTATTCAGAAAATATATGTTAATTATTGAGACACAGAATTTAGTACCTCATCGCACCACCTCTCCTAACCCATTCTCAATGGCTCTAGAAACTAACAAGAAGCTGGACAGAGGAGACGGGTTACTGCTAATGTCATCACCACATCACCATTCAGTTTCTGTATGTGACCAAGAACTAGGCAAAGTAGTTGCCAGTCCTTGGGTCATACCAGTGTCCTATGTCACTCCCTTGTTGGATACAGTCTGTGAGCATTAGAGCAATGTCAGATCACTTGATGTATTCACCTGAAATGAGTCCTTTATGCTCTGAGCTAGTCTGTTTTGTTTGACTATAACCTTTGCGTGCAGTTTAGTCACACAGTTGTTGCCTGCAAAAGAGTAAGCCCTTCTTTTCAAACTTGTTGCCATGGAAGCAGCTTTTAAAAACACTGAGAACAGCACAGCCAAGTGGATTGGACCTAGCAGTGAGGAATCTAAACTTGCATTCTTTTCTTCTAAGAAAATATTCTGACACCCCAACTCTAAAGGTCATATCATTAGTAACATGAAAATAATAATTGTTTTATCACTGTTTGGAATTAATTTGTACTTCTTCAGAACTTCCAGTCATAGACAGTATTGGTATACCTTTACCCAAAACCTTGATTTGTTTTGTGAAAAAGTTCAGAATTGGCTTGGGTCCCTCTGAAGCAAATGACAAGATATTTAAAAAATTTAAAAAGAACAAAGAAGAAAAGAAGGTTCTGCTCATAGGTCATAGAAGAGGACAGGGCTTTTGTCAGAACTTCTTGATGTTTTGCCCTTCCTGGTAAGTTTTTCTCTATCATGGTTCCCAATGGAATATACCCCATATATTCTGTGAGAGGAAACTGGCACAGCTTCTGTCTCTGCCTTTTATTTTCCAGTTCTCCCAGGAGAAATAGAACAGTCATTCCAGAGCATGTAATATAAAAAAAGAAAGAAAAAGAAAAGTCAGATTAATTGATTGAACCAGAAGATTGTACAAACACACAGCATTCTGACTGTCTCAATGTTAACATTGTGCTCACTAAACAGCTTTCTTAAAATTACTGGAGCTAGATAAATACAACTGATTAATTACATAAGGAAAAAATCAGACAGATGTTAGAGCAAAGAGGCCAGAAAATTACAGTTTAACAAGTCTTCCAGGATCATTCACTCACTTTATAGTCACTTAAAACTTAAAAACAACAACAACAAAAAAACCTATTTAATCATTTTTAAACACAATTCAATAAACTCAAGAATTTATTTTGCTTAAACTATTGTATTAGGCATCCTAAGGTGATATAAAGAATTTGAGACAAGTCATTTAAGAAAATTAACACTAGAACAGAATTTAGTCAGGAAGAGTCCAATTATAGCATTCTAGCTAAATTAACTTTTTATTTTTGTCTGGAGACATTTTATCAGTTTGAGACTGCTTAATGGGACCATTCTGAAGCCTATCAGGGAACTTCCCTTCAATAAAAATAGAGATAGTAATTTTCTTAATTTTACATTCTGTCTTTCACAGAATGTAAATAGATGAATGGATTCAGAAAACTAACATTCCAGAGTCATCAGCAAACCAGCTCCTGTATGAGGTCTTTTAGTTAACAGTTCAATTTGGGAAAAGCTTGTTACAAAGCTCATTTGCATCCTCACTGCTGGATTTCTTCTTTCTACAGGGTGTTGACACTAACTTATCACTTATTTTCTTAATTCTGCTTAATGCTCTTTGACTCAGGCATCTGTCTCTATTTCAGTGAGTTACAACTCTAGCCTTCATCTTTTAGCAGCATCTAGAGGACAAGACCTTTGTTTCCGTCTCTGAGTACCCAATGCTCTCTTCATTTTAACACCAAACAGTCACCAGAGGGGAGAACCACAGAATTTTCTCTTATGAAGATGAATTGTTCCCAATGGTTGTGAATCTTCAGCTCTCTCTGGACTTGAATTTCTTCATCTCTACCTGGAGGGATTTTGCCTTTGGCTTGATTTTCTGGAACACGTCAAGCCTCACGTGATCAGGGGCTCTCTGTTGACATCCTCTGGTAGAGCTGGGTTGAGGGTGCTTTCCATTGCAAACTAGTTTTTCCTCATCATACTTGATTACCATCAAGTGTCAAGCCAATGAAGCCATGTAAGTCTGACAGGAACTTAAAGATTTATTTTGAAATAGTTATTTGTGCACTGCTGGGAAAAAAAGTTTCCTTTTCCTGAGGGAAGTGAAAGGCTTCTTCCATTTGAAGAAGCATCCAGTAGAAAATGCAAGGAGATTGGAATGGATTTCACATTAATGACCTTCAGAAGGTTATGTCCATTCTTCTTCTAAAGGTAACCTTTAAGTTTACACAGTTTCTTCAATAATTTCACCTTTATTTTTTATTCTTAGTGCTTAACAACAGTCCTTAAGAAGAAATAGACTGACAGTAGTTATTTTATATTAAATATGTGAATTATTAACTATGTGTAATGACCAGGCAGAAAGTTACTTCGAGGTACAAGTATTCCAAAGGAAGATAAACAAGGAATATCATTTGCTACAGACTTAACTGTTTTTTAAATGCTTTCTTTGTTATGGAGAAAATGACTCGTCAAAAAGATTTCACCAAAAGAATGAAATCACACCCCAAGCAATCATCAGATCTGCCACAGCCAAAATGCCTCATTAGTGATACGAAATTATGCAAAGAGAAAATACAACAGGAGGATGTAGACATTTTCGTGGGGGGAAGGAAGAAAGAAAAAGCAACCATAGTGAATTCTTGTTTATGTAAACAAAGAATGTTTTAGTGCAATGAATGAAGCTCTCTCTTGAAGGAATCCCAGTTGCAATGTCCTAGAAAACAGAAAACTATTTCAACATCATAGCATAATATATCCCAACCTTATTAGCATTGAGGCATAAAGCCAATTTTCTCAGGAGGAAAGGCCAACAAATATTACAGACACTGCCACAGATAAAGTGATTTTGTGGGCCTCAATATAGAGAAAATTAAAATAGATAATAGCTTTGTTGTAACTACAATCACTTCTATGACTGCTGAGTAAGGATAAAATACTTCTAAAATTATAAATTTCTATATAAAGCTGCTGTTAAGTTGCAGTAGGCACTGTATTTTTACATTTTAATAAGTCTCTCACATTGAATTTGACCCCCATTTCATATTTGAAATAGTAAATTGAAATGTAGGTTTTTCTATCTTATTTTTTTTTTTAAGCAAATATGCATTATCAGCATTTTCTGCTAATGACTGCCTTAAGCAATCCTGGTTGGGCTGTCAATCAAAAACTGGTGCTTAAGTAAGAGAACCCTTGAATAGATTGTCTTCCTTCCTTGCAGGCAGCTCATTCACCCGAACTCAAATCTATCTTCTTTCTCTAGTCCTCACCCTAGTCCCATCTCTTGAATTGACCCTCATCCACCTAACAGTCAGGCAACCTGCAATCTCTAGTTATGCATACTGACAACTTGTTCAATTTAACTCTTCACCAACTGAATTTTATAACTTTTCTTCTTACTCTCCAAGCATTTGATAAACCTTAACAAGTATTTTACTAGAAAAGTTTATGTTTAGTCAAGAAAATGTGCAGCTGCCATGTTAATCACCCTGAGGTCACAGGGAGACTATCACCTAAGTGGCAAGAGAATTTTAATGCTGTTATGAAAATAATACCCTATGAAGAGAGGCCATACAATTTTCCACAAAAAGCCTTTTAGAAAATCATACCCTCTTCATTGGAAGGCCAGGGACTAGAGCATGAATTTGAATCACACATTACTCACAGGTTTGCACTATATATTGCTATAGTACTAAACCTGAAGACTTTTAATAATTAAACTAGCAAAAGAACCTGTCCCTTACCTACTTTATAAGACTTTCTGGGGAGAAAATTCAATATTGATTTTCACATTCCACATGGAAAAGCTTTATCTTAGGAATGCAATTAAGGTGACTTGGGTAACTGTATATGGTATGCTTCAAAATAACCTACTATAAGCAGCATCAGCAACATCTTGGAATTTTATGAGATTTGCAATTTTTCCAGCCCCACCTGAGACTATAGCCCAAATCTATAAATCAGAAATTCTGGGTGTAGGGACAGCGATGTGGTCTTTAACAAGCTCTTTGGATTATTCTCCTGCATGCTGATATCTAAAACCATTGATCCACACTGTTCTCTGTGTAGCCAAGAATAATCAATGTCACCCACTGTAAAAGACTTAAAAACTTAAATGATAGGCTCCTTATAGGTACAATGTGTTCAGATATAAGAGCAGGAATGTCCATAATTCAAGCTTAGAACATAATTTGAAGGAAAATTAAGCCTTACAACTGTTTTTTGGTTTTTTTCCTGATAGAAGTGGGCTTCAAGCAGCTCTCTAATCAGAAAGATTTCTGATCTGCTTTTCTAGTTCTTCTAAAAAGCAGCACCTGATCTGCTTAACCTAACTGCCCCAAGTAGGCCCTGGCAAAATGACCCTGGGCAAAACAACCTTGGACATCTTTCTCTTAATTAAGTCCTGGTCATTTGCCTTAAGGCTAACCCGTTGCATAAGGAACAGTATTGAGTCTACTGAATGACAGCCTTCCCTTTTGAAAGTGTGTACTGAGATATGAGTGAGTTTGGGTTTTAGAAGATGTTTTCAAAGACTCACATGGCTCATAAAGTTTGAAAACCACAAATGTGGATACCATCCCTTGTCTCCCGAGACCTCCTTCATAGTAGCTCTCATTTACATTGGTGTGAAACTAGAATGGAGAGTCAGCACGACTTGGCCCATAAAAATTGCTTTGAAAAGGAAACAAAATTTGTGTGTGTGTGTGTGTGTGTGTAAATTTTAAGTACACACATTTAAAACATTCATAGGCCTTTTATCCTTCCTTTTGATCCAGAAAAGTAATTCCAAGTATGTAGAAGAAGGTAAGAAAGTTCAACAGTGGTATTCTGGAGGGAAAAAATGCTGTAACTGTTACAATGGGCCTCCCTTAGAAGAAGCCAAATTTGTCAGATATTTTGAAATGGTTGCTTTCTCCTCTTCCTCCTCCTCTTTTTCTTCCTCCTCCTCTTCTAGCTTTTTTCCTTCTTCAGGAATTAGGAAAACTGAGATGTCAGACCTTATTCTAGCTGATTTTCTACAATCTATGTTCCTCTCCTATTGCTGGTCAAATCTTGAGTGTTTGCATGTCCATTTGCTCTGTCTAAGGGCATTTTCTCCTTGGCGCTTTCCCCCTCGTCTTGTCCCTCTCACACCTCACCACCAGATAACTCCAGTCAAAGCCCAGTCGCTGCTTTCTCAGTCTCCCCCCTTGCATGCATCCTCATTTGCACATCATCCTGCCTTTTATTCAGAGACAAAGCCTCACTAAGAAGCTACTTCTTAGAATAATCACCAATGTCAGGCCACATAGGTGATGGGAAGTACATCTTTGCTGGAGAAGAGTTTGGGTCAGATTGGCTAGACTTTACTCAAATCCATTAGACAAGATCCAAAGCCTAGACCTCCTTCACAGTGATTTCTAGAGCAAAGTTACAGCAGCAGCCCTCCTTTGTCCACAATTCATGTGTTGTGTCATTGGTTTAAATCTTGAAATAATCCTGGATTTTTTCTCCCAGAGATGGTAGATGTGTGGTACATCAAAAGACCTTGACTTAGAAGGTAACAGATGATTTTTTTCAATCCTTCAACAGCAGTGCCATTCATCTGTAGGTCAGTGGTGCAAAGCAACATTATTCAAAAACAAAAAAGCCATAATAATTCCTGGCACAACTGTTACTGCAACAGGACTTCCCTGGATTTCATCTGCTAATTTTTATATACAGTAGGAAGCTCACAGCAAGGAGACATTTGTGGTTTTCTAAACAAGGGCAAGAGAAAGAAGTGACATGTACATATTGTATATACAGCAAAACACTGCTTGGTGTCCCCAGAGGGCCCATGAGAAGGGAGACATCAAGCAAGAAACATATCTAGGACCTCTCTTTTGCCTTTGATAGTTACCCTTCCCACTGAATAAGCTTGGTGGATAATTTTGAGAGTAAACTGAATTCATCCTGAGCCATCACCACAGGCAATCCAGACAGAAAAGGCTGGCAGGCATCTCATCATGCCAGAAACCTCCTTTTCCAAAGAGGTGTTTATGAACTCCCCATACAGAGCAAAAGAGGAAAAAACAGTCTGTTTACTGTATACACAGTTTAAGGACTCATCACATACAACCTTCAAAGACAGACAGGGGGAGAGGGAGGAAAAATTAGAGGAAATCTTACCTTGGAAAATGCAGTAAGCAATCCTAACAGCCAGTCCTGAGGGTTGCTCATATGTCTAAAGCTGTATTTTCAAGATAACTTCACTGCACTTTTGAAATTCTTAACTGGTAGTATGTCAGTAAAGCATTTGGATACTGAATCAGTTTCAAGTCTTTCTGGACAACGATTGTAATCTCTGAGAATTGCCGTTTTGAGCACACAACACATACACAAAGTTGTATGCATCATATAGTACTCATTTTGTGGGATAAACCAATGTACAATAAAGTTTCTAGTGCATTCTTTCAGTGTATTGCAGTGGTAAACTGTATGGGGGGGGACAAAAGTACGTATACCCTCATTGCTGACTATATTGTTGAAATTATGATCTTAAGCAACAATGTTAGAAATGCCTATGTAAAATAACTCCTCTAGGATCAATGAATCAATACACTTTGAATTTAGCTTTCGAAATGAGTATGTGCTCAACTTAAATATTTTTATATCTGTGGTGTTTTCCTGTTACCTTAAAGCAGCAAACAAGTGACCATACACCTGATGGTACCAAAATGGAAAATGGCCTCATTGAAATGTCAAGAGAGGAGTAAGTTATTTATAAAGTCTTCTGCCAAAGAAAATTGTGTAATGATCTGTAAAATGTAGATTAACTTCTTTTACTATAAATGTGATGGTAAGAAATACTCATCTTGTCATTCTCTATCTTTTGAAAAAGGAATATTTTGTATTTGTAATGACTAAGAAAATATTTTTAAGCCAATGTAATACACAGAAATCTTAGAAAGGAGAGGCACAATGACTAGGATCACCTGCATAAAGGTGATTAGAATTCCAACATTGGATGGAAAGTTTATCAGTCTTTCCTCTAATTCTTATACTGTACTTAATTATATTTGAGGAATTTCAACTGATTCTTTCAAATTAAAAACACTGACATTACAGACCTTGTCCAACATTAAAGTATTAAGACATTCTCATCCAAGCACCTTGAGTGGACAGAAATTACCCATCTAATTTTCTCACCTGACCATTTCATATGAGCTGACTCAGAGGTCTAACAGTGTTGCACAGAAGGCTAACAGACTATATGCACCAATCTAATCTGTGCAGTTAGCAAGAACTAGCCATTAAAATATATTCAAATGTTTTGTAAATAAATTTTGATTACTACAGTTTTGTTCAAACTGCTCTTTTAAAGTGATTAGAATTTATTTGAATTTTTTAAGTAATGTAAGTTAGATGTTGCTTTGTTGACTCTGTGATTCAATGTACACTCAGCCATATTCCTGTGGGGAAATATCAATTGTATTGACTTTCTTGGCATGAGCCAGAAGTTCATCGTTTCTCTAAGAACTGGAAGTATGAAAACAAAATCACCAAAATGAAATGCTAGTGAAGATATTAGAAACCTGTTGTATAAAATGTATTTTTAAAATCTTAAGATATATGTGATTTACACTGCCTGTTACTCTAGTCTCTTTGTGAAATAACCACAGCATAATATTTGTTAAGATCTGAAACACCAAATATTTGTGATCTTTGTATAGCACTGTTGTTATAATCTGTGATTTCAAATGGTAAACATCTTTGTTGCAATCATGTAAGCCCACAGAAGAATAAATTCTTGCTGTTATGTAAAATCAAGCTCTCAGAATTCAGATTCCCTTCAGCTGCTATACCACCAATAAATGAGAATTGATTGTGAAAAATAATTTTTAAAGAATTGAGTCTATGATCACTGTGCATTTTGTTAATGAATGAATTCAGAGAGTTTTATTTTTACCAGAAATGCTCTCAGCCAGTAAATACAACTGCTGACTTCAGCCATATGATCATTTCAGTGGTTTCTATATTCTTGATCTAACTGCTAAAAACTGGAAGCTTTGTGCAAGGTATGTCCTAACAAATGTACAATAAATGGCTTTCCCTGCATGCTGCCTGGGATATGTTGTAATTTGAAATGACTTATCAAAAACTATATATTTCATAATCCCAAATTGAACTGGCAATATTTCTCATGTGTATAACTAATGGTATATTAATATCAAAATCAAAAGCAATGTCTGTCCTATCTGTATGTTATATGTGACATTTATTCTTGTTGAATTGTACTCTGTGAAGTTTTCATTGCCCGAACTAATCAATCCTGTACAAATCATTGTCTTAACTGTTTTCTTAATCTTACCATATTTCCTAACACTGAAATATAAATGTTTGTAAATTAGCCATTCATATTTTATCAACTTTTATATATCTTTAGTGTGGCTGTATTAGTTAACCTGAACAAAGGAAAATCAAACGCTTAGTGACACTTTAGCATTTGGCTAAAATTCATTTACTCATTTATCCAACAAATATTTAGTAAGCATCTACTGTGAATTAGGTTCTTTGCCAAATATTGGAAGAACTGTTAAGAACCAAAGAAATCACTAATCTATATTGCCAAGTAAGCGTTTGTGAACTGTCCCTAAACCATTCTGAGAGTTCCATTAAGTTGAAAAATTATTTAATTTCTCCTATGCTATGAGACTGAAATTATCTACAAAAGACTCTTGGATTACAATATAATTTGTCCCAGGGAAATGCAGCTATCACTCACAGAAGTATTGAGTCTCAAAGTTAAGTTTAAAAAACAAAGCAAATAAACAAGACCCAATTTTAGAGATTTGACCCTGATTCTTGAAGAAACACTTAAAAGTTTCCCTGTTGGAAATTTTACATTGTGTTTGTTTTCAAACATTATTCTAAGGTTCTCTACACCATCAGATGACATTTCCTAAAGTGGTACCCTGTAGATGACCAAATAAGTATGTTAAAAAAGAAAAAAATGGTAGATCAAAAGACAAATATCCACAGAAGACCACAGAGGGAGGAGGAACACACACCTGGGATGTTTTCTACATGATGGATTTACTTACATGTACCATAACTGATAACTTCTTTTTAAAAGTGCTTGTGTTCGTGCCTACCCAGGGATGCCAAAAAAAAAAAAAAGTGATTGTGCATATCCACATGTACATGCCCCCCTCCCTCCATACACACACTTCCTACAGAATTCCCATTGTTCTTATTCAAGAATTTGCTCCCACTCGCTTTCAAGGTGAGCTATCACCATGACTGAGAATCTGGGCCTCAGATTCACGCAATTCAGAAGACAAGTGATCAGTGCCCTCAAAGGTGAAACCCTAAACACAAAGGCAACTGAACAATTAGAATGAAGCATGAAATCTTGTGGTTTTTGCCATGAAGGCATTTAAGATAATGAGATTCACAAGTAATCTCTGCCTTGACCTTGATATCCTAAATTAATTATTGCAGCATTTGAAATAGTACTGAACATGTTGAAAATAATTGAATCTTGCCATTCACCCAAGTATTCATTCACTGTACATATTTACTAAGCAGTGGTGGTGAGATTAGATCTATCCACACAGCCACTTACCCAAAATGGAACAGTGCTATCAATGCTGCTTTGCAGAGTCAGAAACCAAATTTAAATTCCTGTCTACTTGGGTAATCTTATGAAATTTCCTTTACCATTCCAAACCCCAATTTCCTGGTTTGTAAAACTAATAGTACTTACTTTTTAGGGATTTTGTAAAAATTGATTAAACAATTTTTGTTAAGGCCCTGACACAGTGACTAATACTCATAAAACACTCAAAAATGTTAGTTGCTATTTATATCTTCTGCAATATTTATGTTTCCTTTCTTCTGCCAGTAACACAGACTCTCCTTGACCAAACTTGAGTCAGGACCCTCTGTTAGCCTCTACTCCATGAGGCTTGAACGTTGGATTCTGTCCTTGACCAGTTTAGTCCAATTTTAGCAAAAAACCTTGCTGAGTTATTTGAACATATTGAGGGTGACATTGGACTTTAGTGAAATTCTGCTGGTCAATTTAGCAAAAACCTGCCTCCCTTGATAGCTGATCAAATTCCCCATCCTCTACCCTGCATATTTTATCACCCTGGCCTGCCTTCAGCAAGACTCCCACTGAGTTGATCTAGCAAGAATTTCTTCAAAGTTTCTTCTTAGTAATTTTCCATCCACTGATCTCTACCTTACTCCCTCGTTACAAATCCCTCTTGTCCTTTCTTTACCATAAATTGAGCTCAGTCTATCTTCACTATTGCAAAATCCCATTGCAGCAGATTCCTTCTTAAATAAAATATTCCTTACTATCTTTAACAAGTATCTGAATATGTTTTTCTTTATTACCAATAATATCCCTCATGCTGAAAGAGGAAAAGACCACGTGAGCTAAATTCTAACTCTCTTCATTGTATTAGCTTTAACTAAAACTTATTGAGTGATCACTGGGAGCCAATGTACTAAGTGCTTTATTTGTATGACATCCTAATCCTCAGAAAAACCTTCTAAAAGAAGTATAATTTCCACTCCTTTTTAAACATAAGAACTTGAGCTTAGAGAAGTGATGTATTTGCCAAAAATACACAATTACTAAATGATAAACAAGAATTAGGATTCAAATCTTTTTGACTCTAAGGTCAATTGTTGTGTTATTTTGCCTTTTAAATCAAAATTGAAAGTATCATTTGTTTTAAGCAAGCAATCATGCTGACATAAAATATCATAAAACAATACAAAATCCCCCAGTGTATACGTGGATATCATGTCAGTCAAGAAATTCCATTCAAATTTGATGTACATCTCCATAGTAACAATCATCCTGCTTCATCATTATAATATATCTTACAATTTGTGATAAGAAATTAAACAAAATACTTTATTTGATATCTCCCAGATGCAAGGAAAGCACCCTAAATAAGTTTTTCATGCATCATCAAAGTCACCTTGGAAACAGCTCATCCAACGTCACCCTCAATATTTTCAGATAACCATGGAGAAAGAATATATTTATTTCTTTCTGCTTTGGCCTGGCTTATCTGTAGATATGTGACTGGGAACAAAAATAAATTCAATTCCACTCACAAACTTATAACATATTTCTTTTCTTTTCAACAAGGCAAGTTATAAGATAATCTAGAAAACCACAATAAAAAGGACATTAATGGTGGAAGATAACCCATGAATAAGAATAATTACAAGTCCAAAACTGGGCTTGGGTATATTAAGAATTCCCTCTTATTACAAATGAATATTTTGTTCTAAGATTTCCCATAATACTAGTTATGCTTCAGGATTATTTTAAGCATCTTTGAATAGCTGTGATTCTCCAGCTGTGCCTAGTCTTTGTGTTTATTTGCTATAGGGACAGACAACATAATGAAACATAGAAATTTGCCAGTAAACCCTTCATTTAGACACAAGTAATAAATACATTTAAATGTAAGCTCCCAGGGTAATATATCCTTACATGCTTATACATGTGCAATCAAAACAAGTTCTTTATAGGATGTAGCTATTCAGTGACAGATGTAACTTTACTCCATTTGATGTACATATAAGTAAAAGTTGACATTTAACTATTGCTTGGCATCTTAGATGCTTTTTTTTAAGTGCCTGTGTCTCAAGATCTCAATATCTCATAAACTGCTAAAAATAGAATGCAATGGAGTGTTTTCAGAAATTCCAAAATGATAAATTTATAAAATGAAGATAATCTAACCCGTTGCAGGCACATCCCATCTATCTGAACCCTGACAGTGACCTGATTTTGTAGGGATATTTTTATCTTCTCATAGCAATGAAAAATTATTAAATAGTCCATATGCATAAAAGGGGCTCCTTCTGAATCTTTTCTCTTAATATATATCACTAAAAACAAGGTAGAATATAAGAGTCCATCAACAGATACTAGAAAAATATACCAAAAGGTCAAGCCTTCATGAAACAGCTATACCTGTCTGGATGTGAGGGCTTTACTCTGTGAGGAAAAAAAAAATGTGAGCAAACTTCTTTGGTTACCATGAGAACTAGAGGACAAATAACCAAGCAAGCTTACCAGATGAAAAAAACTATGTGGCCATCTGTTTTAAAACTCTAGCCAACAAATTCCAAGCACATGTAAGACCCAGTCCCAATAAAGTTAAGACTGAGGATGCACATAAAAAAACTTGATATTAATTAATCTGAAAGCACTCATGTTTGGGAACAATGTGATAAGAAATCAGGCAAAAATCTTGATTTCTCTGTTATTTATTAAAGAGAATCTATATTTTCATAACTGAAACCCCATGAGGCTTTATTCTTCATACAATAATGATGGTTCCTACTAAACCAGGTTCTCTAAATTCTGAAAGAAAGTTTGATTCAAAATTGAGATTTCTCTCTAGCATCTTTCCAGAGGATTTTCAGTACAATAGAAACAAATTTCCAGAATAACTGTGTATGAAGATGATTGGAAGCAAAGTCAGATATGGGTTCGTTTATTAAGAATTTCACAAGTGGGCTGGAGGTGTGGCTCAAGTGGTAGAGTTCTTGCCTAACAAGTGCCAGGCTCTGAGTTCAAACTACAGTACCACTTATCAGCACCGCCAACAAACAAAAAATTATTTTTTAAAAATATATACATGCATAAAGGCTCTAAAAGAACAAATATAATACCAGTGTGTCTTTGATGAAATTTTTAAAAAAGCAAAAACAACGTCAGTCCCTTTAAGATTAGTTGACCAGAGTCCTTCTTTTTACTAGAGACAGGCAATCTGTGGTGGGACAACCTATTTTATAGTCATAGGACGCATCCATACTTGACTTGCTGTGTGACCTTTGCAAAATTGCTATTCCTCAATAGCAATTTTTAATCTGTGTGGTGAATTCTGATAGTCTAAGTGGCCCTGCAGTGCAGTCTTCTAACTCCTAATATTGCTCCAGAGGGTCACTATAGAGTAATAGTTAGGATCATAAATTCAGACTACTTGGGTTCAAATTGTGACTTTGCTAAGCTGTATAATCATGTGCTCGTTATTTATTATCTCTGTACCTCAATTTCCTCATCAGTAATGTGGGGAGAGTAAGAGAAACTATCTCATGGTGTTCTTATGAAGATGAAATGAGTTAATATACTCAAAATCCTTAGCATGCTTGTCACATAGTGAGTGGCATGTGAATGTCACATACTATATTCCAGATACTTTATATGGTTGGTTCTATTTGATTAATCACCCATGGTAAACTGTGACATGATTCTTACTGTACTTCTATAAAAGATGGAAATGAACAGAGAAGAACAAAAGCCACTGGGACACAATTGGGAAGATACGAAGGTAAAAAATAGTGATTACTGGACAGTAGCCAACATACTGAGAAAAGCCATAGCTCCTGGGAATCAGCAGTGAGCAGCTCTTTTAGTGGGTGCACCTGAGCTCAGCAGCTGTCAGGGTTCAAGGTGAAGAAGTAGTAAAGCAAGAGGAGAGATGTTTGCAGGAAGCTAAGGTACATACATGCACTGAAAAAGCAAAGCCCATACAACTGCGCTCATGCCAGGTTTAGAAGTGCCAGTAAGGAAATGATACATATGCAGGGGCCATTTCAACCTGTCCACACTCTAGCCTGACTTCCCCAGAAAACAGGCACGCAAGGGGCAAAGGCCATTACCAAGCCTCAGCTCTCTGGCTCCCAGGCACCTCAAGTCCCAACATCACAGCACCAACCAGAAATCTTTCTTGACCTCTTCTGAGGAAGAGGTTAATTTTGCTAAATTTCTATTTGCTCATACAGAATATAGTCAGGAAATTAACCTAAAGCCTCAACAGTCATATGCTTGACTTGGGGTTGGCATTCATGTTGGATGGATAGACAGATGGATGAATGGATGGATGGATAAATGGATGGATGGATAGAAGAACAGATCAACGGAAAGCCCAGGGTGTAAAGATGGAATGGGGCCACTGTTACAGGTCAGATTATTGGTGAGATTCAGTTCCAAGCAATTAGAGCAGTGCTTTTAACCTTGGCCATGGAGGGCCTAACATAACCCTTGACTGAGAATCCACCATAGATCACTTAAATCAAAATGTTTACATATGGAGGTAGGTGATGGAGCTTAAGTTTGAGTATGTTTCACAAGTGTCCCAAAAAGAGTTACCAGATTCTAAAAATCAAAATTCAGGATGCCTAGTTAAATATAAATTTCAAATGAACAAATGATTTTTAGTACATTCTGAATATTGCATGGGACATTCTTAAGTAAACTACTTAGTTTAAGTAAACTAAAAATTACTTGTTATTTATTCAAGTAATAACTATGACAAATTTGCAAAGCATGGCATTAAGAAAACACAATAGCAGCAAGCTAGGATGCCCAGGACAACCAGCATTTGGCAGTCAATAGTGGGGACACAGCTCGGGAAGCAGTAATGGATCCTGGAGAGATTAATGGAATGAAAGTGAATCCTCATTTTCAGGGATGTTGGGTCAAATTGTAGGAAGCCTAGGGAGAAACTCAAGTTTAAGAGAATAGAACAGAGACTCAACTGTTTACTATAACATACTATAGGTTTTAATGGTTGGAACAATGTTGTAGAACTGAGTTCAAAATCGAGAATGGAATTTACAAATAGGCAAGATTCTTCATTCTGGCACTGTTTTCTCTACAAAGGAATAAATTTACCCAAGAACCTCGGGTATGTAATTTCAAGACAGTTTGGAAGTGACTTTAGTGTGATTAGAAGTCTTTTGGGGTAGAGGGCGAATCTGCAAGCAAGCCAACATTGATATTGATTACTCTTAAAAATAATCTCTCTGTTGACCAGCCAAGATGAAAACAATGTTAGGAGATTGAGCCTTAAGTTAGATAAATGTCAGTCACATAATTTCCTTTTGTGAAAATGGCAAAATTGAAAGATTTTGACATCAAATGAAGCATCAAAGAAAAATTAAAATATTTAAGGAGACTTTCTCCTCCTGTAAAAATCCAAACATATCCTGGCAAAAACCATGAAAAATTATAATGATAAAATATATTTCATTCGAAATGATAACAAAAAAGTATAGGAATACTCTTAATAAGAAATATGAGAAACATTTTTTAAAATGGCTATAAATTCTTGACTATAGAATTTTTAAACCTGTTGTACTTGCCGTAAGAAGGAGACTAGGTAGGAAGGAGAAACATAGAGGAAATGAACCAATTTCGGTTACAATACATATATACATGGAAATGTCACAAAGAAACTGATGTATACCTATCTTAAACAAAAAAAAAAAATCACTTTTTTTTTTTAACAGAAACAGAGAACAGTAGGGCAGAGCAGGTCCTATCCTGGGGATTGGTACCAAATCCCCAAGATAGTGGTGTGGGGGGAGAAAGTGGGGAGAGGGTGTAGGAGGGTGAATATAGTGCCAATCTTGTGTACACATGTATGTAAATGGAAAAAGAGACCTGTTGAAACTATTCCATGAATGGGAGGAGAAGTGATAAAGAAGAATGATGGAGGGGTGAATTTAACTATGACATATTGTAAAAATATGTCACAATGTACCCCCATCACAATTATAATTTAAAAACACTTATAAATTCTTTATATAAATATGAACAAAAGATGTTAGTAGAAAAATGGCAGGAGAGCTGAACACACACTTATATAGGAGTTCCCAAATAATTATGAAGAGGCACTTAACCAGCTTAAGATGCAGGAAAGACATATTAAAACCAAACATTGGTAACTTCATACCTACCAAAATGACTGGTTAAAAATTAGATGATTTCAAGTATTGGTGAGAATGTTAGTAATTAGACACTTGCTTTGTTGAGGAATATAAGTTAGTTCAAACATTCTCAATCACCTACTATATCTATGAATATACTATTGTCTAGCAATTTTACTCCTAGTATACAACAGAAATGTGTGCAAAATGTACCTAAACTCATATGAATGTATATCAACCCAAACTGGACACAACAGCTATTCACAACTACTTGATAAATCTCACAAACATAAAGTTGAATATAAGAAGGTGAGGAGTAATAATTGGGAAGAGATATGACAGAAACATCCTATTACTAGAAGTTCTAGAGATAGAAATACCTTATTACCAGGTAATGTTCTGTTTATTGACCTGGTAGAAGTTAAATGGGGATGTTCAGTTTATGATAATTTTTTTATCATTTTACTTTTCTCTTTGTATGCTACATTTTAATAAAAAGTATTTTTAAATTAATTGAGGACCTTAAAAATTGAGGACCTAAAGATTTGCATAAATTTAAGTGCCCTATTCTTGTACAGAAAAACTCTGTAAAGATGTTAAATCTTCTCAGTTGCTTGTGTCCATCCTGCTGTTATAACAAAATAACTTAGACCAAGTTGAGTAATTTATAAATTATAAATATTCTTTCTTATCGTTTTGGATGCTAGAAAGTCCAAGATCTCCAAAATTAAGGTGTCTGGTGAGGTCTTGCTCTCTGCTTCAAAATGGCACTTTTGCTGTGTCTTCACATAGAAAGAGGCAGAAAGAAGTTTCCTCAAGACTCCCTCATCATCTGTGAAAGTGGAACCATGTATTAAAGTGGAGCTGACCTAATCACCTCCCAAAGGCCCTACCACTTAATACTATCATCTCGAGTGTTTTTATGATTTGGATATGAAGTATCTCCCCAAAATACTTGTGTTGAGAGCTTGATCCCCTGCTGGTAGCACTATTTTGGAATGTTCTGGAAACCTGGAAATGTGACTGAACTGAAGGAAGTAGATCACTGCTGATGTGTCTTTGAAGGGCATATCTTGACCTGACCTATCTGTCCCTCTCTCTCTCTCAACTTACTGTCCACCATTAGGTGAACAGACTCCTTTGCCATACGCTCCTGCCACCATGATGTTCTGTCCAAGAGCATGGAGTCAAGCAACCAAGGGCTAAACTCTCTGAACCCGTTAGCCAAGATAAATCATTCCTGCCTTAAGTTGTTTCTGTCAGATATATTGGTCACAGGTAAGCACAAGTAACTAATATAAGGACTAACTTTCAATAAATGAAATTGGGAAGGAAGGCACTAACATTCAGACCATAGAATTAATTATAATCCTAATCAAAATACTAAAATTTGTTTAGGGTAAGAGGAATATCATTGCATGATATCTAAATTCATGTGAACAATATAGTAAGTAGTTCAGTCTTTCCAAATAGGCATAGAACATTTAAGCCAGGTGCCAGTGTCTCACACTTGTAATCCTAGCTACTTGGGAGGCTAAGATTGGGAGAATTGTGGTTCAAGTCTTGAGAAAAACTTCACAAGACCCCATCTCTACCAATAGCTGGGAACAGTGGTGCACGGCTGTCATCCTAGCTATGGTGGGAAATATAAAATAGGATCATTGGCCTACATAAAAAACAAGACTTTATCTCCAAAACAATCAGAGCAGGAGGGGCTGGGGGTGTGGACCAATTGGTAGAGAGCCTGCCTAGCAAGCACAAAGTCCCAAGTTCAAACCCCAGTACTGCCCAAAAGAAAAAAAACTTATATAAAAACTTAGTAGTAAAGCATAAAAGGAACGTTTTAGAAGGCAAAACTCAAAGTCTATAAGATAATAAGAAAAACAATTGCATTTTTTGTGCTGATATATTGTGCTTGTATATGAATTGTACTTGTATATGAATAGAGAAATTAATATGAAAAACTGAATGGAATTGAGAGTTCAGAAATTGACTCAGTTACATATGGCCTTTTAACTCATTGAAGGAAAAAAATTACTATTTATTGGAGCTCATTGGAACAATTGTATAATTCATCTGGAAAAACTATTGAGTCTTTGTCTCACTTCTATAACAAAACATATTTCAGACAAATTAAAGATTTAAATGAAAGTGAAATTACTATGTTATGAAGAGATGATCAATGATCACAAAAAATATTTTCTAAGATGGAAACATCAAATGTGTTAAAAATCTTGACTAACACACACAAATTCGAATTTATGTGGAAAAAAATAATATAAGCCATGTAAAAACTAAAAACCAGGAAAATAGTTGCAGCAGATAGCAAAGGACTATCTTCATTATTATAGAGTCTTACCAATTAATAAGAAAAATGTCATCGATACCAAGATGGTGGCTAGAAGGAGGAAGCAGAAAGCGAGCCTCCTATAGTGAAATCTTGGAGAGAAGCTGGAGACACACTTTGCAGGCATAATCACTGAGAAGAGGCATAACTTTGACCCTTCCACACCTCCAGCTGGCTCAGAGAATCTCCACTTCATGTTAAACGGAGAAACCAGGCAGGCCCCGGGGCCACCAGTCACCCGCGCCCAGACAGCTTGAGAAGACAAGGAACAATTACTGTCAATTAGTACACTAACGCTCCCTGTTTATACCTTTGAAACTTTCTTGTCTGATACCTTGTTCTGTTTTCTCCCTCTTGTCTGTGTATGTTTTCCCCCTTTCTTTAACTTCTTGCTTTCCATCTCAGCTCACCCTTCCATTCTAAATATTACCATTGTTATTACTACAAGCTAGAAAATACTTAATTGCACACAGTACAGGGACAGTAACAACACTAAAGACAATGACGGGAAGACAGAAAAAACAGGGAAACCAGGTTCCCCACAGCAAAAAATTAGTACAGGAACCAGAGGGGAATGAAGAAAACAGATACTCAGATCCATACTCCAACAAAATGAAGAAAAACTATGCCAAAGGACCCAATGAAGCCCACAAGAATAATTTAAAAGAAGACATACTACAGGTACTCAATGAGAATTTTATGGAGATGATACTGGATAAGGTGACCAAAATGTACAGGAGACACTCAAGAAATTCCAAGACAACAAAAATAGAGAATTTGAAAAAGCAAAAGAAGAAATAAAGGAAACCATAGAAGCATTGTATAAACACCAAAGTGAAACAGAGAACATGATGAATAACCGAATAAATGAACACAGGACAAAAATAGACAACATTAAAGAGGAAACCACCCAGGATATGGAAAACCTCAAAAAAGAGAATGAAACAGAACGGCAAAACAAAATGGAAGGCCAATCCAGCAGAATAGAACAAACAGAAGACAGAATCTCAGAACTTGAAGATGAAATGGTAATTAAAGGAAAAACTGAAGAACTATTAGTTAAACAACTCAAGACATGTGAAAAGAAAATGCAATAACTCACCGACTCCATCAAAAGACCAAACTTGAGAATCATGGCCATCGAAAAAGGAGAAGAGGTGCAAGCGAAGGGAATGCGTAATATATTCAACAAAATAATAATGGAAAATTTCCCAAATCTAGAGAAAGATATTCCCATATAGATGCAAGAGGCCTCCAGGACAACAAACAGACCAGATCAAAATAGAACTACCCCACGACATATCATCATTAAAACAACAAGTTCAGAAACTAAGGAAAGAATATTGAAGGCTGTAAGAGAGAAAAAACAAGTAACATACAAAGGTAAACCCATCAAAATCACAGCAGACTTCTCAACAGAAACATTAAAAGCAAGAAGAGCGTGGGGTGAGATCTTCCAAAACACTGAATGAAAATAACTTCAACCCCAGGATACTCTACCCAGCAAAACTATCATTCAAAATAGATGGAGCAATAAAAGTCTTCCATGATAAGCAGAAACTAAAACAATATGTGACCACAAAGCCACCACTACAGAAGATTCTGCAAGGGATTCTGCACACAGAAAGTGAAACCCAACTTAACCGTGAAAAGACAGGCAGCACCAAACCACAGGAAAAGAAAAAGCAAGACAGTAGAGAGTAACATCAAGTTAGGTACACACAATCAAACCTTCAAACAACTAAGACAACTAAATGGCAGGAATCACCACATACCTATCAGTACTAACACTTAGTGTTAACAGACTTAATTCACCCATCAAAAGGCACCGCTTGACAAAATGGATTAAAAAGGAAAATCCAACAATTTGTTGCTTACAGGAGACCCATCTCACTGACAGAAATAAGCATAGGCTTAGGATGAAAGGCTGGAAGAAGATTTACCAAGCCAATGGCCCACCAAAACAGGCAGGAGTAGCAATACTTATCTCTGACAAAGTAGACTTCAAACCTACATTGATCAAACGAGATAAAGAAGGACATTCCATACTAATAAAAGGGGAAATAGACCAAAAGGAAATAATAATTATCAACCTGTATGTACCCAATGTCAACACACCCAATTTCATCAAACATGCACTGAGAGACCTAAAAGCATATATAAACGCCAACACAGGGGTTGTGGGAGACTTTAACACCCCATTATCATCATTAGATAGGTCATCCAAACAAAAAAATCAATAAAGAAATCCAAGACCTAAAATATGCAATAGATCAAATGGACCTAGTTGATGTCTACAGAACATTTCATCCAACTTCTACACAATATACATTCTTCTCAGCAGCCCATGAAACCTTCTCCAAAATAGATCATATCCTAGGGCACAAAGCAAGTCTCAGCAAATATAAGAAAATAGAAATTATACCATGCATACTCTCTGATCACAATGTAGTAAAAGTAGAGCTCAACAACAAAAGTAAAGACAAAAAACATGCAAACAGCTGGAAACTAAATAACTCATTACATAATGAACAATGGATCATCGATGAAATAAAAGAGGAAATTAAAAAGTTCCTGGAAGTCAATGAAAATGAAAACACAACCTACCAGAACCTATGGGACACAGCTAAGGCAGTCCTGAGAGGAAAGTTTATAGCCACGAGTGCATATATTAAAAAGACTGAACGATCCCAAATCAATGACCTAATGATACATCTCAAACTCCTAGAAAAACAAGAACAAGCAAATCCCAAAACAAATAGAAGGAGAGAAATAATAAAAATAAGAGTTGAAATCAATGAAATAGAAAAAAAAAATACAAAGAATTAATGAAACAAAAAGTTGTTTCTTTGAAAAAATAAACAAGATCGATAGACCCCTGGCAAACCTGACTAAAATGAGGAGAGAAAAAACCCAAATTAGTAGAATCAGGAATGCAAAAGGGGAGATAACAACAAACACCACGGAAGTCCAGGAAATCATCGGAGACTACTTTGAGAACCTATATTCAAATAAATTTGAAAATCTTAAAGAAATGGACAGATTTCTAGATACATATGATCATCCAAAACTGAACCAAGAGGAAATTAATCACCTGACTAGATCTATAACACAAAATGAAATTGAAGCAGCATCAAGAGTCTCCCCAAAAAGAAAAGTCCAGGACCAGATGGATTCTCTGCTGAATTCCATCAGACCTTTAAAGAAGAACTGATACCAACCCTCCTTAAACTGTTCCATGAAATAGAAAGGGAAGGAAAACTGCCTAAACATTTTATGAAGCCAGTATTACACTTATCCCAAAACCAGGCAAAGACACCTCCAAAAAGGAGAACTATAGGCCAATCTCCTTAATGAACATTGACACAAAAATCCTCAACAAAACAATGGCAAACCGAATTCAACAACACATCAAAAAGATTATTCACCACGACCAAGTAGGTGTCATCCCAGGGATACAGGGGTGGTTCAACATATGAAAATCAATAAATGTAATAAACCACATTAACAGAAGCAAAGACAAAAACCACTTGATCATCTCAATAGATACAGAAAAAGCCTTTGATAAGATCTAACACCATTTCATGATAAGAGCTCTAGGAAAACTAGGAATAGAAGGAAAGTACCTCAACATTATAAAAGCTATATATGACAAACCTACAGCCAGCACTATACTTAACAGAGAAAAACTGAAACCATTCCCTCTAAAATCAGGAACCAGACAAGGATGCCCACTATCTCCACTCCTATTCAACATAGTACTGGAATTCCTAGCCAGAGCAATTAGGCAAGAAGAAGGAATAAAAGGAATGCAAATAGATAAAGAAACTGTCAAAATATCCTTATTTGCAGATGACATGATCCTATACCTTAAAGACCCAAAAAACTCTACTCAGAAGCTTCTAGACATCATCAATAGCTACAGCAAAGTAGCAAGATATTAAATCAACATAGAAAAATCATTAGCATTTCTATACACTAACAATGAGCAAACTGAAAAAGAATGTATGAAAGCAATTCCATTTACAATAGCCTCAAAAAAAAATCAAATAACTAGGTGTAAACCTAACAAAAGATGTGAAAGACCTCTACCAGGAAAACTATACATTTCTGAAGAAAGAGACTGAAGAAGACTATAGAAAGTGGAGAGATCTCCCATGCTCATGGATTGGTAGAATCAACATAGTAAAAATGTCGATACTCCCAAAAGTAATCTACATGTTTAATGCAATTCCCATCAAAATTCCAATGACATTCATTAAAGAGATCATAAATCTACCATGAAATTTATATGGAAACACAAGAGGCCATGAATAGCCAAGGCAATACTCAGTCAAAAGAACAATGCAGGAGGTATCACAATACCTGACTTCAAACTATATTACAAAGCAATAACAATAAAAACAGCGTGGCACTGGCACAAAAACAGACATGAAGACCGGTGGAACAGAATAGAGAACCCAGATATGAAGCCACACAACTATAACCAACTTGTCTTTGACAAAGGTGCTAAAAATATACGATGGAGAAATAGCAGCCTCTTCAACAAAAACTGCTGGGAAAACTGGTTAGCAGTCTGCAAAAAGCTGACACTAGGTCCATGTGTATCACTCTATACCAATATTAACTCAAAATGGATCAAGGATCTTAATATCAGACCACAAACTCTAAAGTTGATACAGGAAAGAGTAGGAAATACTCTGGAGTTAGTAGGTATAGGTAAGAACTTTCTCAACAAAACCCCAGCAGCACAGAAACTAAGAGATAGCATAGACAAATGGGACCTCATAAAACTAAAAAGCTTCTGTTCATCAAAAGAAATGGTCTCTAAACTGAAGAGAACACACACAGAGTGGGAGAAAATATTTGCCAGCTACACATCAGACAAAGGACTGATAACCAGAATATATAGGGAACTTAAAAAACTAAATTCTCCCAAAACTAATGAACCAATAAAGAAATGGGCAAGTGAACTAAACAGAACTTTCTCAAAAGAAGAAATTCAAATGGCCAAAAAACACATGAAAAAATGCTCACCATCTCTACCAATAAAGGAAATGCAAATTAAAACCACACTAAGATTCCACCTCACCCCTGTTAGAATAGTCATCATTAGCAACACCACCACCAACAGGTGTTGGCTAGGATGTGGGGAAAAAGGAACCCTCTTACACTGTTGGTGGGAATATAAACTAGTACAACCACTCTGGAAAAAAATTTGGAGGCTACTTAAAAAGCTAAACATTGATCTACCATTTGATCCAGCAATACCACTCTTGGGGATATACCCAAAATACTGTGACACAGGTTACTCCAGAGGCACCTGCACACCCATGTTTATTGCGGCACTATTCACAATAGCCAAGTTATGGAAACAGCCAAGATGCCCCACCACCGACGAATGGATTAAGAAAATGTAGTATCTATACACAATGGAATTTTATGCAGCCATGAAGAAGAACGAAATGTTATCATTCGCTGGTAAATGGATGGAATTGGACAACATCATTCTGAGTGAGGTTAGCCTGGCCCAAAAGACCAAAAATCGTATGTTCTCCCTCATATGCGGACATTAGATCAAGGGCAAACAGAACAATGGGATTGGACTTTGAGCACATGATAAAAGCTTTAGCACACAAGGGAGGGGTAAGGATAGGTAAGACACCTAAAAAACTAGCTAGCATTTGTTGTCCTTAACGCAGAGAAACTAAAGCAGATACCTTAAAAGCAACTGAGGCCAATAGGAGAAGGGGACCAGGAACTAGAGAAAAGGTGAGATCAAAAAGAATTAACCTAGAAGGTAACACACATGCACAGGAAATTAATGTGAGTCAATGCCCTGTATAGCTATCCTTATCTCAACCAGCAAAAACCCTTGTTCCTTCCTATTATGGCTTATAGTCTCTCTTCAACAAAATTAGAAATAAGGGCAAAATAATTTCTGCTGGGTATTGAGCTGGTGGGGGGGAGAGGGAGGGGGCCGAGTGGATGGTAAGGGAGGGGGTGGGGGCAGGTGGGTGAAATGACCCAAGCCTTGTATGCACATATGAATAATAAAAGAAAAAAGAAAAAGAAAAATGTCATCAAGCCAAGGTTAAAATAGAAGACTAAAGCAAAGAGGCTTTAAATATATTAAAATATAATAAATTTATAGTGACTTTAAAAGTAGTCTAAGTCATTTTTGACTGTGAGGTTTATTAATGATAAGAATGTTCCCATGTTTTAAAGCAGAGTTCCCATGGAATACAAATTCAAACTGCAAATTTTCACCTAGTGAATTGGCCATGATCAAAACTTTGGTTATGTACCCCACTAATGAGCGTGGATATACACCCTCTGTAAATGTTAAATTATCATTTGCATTGTCTATTTAGGTCCCTACAACTGATGAGGAAGCAGACACTCTCATTCAGAACTCTCATTCATCCTGACTTGAAGAAGTCAACTAAAGTTTACTGTCTTTGAAAGCCAATTTGACAATGTGCTCCAAATTTTAAATCCTTAGACTTTTTGATAATCACATTTACACTGCTATATTTTTTTCTCTGCAAGGCTATGCTTACATATGTATACAGATACATAAAATATATTTGGTTATGCATTGGTATGGAACTCAGATGCCCATAAATACATCATGTCATGTCTATTCAACAAAAGATTAAGCAACTCCTAAGAAGAATAAGATCCATTGTTTATGTAAAGATAAAGAATAACTTCCAAGATTTATGAAAAGGTATAGAATTCAATGTATCAGTATTTGTGTAAAATATTTTGGCAGGAAGCATAAACAAAGATCTGCTTGGACACATGCAGAGTGTCTCTGGAAGCAGTCATCAGAAAGTCATTGGAGATTTACCTTTTGGGACTAGAACTGAAAGACAAAGAGTCAGGAGACCATACGACACAGTTTTTGTAAAACTTGAAATCTGTCAAATCTTACTAAGCCAACAGCAGCAACAACAACAAAGAAAAAATAAATCAAAGTAATTCTTTTGCCTGTGAATTTGGGTGAGCCTTGCCATATGGGCAGAGATTCTTCTTAGCACCTACTGCCTCCACTTTGCTGAGCAAGGTGGTGGAGGCAATGTTGCTGTCATCTCCTTTTGGATGCCTTACTGTGCAGTGGCTAGAGCTCTCACCATGAAAGCAAACATCACCAGGGAAGTCAAGTGTTCTTTGGGTTTTCCTCACTGAAGTAGGTTTAAGTACTTACCCACTCGACACCTCTGTATTGGGTTCATCTGTGAAATAGGAATTATGATAATGCCTGCCTAATATTCAGGCTTGTGTGATCATATGAAATTATGTTCATGAAAATGCTTCATCAACAGCTGCTATCATCATTTCTATTACCGACTTAGGTCTGTGAAATTCCGTTTTCAAAATCACTAGTTTAGTTGTACACATTTGTAATATATCTTTTGACGAAGGTGTCATAAAAGTCCTTTCCCTGCTTGTGCAAATAAGCCGAAGCAAATACAGTTCATGGCTCTCTCATCCTGCGTGAAAGATGATACATGTTTCAACAGACACAGCAGGCATTGAGGCTGATCCTGTCTCACCCCATGTCCAGGGAGAGTTTTTATAGCCTCTCAGAAAATGAAGTTGATTATTCATCGCATGCCTGTATTCACTACTCATCTACTCTATTTCCCCAGTGATAGTTATCAATAGCTTTCAGGACTGCTTCAGATTGGAAATGTGACATTTCACAAATAGCAAAGAGCCCTAGAGAAAGGACCTGTGACTTCCTAATTTTGAAGTAAATTGAGGAGCAATGGGTGCCTTCTTTCTCTTCTCACTGTCCATGTAGGGATATTCTTCCAAAACACCAACTTCCTCTTGCTTTAATTCATACCAAAAACTATTCTTCCAGATGCCAGTGGTCCCTCCTTGACTTCTGCTGGCTCAGCTTAACCCATCTCCACCATTTTTGTCAGGGCCTTAGGAAGGTCTACCCAAGTCATACTAAGTCCTCATCCAGACCCATGTCTGCTTCTCTTCTAACCACATGCACAGTCTAAAAAGCTGGCTTTATACAGGTCTTCCTCTTGCTATCACAAATGTTAAAGTGAGGACTTTCCCTAAAATTATCCCTCAAGGAAGAGATCACATTTATTACATCCTTACAAAGTCTAAAAAATAGGCATAGTCTGTGCAAGTTTGTGAGACCATAGCCTGAAATGCCCACAGTTAGTGTTAGTTTATGTGTGTATAGGTGTCACATGATGGATTATGTGTGAGCAACAAAGAAATAAGAAATACAATAAAGAAGTAGTGATTATTCCTGGGATATGGACCCCTAATTGTGAGTGCCACAGGTCACTATAAACAAGTCTTTAAAAGATCTAAAAAATCAACACAATAATAAATTACATTATGGCTATCATAAACACACGTACACAAAAGGAATGAAAATCAAGTATACTAATGCTTTCTAAATATGCTTTTGTGACTGAGAGTAATAAATGCCAGTAGAAAGAGTATCATCGCAGATTAAAGGAGACCATGTCTCAAAAAATTTAGATGAAAATGAAAATTATGTACTCTGGAATATGTTAAATGAATGATTCAACAGTGTCTATATTGAAGAGGATATTAATTCTGAATATTTATGTGTTTTAATAAAATTATGAAACATGGAGAGTAGAAAAAAACTGTTATTATGAGGGTTTTTTTGGGGGGATGGTTTTGGTAGGACTGGGGTTTGAACTTTGGGCTTCACACTCACATAAGAAAGCATCTACCACTTGAACCACACCTCCAACCCATATGGTCTGTTTATTTTGGAGATGGGGTGTCTCATGAACTATTTTCCTGGGCTAGCCTAGAATCACAATCCTCCTTATTTCAGCTTCCCTAGTAGCTAGGATTACAGGCAGGAGCCAACAGTGCCTGTTTTTCAATTACTGTATTTTAATATGTTTATTCAACTAAAGAAAGTATAGAATATTTTCTTACATTTATTTGGATCCTGAAAAGTGTATAAGTCTCTTGTGTGTGCCTATGGTACTTCCTAAGTGAGAAAGTGGGAGACACTTTATCTGGAGTCTCCTCCTACTTGAGCTTGTATATTAGCCAATCCAGTTTCTCCCCATCTCATATATTCACATATTCTTAGAATGGAAGCCCAAAATAATGACTTAATAGTCAAAAATCATATGAAGCAGTAATAACAGCATTTGAACTAGAACCAGGTCTGTACTTAGCTCCAGTTCAGAAAGGAGGAAGCCACTGTAGTCAGAAAGAGCAGTCCCAGCAAAATCCAGAGACAGAAAGAAATGTTGGACAAGAAAGAAGACAGTAAACTGAGAGATTCTCTAGGATGGTGGAAAGAGACTAGAAAAGTTGAATTATTCTTTTCTCAAGTAGCTATATTCTCTTTTCCTACTGAAAAAATAAAACATACTGTGGTAGAACTGTGGTTTGTTTTCATTTCTTTAATGGACTAATTTGTACTCAACTCCATAAACTATTGTCAGGAGAAGCTACCATGCAGTTGGCCCCTCCATGAAAGGAAAGACAGATATGAGATTGTCCTCTCCTGAAAATGTTGTTGGAATCAACATTGGTCATGTGATCCAATCTAGGCCAATTAGAATCTTTCTGGAGAAACTTTCTTTCTTCCTGAGATCACAGAGGAGAAATAACAAAAACCAGAACTGCTGTTATCTGTGTTTCCTGGTCACATGGAGAAAGCTTATCTTCAGTGGGAGAGGATAAGGCCAAGTTTCAGAGAGAAACAAGGCCCAAGAAATTTAATGAAGGAGAAGAGAGAATGTTGTTTTGAGTACCTCATTCCAGCTGTTCCTGAAATTGCCTGTAAACTTCTTAGTCATATAAACTATTTAATTTCCCTTTTTATTCAAACCAACCATTTTACAACTCTTGAGGAAAGTATAGACAAACAAAAAGAATAAAATAGAAATAAACAGACATAGTTACTATCCAGGAATGAAAATGAAAACATACAGACATATGCACACTTGCATGTGGAAATACAGTTTCACTAAGGATTTGTGGTACTGGAATTTGAACTCAGGGCCTCACACTTGCTAAGCATGTGCTCTATTGCTTACCACTCTGCCAGACCCTGTTTTTGTGATAGAGTCTCAAAAACTATTTGCCTGGGTTGGCTTTGAACTGCAGTCCTCCTGATCTCTGCCTCCTAAGAAGCTAGGATTACAGCAGTGAGCCACTGGTGGCTGGCTAAAGATTTTGTTTTTAACAGTAATACTACAAATATATTTTAATAGCAAATTTCACCGCTAATGTTAACTGTATTATTAGTCACTTTTGTGAGAGTGAGCCATCTCTTAAAAAAAAATCTCTGGGCAAGCAAAGAGTTTCAAATTAGATTGTTAAGACCCAGCAAGGTTGGATAGGTAAAATGGGACCAATGGATGAAAGATGTTAAATGCCAGGTGGAGACATGAACAACAGTGTCAGCAGGGTTTCACAGTTCCATTATTCTATCTATATTCTTCTTTTATTTTCTATTATGGCACTATTTGAAGCTTTAAGATAACTCCTGAGGGATTAATAACCACAATTTACAGGGAGCTCAAAAAATTAAACTCCCAAAGAATCAATGATCCAAGAAAAAAGTGGGCAAAGAAACTGAACAGGAATTTTTCAAAGGAAGAAGTCAAAATGGCCAAAAACCACAAGAGGAAATGCTCCACAACCTTGGCCATAAAGGAAGTGCAAATTAAAACTACACTAAGATTCCACCTCACTACTGTAAAATGGATCATTTTAAGGGGAAGGTATTAACAGGAGGGGGAGGGTAAATGAAAAGGGTAGAGGAGGGTGAATATTATTAATGTATTTTCTACATATGTATGAATATGGAATATTGAAACCTGTCAATGTCATTTTAAGAATGGGGAAGGGGAAGAGTGACAACAATGGAGGGAATGAACTAAATTGGGGTACATTGTATGTATATATAGAAAGGTCACAACAAAACCCCCTTTACAGCTATTATAAACTAACAAAAAATGTTTTTTTAAAAAAGAAAGCAGCCAGGGTGAGAATACCTGCACCACAGTAGTCTGGAAATGCTCCAAAGCTTGACTTTTAGTAAACCACTGTCCTGGTTCCTGACTTTCACCTCAGAACAAGGGCTCATAATTCTTGACCATATTTCATCTACATAATATTGCTTTTCACATACACAAAATAAGCATCCCTTTTTATTTGTAAGCTTAGTGGACTCTTCTTCCTTGTGTAAGAAAAGCCATCTTTTCTATCAAAGTATGTCACCCTCTTAGATTGCTTAAAATTCCTCATATCACCATCTAAGGTTGCTTGTATTATTTAAAGGGTTCTTGTTCCTTCTTCCAGATTCTTGTACAGCTCCATTGCCTGTGAAAATTTCCTGCTAAACCATGTGTCCTAACCCATCCTTCAAGCCTTTTAGCAAATTGGAGAGACTGTGAACCTTTGACCTGGACAAATCCTAGGTAAGGGACAGGTACAACTGTGTCAGCAATATAAGGAGAGCCACTGTCCACCATTTTGTGCTGTGCATCTGCTCAGCTGCAGTGAATGCATGCTTGTACCCTTTTGATAAAAAGAAATTGCCTAACCTGACTAAAATGAGGAGAGAAAAAACCCAAATCAGTAAAATCAGGAATGCAAAAGGGGAGATAACAACAACACCACAGAAGTCCAGAAAATCATCAGAGACTACTTTGAGAACCTATATTCAAATACATTTGAAAATCTTGAAGAAATGGACAGATTTCTAGATACTTATGATCTTCCAAAACTGAGCCAAGAGGACATTAATCACCTGAATAGAACTACTACATTAAAAAAAAAATTGAAGCAGCAATCAAGAGTCTCCCCAAAAAGAAAAGTCCAGGACCTGACGGATTCTCTGCTAAGTTCTATCAGACCTTTAAAGAAGAACTAATATCAATCCTTCTTAAACTGTTCCAAGAAATGGAAAGGGAAGGAAAACTGCCTAACACATTTTATGAAGCCAGTATTACACTTATCCCAAAACCAGTCAAAGATAGCTCCAAATAAAAAAAACTATAGGCCAATCTCCTTAATGAACATCGACGCAAAAATCCTCAATAAAATAATGGCAAACTGAAATCAACAACACATCAAAAAGATCATTCACCATGCCCAAATAGGCTTCATCCCAAGATGAAGGGGTGGTTCAACATATGAAAATCAATAAATGTAATAAACCACATTAACAGAAGCAAAGACAAAAACCACTTGATCATCTCAATAGATGTAGAAAAAGCCTTTGATAAGATCCAACACCATTTCATGATAAGAGCTCTAGGAAAACTAGGAATAGAAGGAAAGTACCTCAACATTATAAAAGCTATATATGACAAACCTACAGCCAGCACTATACTTAACAGAGAAAAACTGAAACCATTCCCTCTAAAATCAGGAACCAGACAAGGATGCCCACTATCCCCACTCCTATTCAACATAGTACTGGAATTCCTAGCCAGAGCGATTAGGCAAGAAGAAGGAATAAAAGGAATACAAATAGATAAAGAAATTGTCAAAATATCCCTACTTGCAGACGACATGATCCTATACCTTAAAGACCCAAAAAACTCTACTCAGAAGCTCCTAGGCACCATGAACAGCTATAGCAAGATAGCAGGATATAAAATCAACATAGAAAAATCATTAGCATTTCTATACACTAATAATGAACAAACAGAGAAAGAATATATGAAAACAAATCCATTTACAATAGCCTCAAAAAAAAAATCAAATAACTAGGTGTAAACCTAACAAAGGATGTGAATGACCTCTACCAGGAAAACTATAAACTTCTGAAGAAAGAGATTGAAGAAGACTATAGAAAGTGGAGAGCTCTCCCATGCTCATGGATTGGTAGAATCAACATAGTAAAAATGTCGATACTCCCAAAAGTAATCTACATGTTTAATGCAATTCCCATCAAAATTCCAATGACATTCATTAAAGAGATCACAAATCTACCATGAAATTTATATGGAAACACAAGAGGCCATGAATAGCCAAGGCAATCCTCAGTCAAAAGAACAATGCTGGAGGTATCACAATACCTGACTTCAAACTATATTACAAAGCAATAACAATACAAACAGCATGGTACTGGCACAAAAACAGACATGAAGACCGGTGGAACAGAATAGAGAACCCAGATATGAAGCCACAAAACTATAACCAACTTGTCTTTGACAAAGGAGCTAAAAATATATGATGGAGAAATATCAGCCTCTTCAACAAAACTGCTGGGAAAACTGGTTAGCAGTCTGCAAAAAACTGAAACTAGATCCATATATATCACCCTATACCAATATTAACTCAAAAATGGATCAAGGATCTTAATATCAGACCCCAAACTCTAAAATTGATACAGGAAAGAGTAGGAAATACTCTGGAGTTAGTAGGTATAGGTAAGAACTTTCTCAACAAAACCCCAGCAGCACAGAAACTAAGAGATAGGATAGATAAATGGGACCTCATAAAACTAAAAAGCTTCTGTTCATCAAAAGAAATGGTCTCTAAACTGAAGAGAACACCCACAGAGTGGGAGAAAATATTTGCCAGCTACACATCAGACAAAGGACTGATAACCAGAATATATAGGGAACTCAAAAAACTAAACTCTCCCAAAATTAATGAACCAATAAAGAAATGGGCAAATGAACTAAACAGAATTTTCTCAAAAGAAGAAATGCAAATGCCCAAAAAACACATGAAAAAATGCTCACCATCCCTAGCAATCAAGGAAATGCAAATTGTAACCACGCCAAGATTCCACCTCACCCCTGTTAGAATAGCCATCATTAGAAACACCAACAATAACAGGTATTGGAGAGGATGTGGGGGAAAAGGAACCCTTATACACTGCTGGTGGGAATGCAAACTAGTACAGCCACTCTGGAAAAAGTTTGGAGACTTCTTAAAAAGCTAAACACAGATCTGCCATATGATCCAGCAATACTACTCTTAGGGATATACCCAAAGGAATGCAACACAGGTTACTCCAAAGGCACTTGCACACCCATGTTTATTGCAGCACTATTCACAATAGCCAAGTTATGGAAACAGCCAAGAGGCCCCACTATTGATGAATGGATTAAGAAAATTTGGTATTTATACACAATGGAATACTTCTCAGCCATGAAGAAGAATGAAATCATCATTTGCAGGTAAATGGATGGAACTGGAGAACAGTATCCTGAGTCAGGCCCAGAAGACCAAAAAATCATATGTTCTCCCTCATATATGGACTTTAGATCAAGAGCAAACACAATAAGGGGATTGGACTTTGATCACATGATGAGGTGAGAGCACACAAGGGAGGTATGAGAATAGGCAAGAAACCCCCAAAAAACAAAATAGCATTTGATGTCCTCAATGCAAAGGAACTAATGCAGAAACTTTAAAGTGACAGAGGCCAATAGGAGAAGGGGACAAGGAACTAGAGAAAAGGTTAGTTCAAGAAGAATTAATTTAGAATGTAACACATATGTGTAGGACAGCAATGTGAGTAAACTCCGTATATAGCTATCCTTATCTCAACTAGCAAAAACCCTTGATCCTTCCTATTATTGCTTATATTCTCTCATCAACAAAATTAGAGATAAGGGCAAAATAGTTTCTGCCTGGTAGTAAGGGGGTGACGTAAGGGAGGGAGGACGTAGGGGGAAAGGGAGGGTGTAGAGGAAAGGGGGGAGAAATGACCCAAACATTGTATGCACATGTGAATAAAAAGAAATAAAAAAAAAGAGGAATATTTGAAATTCAGAGGATCTGTGAATGTAACAGCATCAGTTTAAGGTATATGATAAAAAAATTATTAATGATGCAAATAATGAAAGAAAATACTCAATAATCAAGAGATAAAATAATCAAAAGAAAAAGAAAATGATCCAAGTATTAGAGTTAGTAGATAAAGGTTAAAAAAAAAAAAAGGTAGAAAGAAAGAAAAGAAATTGCCTTGTCAAAATTTTCTGTGTCTCTCATATGTCTGTTTTTTGGCACCAGAGGATTTTTAATTCCAACAATTTGGAGCCTTGTCAGGGGTTTTACATTCCATCCATGAAGCCCCCCTATACCCTCCCCACCCCGGCACTCCCCCCACTCCCCCATCCTCCCACTGCCCTTCCCAGGAAGATGCTTCATGCTGCCTGGTTGCAGTGGCTCTGAGGTTCAGCAGACAGAAACAACTTTCCAGATCTGCAAATAAACTCAGACTCCAGAAATTCTTGACCACATGGGTAAAAAAGCTCTAAAGACAGGGACCAGGGTGACTGCATATGTTTGTGCACAGATCAAGACAGAAAACATCACAGGGGTGGCCTAGTAATGTCTTGGTGGTTGGGATATTGGAGGCTGTGCGATGCGTAAATGAGATGTGCTGGGTGACGTGAAATAAAAGTGAAGTCCTGATCTGCAGTTCTATGGCAACCTCATATGGTTTAAGAAGGAATTAGATTCTTGAATCTAACCCAAGTCAGGGGTTTATACTGCCCTGCCAGGTACCAAGAGCACCTCAAGCTCCCACAAGGGATGCAGTTGGAGACAGACAAAGCAAAAGAGAATCAGAGTGCAAGAAACCTACAAGGCAAAAGGGGAGCTGAGCTCCTAATAAACAACTAGAGCACAGTTGAACAAAAGGGAGAAATGGGAAATAAAGGCTGCAAAGAGTGAGGTCAACAAACAAACGTCCAGGATAAAATACCCTCTGAGAGCCTCCTAGGAAAGATGTTAAAATATTGGGATGATCATGCCCATACTAAAGGGAAAAAGAAACAAAGAATGGTCAAATACTGCTGTTTTATCTGGCCTCAAGAACTGATCTTAAAGCTTTTAGTTTCTTGGCCAAAAGTTGGAACTGATGAAGACTGGATCTGCCAACTATTAATTGAACATTTAAATGACAAGAGCACAGTCACTCTAGGGGATGGACTATGCCCTGTTGAGACAGAGTCCTGTAGTCTTGTTTTCACTTAAAAAGAAGGGAAAAAACAAAAAAGAAATAAAAACATTGAAACTCCTTCTGACTGGGATTTACTATCCTCTCTTCCCCCCCCCCCCTTATAACCCCACTGCTCCTCCCACTCAGGTGCCAGAGCCACCCCAGCATCTCCCCCCAGGCTCCCACTTCCCCACCTTCCCCTCCCAGTCTCTACCTCCCTTCAACTCCTTGCCCTTTTACCCCCTGCTGGAAACCCCTCCCTACCTTTACTTCAAAGAGAGTTAGAACAATGTGAGACTTTGAGAATCTACCTTTTCCTGAGTCTGAAAGAAAAAAACCCCACTCCCTCTTTCCCTTCAGGGAGGTTCTCCCCAGAGGAGGTGAAATTGGGTTTGTAAATGCCCCTCTTACCAGCTCTGAGGTCCAAAATTTTAAAAAGGAGTTGCAACCCCTTCTTGAGGATCCCTTCAGGGTCTCAGAACAGGAAAACCAATTTCTGGGACCACAGATAATATACTATGTCTATATTGGGAATTCTCTTCTCAGGGGAGGAAAGAACCATGATCCACAGAGTAGCAATGGCTATCTGGGAGTGCAAACATCCCCCGGGACAGAATGTCCTGGAGGCTGATGTTAAGTTTTCTAATCAAGATCCCCAATGGGATAACAACACCCCACCCCAGGACATAGAGAAAATATGAGGGACTTGAGAAATTTGATAATAAGGGGAATCTGGGAATCAGTGCAAAGGTCACAAAACCTCTCCAAGATCTTTAATGTCCAAAAAGGGAAGGACAAGGGATCTACTAGGTTCACGAGCCACCTAAACAATCAGATGAGAAATTATGCTAGATTAGACTTAGACAATCCTTTAGGCCAGGGGATGTTGAAATTTCACTTTGTTACAAACATCTGGCAAAATATAGCAAAAAAAATTACAAAAACTAGAAAATTGGAAAAATAGATCCATGGAGGAATTATTAGGAGAGGCACAAAAGGTATATGTAAGGAGAGTAGAAGAAAAACAAAAAGCAAAGATTATGTTGCCCACTACCAAGCAGGTTAATAGGAGAAGTCTGAACCAGCACCCTGTTGGACCTCAACTGGCCTAGTCCCCACATCAGGGTACAAGAGACTGGAAAATCAGAGGATAAAACAAAGAAGAGGGGAAAATAAATGCTTTAAATGTGGAAAGCCTGGACACTTTAAGAAAGAATGTCCAGAAGAGGAAAAAGAGCATAAGGAAACCATTCCCTTGATGACCTTTGATGAAGAATAGGGGAGTCAGGGGCTCTTTTACATTGAAGGGTCCCACTCAGAGCTCTTGATAAATTTAGAAGTGGGACCATAACATGAAGTTGTCACTTTCTTGATTGACTCAGTGCCTCCAGATCTTCTCTCTGTCTTCTGCCCAGGGGCTTACTCCATTCCTCAGAGAGATTGTTAGTTTCTAGAATAAAAGGAGGAAGCTTTCCAACTCAAATATTACAGGAAGCAGACACTTATTTCTAAAACAAGACAGCTAATATACAATTTCTCCTAGTCCCTGAAGCAGGTAGCAATCTGTTTGGGAGAGATCTAATGACCCAATTAGGAATTGGTTCACATGTAAAAAGGGATAGAATATAAGCATCCTTAAATTTGCTTACCCCATGGGCTGAGAGGCAATTAAGCCAATAGTCTGGGCTAGAAATGGGAACAGCGCAACCTCCAGGTCACACCAATCAAAGTTCAAATAAAGAAGACCAGAGAGGTTGTTAGGAGGAAATGATACCCTATTCTATTGAGGGGAGGATAGGTTTAAAGCCAGTCATAGAGGGACTGATATGAGATGGGTTCCTTGAACCTTGCACATCTCCCTTCAATACCCCAATCCTCCCAGTCAAAAAGATGGATGGGTCCTACTGGTTAGTTCATAGCCATCAATCAACTAGTCCAAACTTAACACCCAGTAGTCCTGAACCCCTACACTCTCCTCAGCAAAATTCCCTATGACCACAATTGGTTTAGTATGATAGGCTTAAAAGATGCATTTTGGGCCTTCACATTAGATACGAATAGTTGAGACATATTCACCTTTGAGTGGGAAGACCCCCCCACCCAGGACACAAGCAGCAGTTTGTGTTGACTGTCCTTCCCCAGGGATTTACTGACTCCTTTCACCTTTTTAGCCAGATTTTAGAGCAAGTCTTAGAAAAGTTCAAGTTAGACCACCATATGTGCCTCCTCCAATATGTGGATGATTTACTTTTGTCATAAGATAATCATTGTAATGGGGATAATCAAGAGAAGGTGATTAACACACCATTAGCTTTATAAATTTCCTGGGGAGCTGGGGACTTTGTATTTCAAAGAATAATTTACAATTTGCTGAGATTGAAGTGAAATATCTGTTACATTTGATCAGTAAGGACCAATGAAGGATTGGTCCAGAAAGAGTAGAAGGAATCAATAGTCTCTCACTGCCGGGAACAAAACAAGAACTAAGGAAGTTCCTTGGTTTAATGGGATACTGCCAGTTGTGGATAGACTCGTATGCCCTTAAAACTAAATCTTTATATCTCAAATTGACCCAAGAGGGACCAGACCCCCTCCTTTAGACCCCAGAGAAGATAGAACAAATAGATGAGCTAAAAAAAAAAGCCCTTATCACAGCTCCCATGCTAGTCTTACCCTCTATTGAACACCTATTTGTTAATTTAAGCAAGGGAGTTTCCCTCGGGGTGTTGACCCAAAAACATGGGGTCAATGTCAACCGTGGCCTTCTTATCTAAATTCCTGGATCCTGTCACCTGAGGTTGGCCTGAGTGCAGGCAGTAGCAGCTATAGCCCTTCTAAACAAAGAAAGTAGGAAAATCACCTTTGGGGGAAATCTAGTTATTAGTATTCCCCATTAAGTTAAAACAATCTTAAACCAGAAGGTGGGCAGATGGCTGACAGATTCCAGGATTCTAAAGTAGAAAAGGATGACCTGATTTTAACTAATGATGAGGCCCTAAATCCAGGCACCTTCTTGACAGGAAAATGGGAGAGAAGAGCCCCCAAACATAAATGTTTAGATGTTACTGAATACCAAATGAAAGTAAGGCTAGACCTCGGGGAAACTCCTTTCCAGACCAGGCTCCATTTCTTTGTGGATGTCTCAGGTAATTGAGGGAAAAAGGCATAATGAATATTCTATTGTAAATGGGGAGGCCATGACAATAACACAATCAGACTGACTCCTTAACAATTGGTCAGCACAGACTTGTGAATTTTTTGCTCTAAATCAGGCATTAAAACACTTAAAAGACAAAGAAGGGACCACATACACTGATTCAAAATATGCATTTGGTGTGGTCCACACCTTCGGAAAAATCCGGATGGAATGGGGTTTAATCAACAGCAAAGGTCAAGACTTGGTGCATGGGAAATTAATTCAACAAATACTAGAGAGCTTAAAACTACCCAAAGAAATACCCACAGTCCATGTGCCAGGACCCAAAATGGGGTAATCTTTGAGGCTCGGGGAAACTCTTTCATGGATGAGACAGCAAAACAAGCTGCTCTCACCCCTGAGGTCCAGTCTTCTGTCTTACTCCACATCTTCCTGCTCCTCCCATTACCCCTATCTTTACCCCTCCTGAGGAATAACAAATAAAAAATGTTGGGGCAATCAAGACTGAACAGGGAAAATGGGTTCTCTGCAACAGGAGAGAAATGCTCTCAAAGCCCCTAATGATTGAACTCCTTACCTACTATCTCCACCAGGCCATGTGTGTCATTGTTCTGTGAGCCTTTAGGTGTACAGAGACCTATACACTAGCCAAACAAGTATTGGAAGAGTGTCTTACTTGCCAAAAAAATGAACAAACAGGCCCTGAGACAGAGACCATCTGGAGGTAGAAACCCCAGGTTGTGACCCTTCCAAAGTATTCAAGTAGATTACACTGATATGCCTAAAATAGGTCGCCTTAAGTACCTCCTGGTTATTGTAGACCATTTCACCCACTGGGTCAAGGCCATCCCTCTCCAGGGGACCACTGCTATGAATGTAATTAGAGTATTACAAGAACACATTATCCCAAAATTTGGAGTTGTAGGAAATATAGACTCAGACAATGGGAGTCACTTCACCACCAACATCCTTAAGGGACTTATGAAGGCTCTAGAGGTCAAATGGGAATACCATGCTCCCTGGCATCCACCTTCCTCAGGGAGGGTTGAAACAATGAATCAAACTCTTAAAAAATCAGCTCATTAAATTGGTCTTGGGGACCAGATTACCTTGTATTAAGTGCCTTCTCATAGCACTACTCAGGATAAGGGCAGCCCCCAGAAGAACATTGGACTCTCCTTATGAAATGCTTTATGGACTTCCTTACCTTAGCCCTGTTACTGATGTGCCTACCTTTGAAACCAGACTATTTCCTCAAAAATTATATACTTGGGTTATCCTCTATCTTGCTCTCTCTTAGGAAAAAGGAGTTGTTGGTACAGGCTTCTCCACTTGACTTTCCTGTTCACCTGCAACAGCCTGAAGATTATGTTCTGATCAAGACCTGGAAAGAAAATAAGCTTGAGCCAGCTTGGAAAGGACCCTTCCTGGTTCTGCCGACCATGGAAACAGCAGTCCAGAGCATGGAGAGGGGATGAACTCATCACACATGGGTAAAGGTGCCCTCACCTGACCAGAAGGAACAATGAACCATGCTCGCACATCCAGGAAACACTAGAGTAAGCTTAAAAAGACTATAGTGGAATTATTCTGTCTCTTTCATTTGGGAAATGGTATGTTTATTATTAATGTAACTCAGAGTACTTTTCCCTTAACTGTTGAGTTTGATGCATGCCAGATATTGCTTGTGGAGAGCTTACGTCCCAACTCCAGCTCCAAGGATATTCCTTTTATATGTGCCCCATCCCAGGACCCACAAGGAAGCCTGGTATCTGTCCAGAGTGGACAGATATGGGCCAGAACACTGGGTATAAAGGATACACTTCCCCCTTTTATGACAATTCCAAGGGCTGGACCAGACCCTGGGGCACTGGTAAGACTCTGATTTCCATGATCCAGAACAATTGACAGTCTTTCAACAGACTACAGTTGAAATTATAGCTGTTTCAGACATACCCATCTCCTTGCAAAGATAGTGTGACCCACTCAGATTAGTCATAGAAAACTCTTGGAGTTTGACACAAGAACCATCCATATTTCATAATTATGGGTTTGGGGCAGATGTCTCAGGAATGGACCCTTTAGGTGCCTTTGACCTCTGCCTAGCTCCCAAACCCTCCCAGGGATGATCCAGTTCTACTTCCACTCCAAAGTTGCCTCCACATTTTTTTTAATTCATATGTACATACAATGTGTGGGTCATTTCTCCCCCCTGCCCCCACCCTCTCCCTTACCACCCATTCCCTCCTCCCTCTCCCCCCCACCCCCTCGATACCTAGCAGAAACTATTTTGCCCTTATCTCTAATTTTGTTGAAGAGAGAGTATAAGCAATAGTAGGAAGGAACAAGAGTTTTTGCTAGTTGAGATAAGGATAGCTATAGAGGGAGTTGACTCACATTGATTTCCTGTGCATGTGTGTTACCTTCTAAGTTAATTCTTCTCAAACTAACCTTTTCTCTACTTCCTGGTCCCCTTCTCCTATTGGCCTCAGTTGCTTTTAAGGTATCTGCTTTAGTTTCTCTGCATTGAGGGCAACAAATGCTATCTGGTTTTCTGGGTGTCTTACCTATCCTCATACCTCCCTTGTGTGCTCTCGCTATATCATGTGATCAAAGTCCAATCTCCTTGTGTGTTTGCCCTTGATCTAATATCTACATATGAGGGAGAACATATGATTTTTGGTCTTTTGGGCCAGGCTAACCTCACTCAGAATAATGTTCTCCAGTTTATACAACAATCAAACTCAGGTATCCATAGTAGAAGTCAAGGACCGAAGACAAACTGTGGCTATTGAAATTGGGAATTAGGATACAAATGCTTGGATGCAATGGATAAAATATTTTGTCTGCACAATAAATAAGATCAATTGCTATGTTTGTACTATGGGAAGGCCAGAGTCTCAGGTGATCCTGTTTCTGTTAGGATGGTCCTCAGATCCAGATGGTATATATTGCATGTTGGCTCTGTTTCAGAATGCCATAGCTTGGGGTAATGAATCCTGCCAAATGTTGTCGCTACTGTTCCCAGAGGTCAAAGGTCCTGTGGGTCACCCCCAAGAACTGTTAAATCACCACCCCAGATGTCAATTATAACTCATGTCTTACCAGGCAGGGGGAGAAGATTGACAAAGGTGGGAAACCTGATAGGATGCAGTGAAAGCCAGTCCTTCAACACCCTTACAGACCCGTCCACATTCTCGGTGGGCAGAGCCAATGTCTGTGGTACTGTGGAGACCTTTTTTTGAGACTCTTCCAAGTAACTGGGCAGGAACCTGTGCTTTGGTGCAGTTGGCAATCCCTTTCACCCTAGCACTTAGATCCCCAGCCCATGCCACCATGCTTAGGAAAAGGAGGAACATAGACATAGACACTGCAGCCAGCTGCAGAGACTTCTTTGACCCCCGTGTTCACATTGATGCCATTGGGATTCCTAGGGGAGTCCAATGAATTTAAATCCAGAAATCAAATTGCAGCAAGATTTGAATCAATCAGTACTCTTTTGGTGGTCCACCATAAATATAAATGTTGATTGGATCAATTATATTTGCTATAACCAACAAAGGTTTGTTAACTATACGAGGGACACTATCAAAGGAATAACAGAACTGGGACCAACTAGTCAGATGGCTTGGAAGAACAGGCTAGCATTAGACATGATGTTGGCCGACAAAGAGAAGTTTACATAATGACTGGAGTTTCGTGTTGCATGTATATACCAAATAATACAGCCCCCAAAAGAACTATTATGAAGACCCTACAGGGATTAACTATCCTATCCAATAAACTAGCTGAAAATTCAAGTATAAATGATCCCTTCACTGACTTAATGGAAAGATGGTTTGGGATATGGAAGGGCTGGATGACCTCAGTCTTAACCTCTTTGGTCAAAGTGGCCAGAGTTTTAATCTTAGCAGGATGTTGCATAATTCCTTGTGTCCCAGGACTTACACAGGGGTTAACTGAGACAGCCCTCACCAAAAAAATCACCCCTCCACCCAAATAATTTGTTTCTATTAGAAACACAGGAACATGAGAGCCAACAGCTCTTAAACAAGTTTGAAAAGAAGAATTTAAATTAAAAGAAGGGAGGAACTGAAAGAAAAACAATCTTTTCTATCAAAGTACATGTCACCCTCTTAGATTGCTTAAAAATTCTCATTTCACCATCTTAGGTAGCTTGTATTGTTTAAAGGGTTCCTGTTTCTTCTTCCAGATTCTTGAACAGCTCCATTGCCTGCCAAACAGTGTGCCCTAACCCATTCCCCAAGCCTTTTAGGCAATTGGGGAAGATTGTAAACCTTTGACTTGGACAAATCTCAGGTAAGGGGCAGGTACAACTGTGTCAGGGATCTAGGAAGAGCCACTGTAAGCTATTTTGTGCTCATGTGTCTGCTCAGCTGGAGTGAATGCATGTTTGCACCCTTTTGATCAAAAGAAATTGCCTTGTTAAGATTTTCTGTGTCTCTTGTGTGTCTGTTTCAGCATCAGAGGTCTTTAATTCCAACACTTACAACTAAAAATACTTAACTAGGACAAATATAATTATAAAAAGTGTATTCTTAAGGAAAAGATATCCCCTCAAACACAATTTTCTTCCCTTTCCTGAAAATGAGTATTCTTTTCCCTTATTATATAAAGTCATCCTTATTACTTATAAGCTATAGTGTTGACTTTGGCTTCTGAAGAGTGAAAATTTTGAAAGTTCATTATTCCTCCTGCTTTCATGGATGTAGGTCTGTGCTCTTATTTAAGCACCTTTCCTTAATCCATCCTCATCAGCCGATGCAACCCCAGCTCACTTCTCATCTCAGAATAGCCAGTGTCTGGATTTCCTTTCAGACAGTTCTAAATTTGATTCCCCTTCTTTTCAGCCAGGGAGCAATCCCAGAATGGAGGAAAAGCAGGATATAGACCTTCATCTCTCCTGGGAATTCTAGAAACCTGAAAAGGGATTCTTTCAAGTACAGACTCCTCAGGATAAAAGACCTCCCTGTGGGGAGATGAATAAAAGCATTTATCTGGCATGTGGCATTTGCTCTTTCATTCAGGAAAATCCTTTAGGGACATGATTTCTAACAGCTCTTCCTGGAATTGGTGGATGCTGTGCTCACTATACAACCTGAGAAGAGTGATTCCTGACACAGAGCTCAAGTCTGCAGAGAGATAAGGCCTCCTTCCCTATGTTTCTGTGGAGGCTTGCATGTCATTTTGTCACATGCCACATTTCCCAAGCGAAGTGGTTACATTAATGTTCATCCCCCAACACCCACCAACAATATCTGGTCATTGCCCTTAGACAAGCAGCTTTTAAGCATGACTTCTTACCTTGGAAACCCTATTTACACATGAAGTCTGCAGGAGTCCGGGCCTTTGTGAGCAGGTGAGAATGGTGAAAGTTCCTGTACCATGGTGCACCTGATCTCCAGGTCATCAGTAGCACTGAGATGTGAGGTGTTCCTCAACATTAAAAGGTTCCCACTCAGCAAAAGTAAGAAAAAGAGACAGTACTCTGAATTCCTCTAAGGTGCCCAGACAATCAGCTTAGCATATATCTTCATTATCATATTTTATCATTACAACTACCTAGTCTATGAATATTATTCTCATCTTTTTTACAAATAAACTGTGTCTCAGAGTCACTTTCTTCTTGAACAGTACCATTTAACATTAGCATATAACCAGGTTAGACCAGGTTTGACCAGAACCTTTAACTTAGAGAAATTTCTAGAGAATAAAAGAGAACAGAAACTAGGATTGTTATTTTCTCAGAGTGAGTCAGTCAGTTGATGATTCACAGTTTTCTCTTGAGTAATTATTGACACTCTTTTCCCATACATCTATTGTGAAGGATAGGACCGGTTCAGTGGGAGTGGAAGGTAAACAGGGAATTTTGGAACCACATTTGAGCTTTTAACTGTTGGTCAGTTCTTCTGATTTAAACAATTTTGGGACCACTATTAAGGCTCTTTTGTTTTTCTCCTGGTAGAGTTTTTAAAAGAGTTACTTGTCTGCAATGAATAGCTCTTGCTGAGGAAGGAGAGCTGTGGTTTCACTGAAATGCCACATGGATAACAAAGAGAAAAAGGAAGCAGCAAATCATCCTTTGGAGACTGTCAATTGTTTACAGTCCAAATATGGGCATGGCCACATTAGTTCTGCAGGGTAGGTAGTCACATCAGGATGCCAGGAAGAAGTAAGACCAGGTGAGATCATTTTTTACAGGGGAAATTTTAAAAGTTGCTTTAAAATTCTGCTATCATACCCAAACCCCTAGCTCCCATCATATCCATATACATATGTGCATGCACACACACAAACAAGCACTAAAGCTTCATATTTTGCCTTTGAAATTTATAGGCTGCCATTTCAATCCTGCCTGTGTGCTAGTCAATGTATCTCCATAACTGAGAAAGATCCTGGGGTTTTAGCTTTCAAAGGTAATGAAGAGGTTATATAGTGGAAGATAATATAGTATTCCCTGCTGATTATATAGTGCTGATAATATAGTTTTCTAATACTGTTCCTCCAGTTCTTGGGAAGATGCAGGTGATCTTCATTCCAAGATAATTCCTGTCCCTTCTTAATACTCAGTAAGATTGAAATGGCAACAGCCAACTTTTAGTCAGCTCTCTGCTACTGTAAAAAATACCTGAAATAAGTCAACTTATAAAGAGAAAAGGTTTATTTGGGGCTCACAATTTTGGAGGTTTCAGTCCATAATTAGTTGGCCCCATTATTTTTGGGCCTTTGGCAAAATAGCAAATCATTATAACTGTACTTGGCAAAGCAAAACCATTAACCTCATGAACAGGGTATGAAAAAGTGAAGAAGAGAAAGGCACTGGAGTACTAATGTTCTCTTCAAGGGCACAGCCCCGGTGACCAGAAGACTTCCACTAGGCTTTACCTATTAAAAGTTTCATCACCATTTGATCCAGCAATACCACTCTTGGGGATATACCCAAAAGACTGTTACTCCAGAGGCACCTGCACATCCATGTTTATTGCGGCACTATTCACAATAGCCAAGTAATGGAAACAGCCAAGATGCCCCAGCACTGACGAATGGATTAAGAAAATGTGGTATCTATACACAATGGAATTTTATGCAGCCATGAAGAAGAACGAAATGTTATCATTCGCTGGTAAATGGATGGAATTGGAGAACATCATTCTGAGTGAGGTTAGCCTGGCCCAAAAGACCAAAAATCGTATGTTCTCCCTCATATGTGGACATTAGATCAAGGGCAAACACAACAAGGGGATTGGACTATGAGCACATGATAAAAGCGAGAGCACACAAGGGAGGGGTGAGGATAGGTAAGACACCTAAAAAACTAGCTAGCATTTGTTGCCCTTAACACAGAGAAACTAAAGCAGATACCTTAAAAGCAACTGAGGCCAATAGGAAAAGGGGACCAGGAACTAGAGAAAAGGGTAGATCAAAAAGAATTAACCTAGAAGGTAACACACATGCACAGGAAATCAATGTGAGTCAACTTCCTGTATAGCTATCCTTATCTCAACCAGCAAAACCCCTTGTTCCTTCCTATTATTGCTTATACTCTCTCTACAACAAAATTAGAGATAAGGGCAAAATAGTTTCTGCTGGGTATTGGGAGGGGAGAGGGAGGGGGCGGAGTGGGTAGTAAGGGAGAGGGTGGGGGCAGGGGGGAGAAATGAACCAAGCCTTGTATGCACATGTGAATAATAAAAGAAAAAAAAAGTTTCATCACCGTCTAATGGTAATACAGGCTGGGGACCAAGTCTTTCACACATAGGTCTTTGGAGAACACTTACCTAAACCACAGTACCCACTCCACCTTGCTCTTACTACCAGAAGTGAACTTATTGTTGCTCTTTTCTCATTTACTACAATTAATGGATTTTGTTTCACACTAATACCAACAGGAATGGTTGATCTGAAGGGTAATCTATGACACAAAGGAGAAAAAAAGACAATCAAATTAAGCTAATTAATAAAGTCAGAAGAAAAATGCATAGCAGCTATTACGAAGGGAAGAAAAAGTAAGGAGAGGCAAAAAATTACTAGCCAATGTAATGTACAATAGTGAGAATAACCAGAAATGCTGAGTGATTCGAAGTCAGCAGAGTTAAGACGTAGTTAAGGCTACACTGTGTGTACATGGACCTGGCAATTGTACATCCACCTCATGCTAACTTAAATGAAAAAAACTGCATGCAAATGGAAGAAATGGTAATGAGGAAGTCCAGCAGTAAATATCCTGCTTTGCTCCATCTTGGAAGGAGTTCTGGGAAGCAGATCTTGGACCAAGATTGTATAAAGGGAAGGCGTCAGTCTCAAAGGGAGAGACTGAGAGAGAGAGAGAGACAGAGAGAGAGAAAGAGAGAGACTCAGTACCAAGACCTGGTGTTGGTACTATTTCTGGTAAGTCATAATAAGTCACTTCTACAGCCCTGTTTATCTTAATGCAGCCCAGCACTGCTTCATGGCTAGAAATCAGCCAGCACTAAGGGAATACAAATGCTTGCCTAGGATGTCCTAATGTCAGTTAGTATCTCTTCCTGCCCTTTCCTTTGTCCTTGGAAGTCTGGGCCTATGCAGAGCAGGATTGCAGGCAAAAAGTCAACAGCTAGAACTGACCAATGATCACATGGCCAGAGGCAGCCTGTAGACTGTAGGTTCTTTGAAAATGGCTAGTCAGTGACACCTGTCAAGCAAAACAACAGTCTTATCCATTGTTGTGGCTAGTGCAAGCTTGGGACTAAGAGCCTTTTTAGCAGCTGGGCTCTTGGCTGTGGTCTGATGATCTTAATATTCCCATTGTACATGACAGGTAAGAAACTGATTTCAACAACTAAGATAATTGTACAGCATGGCCAAGGCTGACGTTAATAGTCATTTCCACATTGGTATAACACATTGTGTAAGTCATTTTGCATCTACATTTTACCTTTTATATGATCACTTTCTTAATCCTCACAATAACTTCATGAAGTGGGCACTATTCTCATTTTAAAGGTTGGGAATTCAGTTTATCTTCTCAGAGAGGTTGAGTTACAGAAGTCACATAGCCACCAAGTAACAGTCAAGAATCAAACTCAGAATTCCAAACTCAGATGCTATTCACCCTCACCCTGCATATATGACATCAAAGTTCAGAAGTCAGTATTAACTTCACCTTACTGGTTGAAAACTTACCAAGAATGAGATGGAGTGGAGACAGCAAGGGCAGTAGTAAGGAAGAAATGGATGGTGGAAAGAGAGGAGGGCAGTATTGGCAAAACAGTCCTCCCTGATGTCTGTGTATGGCCATCAGCTCACTGGCCAGCACTAAGAAATAACTTGGTCAAGTGGGCCTGGAATTTCAGAGACAGTAAAATGATGCCATCCTCAAGTGATGAAATGGCATGGGACCTGAAGGTTGCTGGAACAAGGCCCAAGAATCTGGAGAATGCAATAGCTAAATCCTGCAAAAAGAAAAGCATTGAGGAAGTTTGGACTATACAGAAAGAGACAGTTCATCCTGAGATCTGTTTGTCTCCATAGGAGAGACAAAGTGAAGCCAGGATTTGGACTCTAATCTCCACACCCAGACAATCAGAAAGGTAGTGACCTCTAGGGAAGGGAAAGGGAACATTGGTGAAGCAGCAAATCTCATTCTTCTACCAATCCCTCTACAAGCTGGTTAACTCTTCAAGACTTCTCAGGCATTCTAGAAGCAGCTGAGAAAATGTGCACTCTGAAGAAGTGACCATGTTCCTCCCACCCATATCTGCATCATATAGTGAGTGTACTTTAGTGTAAGGCCTCACTGTCCCTTGAAGATTACCATGTGGAGTGAAGATGAGACAAAGGATGGAAGAAGAGCCCACTTAAGTCATCATCAATCATCAGTATTGACACTTTTATATGATTGTGTTTGTTATGGAGTTTACTGTAGGCAATATCTCAGGAGGCAGGTAAGTGCTATTCTCTTTCTACAGATAGAAAATTGAGACAAAAGAGAAAAACATTCACTTCATACTCTTTGTACCTGATAGCATGTTCTCTACTCCATGCACTGCAGGTGTGGGAAGGAGGAACTGCTGCTCATAGTGGGTAGTGGGTTGATCCAGAATGGGCAGCACCTAAATATGGCAGGAAAAAAAAAAAGCACCAAAAGAGTCATCAAAAGCCCCCTGCAAAGGCCCACGTACTTCAGAGCTATCAAATATGCAACAATCATCTCACCCTTGTTCTCCGAACTATTTCCACCAAATAACCACACTCCACCCCCACCTTCTCCTGTCTTTATTCCTCGCTTACCTCCTATCTGCACTATTGTGTCTATGGGTTAAATTGTGTCATCCCACACAAAAAAGATAAGTTTAAGACCTAACCCCCCAGTACCTCAGAATGTGACCTTATTGGAAAGAGAGTCTTTAGAGAAATGATCAGATTGAAATTAGGTCATTAGAGTAGGCCCTAATCTGATTGACTGGTGTGGTTATTAAAAGAGAAAATTTGGACACAGATGATGTGATGACAATTAGTGCACCATGTGAAAATGGAGGATTGGAGTGATAAATCTAGAAGTCAAGGACCATCTAAGGTACCAGAAGCTAGGAGAGAGGCATGGGACAGTTCCTTCCCTAGAGGCTTCAGAGAGGACATGAACATGCTGACACTTTGATTTCAGACTTCTGGCCTCCAGAACTGTGGGACAATAAAGTTCTATTGTTTGAGACACTCAGTATGTGGTGCTTTGTTATGGCAAGACACTAATACAACCACCTTTTCCTACTGTGCGTACTTCCCTCTGCCTACCCTAGATAACTAGGGTCAGATGTAAGACTCATTCTTCCTTGGGAAGATTCCAAAGAATTCAACTTTTGTATTTTACTCCTGGTAAGCTTTGCTTTTTTTATTGTTGTTGTTGTTTGCCTCCTCACTTAAATTTCTGATGTTTCATGTTTGTTCTCTTCTCCTTTCTTCTTCTCCTTTCTTCTTCTTCTCCTTTCTTCTTCTTCTCCTTCATCTTCTCCTTCTTCTTCTCCTTCTCCTCCTTCTCTTTCTCCTCCTCTTCTTCCTCCTCCTCCTCCTCCTCCTCCCCCCCCCTCCTCCTCCTCCTCCTCCTCCTCCTCCTTCTTCTTCTTCTTCTTCTTTTCTCTCTCTCTCTCTCTCTCTCTCTCTCTCTTCCCTCTTTCTCTCTCTCTGCAGCTCTACAGATTGAAACCAGGTCTTTGCAAAGAACATACCACTAAGCTACATCCCCAGAACTTCCTAAACTCTTATGGCCAACATTTGGCCTTTTAAAGTATATTAGCTACCCATACAGTGGGTAGCTATGTTCTGATTGATCCACCATGCTCAGCACAGAATGTTGTTAATAGTGGTACATATTCCACTTGAGACTCTGTCCATGGAGAAAATGGTTCACAAACTTGAGCTTGGATCAGAATCACCCAGAGCACTGATTAAAGTAGATTGCTGTGCTTCAGCTGCAAAGCCCCAGAATTTTCCTTTTTACCAAGTTCCCAGGTACTGGTACTTGGAGAATTCATTTTGAGAACCACAACACTAAGCTACTCATGTTTGGTGGGGTGGGAAAATGGGAGGGCAATTAGTCATGCCAACATTAGTGATATTAAAGGGAAAGCAAACTCAGGCTGCTGGGAAATCCAATGCATGTTTTTAATATATTTAGCATCCACATTGACAGTATCAGGACAGACTCTTAAAACAAATAGATTTACATCTGGTCACTTAAAACAGAAAGGAAAATATTTCTTGTCTTTGTATCTTATGAGCTAACCTTGGATGAAAGTGGAATAAGTCTCCTACCCACCTGCCGAATTTTGTGGTTCAAGAATCCTGACGCTAGTTAGAAATGTGACTCAAGCACTAGAGCACCTGCCTCACAAGTGTGAAGCCTTGAGTTCAAACCCCTATCCTGTCCAAAAAAAGAAGTGTAAATCCTTGTTTTGTAAATGTCAATCTTCTGCAAAATTTGAATGGTCAGTGTATAAAGCCTTCCTCCCACCCACTGGAATCATTAAGATTAAAATATCCTCAGAAGTGTTGCTTAAATGCAAACACCTCAAGAAGGTGTCAAGTCAACAAAGGCTATGGTGGTTACAAGTGGGGGCCTTCGGGTTTTAACTGTCTATCACTAAGTGCCATCTTTCAAGTGGGGATAATAATAGTAACCTTCTTCTACGTAGTTACGGGAATGTAACAAACTAATCCAGGTGGTCACATGTAGTAAAATCCCAATAAAGTTTTCTTATTGCTAGTTTCATCTTCTATTTTCCGTTCCTATGAATTTAACTACTTTAGTTACCTCATGTAAGAGGAATTGTATGGTACTTGCCTTTTTGTGAGTGTTCATTTCACTTAGTATAATGTGCTTAAGGGTCAGCCATGTGATAGGCTGTGATGGGTTTGCTTATTTTTTAAGGTTGAGTAATACTCAATTGTATGTATGAAGCATGTTTTGTTTATCAACTGTTCATTGATGGGCATTTGGGTTGCTTCTCCTCTTTGTTGTTGTGGAAAGTGCACCCAAGTGAATAATATATTTTAACAAGCCTGATTCTCCCCAAGTACTAGCTTTCTTTGTTGTTTGATGTTGATTTTTGTTTTTAGCAAACAAAGATCAGATGCCTTGTAATTTGTATTTAATAGAATTTTCTGTACAATCTATACTATACCACCCATTTTTCTTATATCCAATAACACTTATTTATGACCAGCAGCCTAGGATAAAGATGAAGAGTAGACTCATAATAAATTATAAAAGCTAATCTGGTTGGATACTGTCTTATTCTGTTTTGTGCTAATATAATAAAAATGCCATAAACTTGGTAATTTATAAAGAACAGAAATTTATTTTCTTATAGTTCTGGAGACTGGAAGTCCAAGATCAAGGTGTCTGGCAGGGGTCTTCTTGCTTGCTGCATCCTCCCTTACAAGTCAAAGGGTAAAAGATAATTCAACATGATAAGTAGGTCAATCCTTTTTATGCTTATTACATCTATCTAAATTCATGCCAGGACACTTATACACTGACATTTTAAAATATTCCCTCAAATGAGAAAATAGTAGTTCTTCAGTATGACAAAGGACAGATTGGTTCAACCTCTTGTAGCTTAACTTTTACTCAATAGTAAGTACTTCCAGGTATAATTTTTATTTTAAAACATTGTGTATATAAATAATAATCAACTAGAGTATTTAAAAAAATTGAAGATTTTAGAGAGATATTGTTTTTGTGGGTGACTATTTGGCATGATCCCCTAGAATCCCACAAGTATGACTCCACCATTCTGTACTAGGGGCACTCATGAAAAGGGTGGTGGAGCACATAGACCTAAGGATAGTATGGGCAGGTATTAGTATTGAAGGAAGATAATACAAGCAAGAGAAATTGGAATAAAAGAATGTTCCTTTTCTATCAGCAGGTGAGGCATGGTTTCATCTCTTTGAATTTCCTGGACTCTGCTGGTTATATGTTACCCCAAGTACATCCATCCTATTTGTATGAAAAAATGCCTTATCTTCTCCCCACTCCCTCTCCCTACTCTTACATGTCTATCAGGCTCATTGAGATAACTGTTTGAACACCCAAACTCTTAGTTCCCACTTCCAAAGATTCTGATTCTGTGATTTTACCTTGGACTAAAGAGTCTACAGTTCCATCAAGTTCCCAAGTGATTCTGATTGTCTTCCAGTCACACAGAAAACCACCACTTTACTGTACATTACAGGTGATGCCCAGAACTCCTTCCCAAAGCTAGGGAGAAAATAAAATCTACAAATATGCCTCATTAGTTGGTGAACAGGACTATTTGGTGGAAAACATTTCAGTTACATTTTCTAACCGAACTATTTGAGCTGACCAAGTGAAAATTGGTTCATTAATTTTACAAACATTCACTGAATGGGTTATGAGCTGGGAGCTTGGGCTTCAAGCTCAGGACCACATATTCCCTAAACCTAAGCAGCTCACACACTAATTGAAAAGACAGATGTGTGAGCAGCTAAATTACAGCATAAATCTGGTAAGGACTGTTCGGAGATAGGAAGAAGGAAAATGGAATGCAGAGCAGTTAGCTGCTTGCTTGGGGGAAGTCAGTAAAGGCAACATTAAATCAGTGATAGTTAGGCAGGAATTGAAGAATAAGTACCCAATTTTCAGTAAAACAAAGGGGAAAGAGCACATGCAATTTGCCTAATCTGGCCTTTCTGTCCTGAGAGTTGAATGGACAGATATTCATGTGGCAAGGAGCAAAAAGGAATAAGGCTAAAGAGTGGAGGGGGTGATTAAGTCCAGTCACAATGCAGCCCTGGGCCAACTCTGAGCCTCTCCAAAGCCAGAGAGTTGTTTAAATGCCCAGAAAATTGTACCCAGATGTTTTGACATGAGGACCTTATTTCCCATGAAGTCAATTAGATGCATTTGTTGCTTATACATGGAGGTCTGGTTTCTGCCAAATTATTATGCACTCCAAGGGGATGTGCTATTCAATCCTGTCATGTCTCCCCAGTGTAATTGTCATGTATGTGTCTGGAGCTAATTGATGCTTGCCTGCTTTTTAATAATTAGTAAGGTGGTGGTAATAAACACTGAACAGAAAAAAACCTAGGCTGAGTTCCATTTAATGACTCTTTGGGTAATGAAAATTAATAGCAGTAGAGTCCAAGTGTAGCCTGCTTTGACATTGTGTGCTGAAATGGAGGAGGATTAAGGCAAATCTACCTGTGGTTCCCACAGTGGTAACTCCCCCTGAGCAGGATAATGGGGAAAGGGAAAGGAAAAGGATGTAGGGTGTAGTCTGAAACTGTTTCAGGTCCCCGGAGAAAGACTGAGTAATGATCAGTGAAGTACACAAAGCCTGACTCTAGAGCATTCCCTTCTCATTTTCTTCACTGTTTCCCACTCCTGGCACTTCTTCCCTTTCAGTACTTTTTTAAAAATAATTTTTATGAGGTTATGTTCATTGTGAAGAGGGGATTCATTGTGACAATTCTAAATAGGCTTATTTTGTACATTGGTTAGATCACCCTTACAGTCTCTCCCCCCTCGATCCTCTCCCCACCCCACTTAAAGCAATTGCAAGAGGCTTCTTTGTTCTATTTCATACAAGTATATGAAGTTCATGAACCATATACCCTCACCTTAATCTCCTTCATTCATTCTCCCCTATCCCACAAGTACCCTCCCCGCACATACTGTACCTATTTAACAGTCCTGTTTTTTGTTATTAATATATAAGTTGATGTTTGAAGGGATTTCTCAATGTGACCCTGCTTTGAGTTTACTTTCCTTTGGTCTGTTCAACCCCTTCCATTGTTCTCCCTTACCCATTTTACTTCCCAATCCCCATTTTTTAAAAGCTATCAATGCATATCCTTACTTCCTCTACCTTCACAGATGTTATGTTTTACAGTATTGCTGATGCTCTTTCTCTTTTCCTTTCCTGAGTTTCATAGAGTAGTTTCATGGTTACAGATATGTTTTACATATGAGTTTGTATGTGATCATGCTTGTTTGTGTGTATATATTTATCTTTTGGATCTTCCATGTATGAGTGGAAACATACAGCTTTTTCTTTCTGAGCCTGGCTTATTTCACTTAACATAATGTCAATTTCATCCATTTACCTTCAAACTATATGTCATTATTCCTTATGGCTGAGTAAAACTCCATCGTGTATATATAGCACACTTTCTTGATCTGTATATCAGTTGTAGGACATCTGGGTTGTTTCCAAACTCAGCTGTTGTGAATAGTGCTGCAACGAACATCAGTGTAACAGGTGTCTCTATTGGATCCTGACTTATATTCCTTTGGGTAGATGCCCAGAAGTGGTATCACTGTATCATATGGCAGTTCTATTTTTATAATGGTTGTACTAATTTGCATTCCCACCAACAGTGTATGTTCCTGTTTTGCCACATCTTTGCCAGCATTTGTTGTTGCTATTGCTCTTGAATATAGCCATTCTAACTGTAGTGAAATGAAATCTTAGCATAGTTTTGATTTGCATCTCTTTTATAACCAGGGATGTTAAACACTGCTTCATTATTTACTGGCCATTTGTACCTCTTCCTTTGTGAATTCCCTGTTTAATTCATGTGCCCATTTCTTCATTGGGATGTTAATTCTTTGGGGGCTGAGTTTTTTGAGTTCCCTGTAGATCCTGAATATTGCTCCCTTATCAGATGAATAGCTGGCAAAGATTATCTCCCATTGTGTGGGCAGTCTCTTGAGTCTAGTGACTGTTTCTTTTGCTGTGCAGAAGCTTTTTAGTTTGATGCAGTCCCATTTGTTCATTCTTTCTCTTAGATGTTGAGCCTTTTGAGTTCTGCTTAGGAAGTCATTCCCTATGCCTATCTATTCCAGTGTATTTCTTACTGCTTCCTGTAGTTGTTCAAAGTTTCAGGACTTATGTTAAGGTCTCTAATCCACTTTGAGTTGATTTTGGTACAAGGTGAGAGACAGGGATCTAGTTTCAGTCTTTTACATGTGGATTTCCAGTTTTGCCAGCCACACTTGTTGAAGAGACTGCTTTTCTCCATCTTGTGTTTTGTGCTCCTTTGTCAAAGATCAATTGACTGTAGCTGTGTGGATTTATGTCTGGGTCTTCTATTCTAATCCATTGGTTTTCATATCTGTTTTTGTCCTTATACCATGCTGTTTTTATTGTTATGGCTCTATAATATAGTTTGAAATCAAGAATTGTGATACCTCCAGCATTGGACTTTTTGCTCAGAATTGCTTTGGCTGTTTGAGGTCTTTTGTGTTTCCATATGTATTTTAGAATTGATTTTTCTATCTCTGTGAAGAATGTCATTGGAATTTTGATAGGGATTACATTGAACATGTAGATTGCTTTTGGTAGCATGGCCATTTTCACAATGTTGAGTCTACCAATCCATAATCATGGGAGATCTTTCCATCTTCTTATGGAAATTTCTGTCTTCAGTGGTTTATAGTTTTCATTGAAAAGGTCTTTGGTTTCCTTCATTAAATTTATTCTAAGGTACTTTATTATTTTTGAGGCTATTGTAAATGGGATTGCTTCCCTAATTTCTTTCTCTGTCTGTTCATTGTTGGTATATAGGAGGGCTACTGTTTTCTGTATGTTAATTTTGTATTTTGCTGCTTTGCCAACAGTTTATTATTTCTGATAGTTTCTTAGGACAGTTTTTAGGATCTTTTCAGTATAGGATCATGTCATCTGCAAATAGGGATAGTTTGACTTTTTTCCTTCCCAATTTGAATCTCTTTTTTTTTCTTGCTCTTGTCTTATTGCTCTAGCTAGGAATTCCAAAACTATATTGAATAGGAGTGGGGAAAGTGAGCACCCCTGTCTTGTTTCTGACTTTAGCAAGAATGGATTTAGTTGTTCTCCATTTAGCATAATATTGGCTATAAGTCTGTCATATATAGTCATATATAGCCTTTATTATGTTGAGGAATGTTACTTCTGTTCCTAGTTTTTTCACAGCTTTTATCATGAAGGGGTGTTGGAATTTGTCAAAGGCTTTTGCTGCATCTATTGAGAGGATCATGTGGTTTTGTCCTTGCTTCTGTTTATATGCTGTATTACATTTAATTGTTTATATCTATTAAACCATCCTTGCATCCCTGGAATGAAACTGACTTGGTCATGGTATATGATCTTTTTGATATGTTGTTGAATTCTGTTTGCCAGTATTTTGTTGAGAATCTTTGCAGCTATATTCATTAAAGATATTAGTCTGTAATTCTTTTTTGTTGCAACTTCATTGGGTTTTGGAATGAGTGTAGTGTGACTTCATAGAATGAGTTCGATATTGTTCCCTCCTTTTCTAGTACTGGGAAAAGTTTGAGGAGTATTGGTATTAGTTCTTCTTTAAAGGTTTAGTGAAATTCAGCCATGAATCCTTCAGGTCCTGGACTCTTCTTTGTCCCTCACAGTACTTTCTTGTAGTCCCATTTTTCCAACTTCTCTATTGGAGAACTACACAAGGCCTATCCAACCAGGAGGTTCCTCTGGGTAACACCTTGATCTACCATGTCCAAGAAGTAATGTTAATAGTTACTATAGCAAATATACTATAGGCAGTTCTACCAAAGGCATATCAGCTTCTGGAATAAAGATATAAGCTATATTATTAGGCAAAGAGCTTCAATCAGCTGAGGCTTTGGCTAGAGGCAAAGAGAAGCAAATAAGTGATGTCAGAGGAAATCCACTAATATCAACTATATCCTTGAAAACACTGAGTTTGTATTAACTTCTACATGTATTCTTCTTGCTTATTGTACTATATTTTCCACAAAAACACTCCCATTTCCAGCTGAGTTCTTGACATCTGATCTTAGAAGTCCAAAAGATTTAATATTAAACTTAATGCTTATTGAAGTTAATAATTAAACAAAGCATATCCAAAATCAGACTCTATCTGCCCCACTTGTCTCCATCTCAATACATGGCAATCTCCAGCTTTCCATTTGCTCTGGTCTTAAACTGTGACATCATTCTTTCTTTTTCTTGTATTTCACATCTAAGCCATTAGCAAATACAGCTGCAATTCTATCTTCTATATAATTCCAGTGTCAGATTATTTGTCATCACCTCTATTACCATGTCTCTGGCCCAAGCCACCATCATATTTCCATTGGCCAGAGTCTTTCCACTGGCAGCCACTGAGGGTTTCCTACATTCAGAGTAAAAGAGATAACTTATATTGAATTATGACTAACTCTTACTATGTGCCAGCCACTGTATTAAGTGTGTCCAAAGTACTAGCTTATTTTATTCTCACAAGGACTTCATAAACTCAGCATTAAACTTATCTCTCAGTTTCAAAATGAGTAATCATATTGCCTAAGTTCCCAAATCTGCTCTAGTTTCTGTCCTTAACTACTGATTGGTTGTCTTTTCTTATGATGTTGAATGTCACCAATGTGCTTATAATTTATTAATAACAAAGAGAACTTTATTTTGTTTGCATTCAAAAATCTGTTGTAAGCTAGTTTCACCAATAAAAATGTCCCTCTTGTTTCTTTCCTTTAAGGGTAGGTATTTGTTGAATTAGAGCTAGTACATTTTTAAGAGTGTGTGTGTGTGTGTGTGTGTGACCTCACACAACAGATTTGTATTTTCAGACTTCTAGATATGTAATCCCATGAGCCCAGAGTAATAATTTATTGCCAAACTCCTGCCATTGTGATAGGTTCATAATGAATGGAGCTATTTTGGCAGAAATCTGCTCATAGATGATTTCCCTAAAGTCGCATCTCATAACTGATCCCGAGTCTTGGCAATAACTCCCTAAAATGTTTAGCTTGAAGTCTTCCTTAAGTCTCAACAAAAGTGCATTCTCTCATAATCTTTCTATAAACCTCTCTACTGATAAGTTTCCATTATATTTTGAAAGTTAACTTAGAATATCAGGTATGATATTTGGCAAGCTAATAAAAATTTAAAGAAATAAATCTTTTTCTCCTCGACCACTTTTTTTCATTCCTATTGGTCTTCCTCTAGCTGCCCTTCTCTCCCCTCTTAGTGGTCAAAAGGAACTCTATATAATAATATTCAAGAGATTTTTCTGGTTCTTATTCTTTAAAATACCCCAAAAGTAACATCAAAGATGCTGATTAAAGATGTTGATTTGTTAAATGTGACCCTTAATTCCCTCTTACAAGAAAAATATTAAAATGGCCTTTGGAGTCAATTCCTTTAGAACTGCTTTTGCATAGTCTAATATAAGGACAAATTTGCCAATTGCTAATAAAACCAACTATAAAAATGAAGCCCTCAGGGAATTATCTAATCTAAACCACATTCAAAATGTATTTGTTTATCAAATATACTTTTAAAAACTAACCCCTAGTTTACCAAAGGGCTAGTAGACAATTTGCATTAGAAATCTCTGGACAGACTCAAGGATCTTCCAGATTCAATAATATTCAAGGTCAGAAGAGCTGGTCAGAGGACTATAAGGAATCAAAATGATCTCGGTCACTAACGAGAAATCAGCTATCACACCTCCAACTCCTATGTCCATCCCAGACTTTCTCCTACTCTGTAAGACTAGAAAAATGAGAACTCAAGAAGTTGAATAAAACAAGAGAGAAGAAACAAAAGGAATGTACAGCCAAATACATCAATGAAGTTAGAGAACGTAAATTATTGACATTGATGAATGCATGTTATATTCATTCAGCAATGATTTCTATAAAATATTCTGGAGAAACTCTGATGAACTATTTTGATATGAATATGGAATATAGTAACTACCTGAATTTTTATGGTGTGAGAAATGCTATGAAATATGAAGTCAAAGTGTAATGAAAAGTCATCTGGTTCTCCTATCAGGCCTGTCTTAAAGAGGGATAGCTAGTAAGAAACGTGAAAATTAGTTAGAAACTACCAAAGCAGGAAAGCACAAATGAGTGTTGCAGGAAAGAGATGTTTAAGGGCCAGGAGGTGAGAGGGAAGAACTGAAGGATTCTCCCTGAGGGGCATTCCTAGGACTGAAGGGGAGCAGGGTATGATGAGGTTGGAAAAGTGGATAGAGGCAAAGGAGTGTTTAACTGAGTTTTAGTCTTATTTCAAACATATTCATTGAAAATGTTTAAGCTATTATAATAATAGGCAGGTAATATAGTCAGACTTGCAGATTTCAAAGAATATTCTGGCTGTAGACCAGAGGCTGGATTTGAGAAAGGTAAGAATGAAAAACTTCATTCATTCATTCAATAAATATTGTACATCGATTGATGCTAAGAACTGAGAGTATAGCATTTAAAAAATAATGGACTGTAGGAAGGTTGAAAGATTAACCTCTTAGTTCAAATAAGAAGCAAAATTAGATAGAATAACTAGGATTCTAGTCATAGGGACAGAGTAGGCAGATTTGAGAGACTTGTAAAAGACCCTCCATAAGACAGTGTGACAGCAAGAAAAGACAGGAAGAAACAAGAATGAATGCCAAGTCTCTGTCATGAGGTATTTATGGAAAGTGCAATTTTAAAAAAACATGAAGGATAAGCAGGCTTTTGGAGATGTTGATGAGTTCAGTCTTGGCCATGTTTTCAAAATAATTCAAGATGAGTTGAAACATCCAAGTGGAGAAATCAAATAAGAATTGTTTACAAGTGGCTGGGGCTTGGCTGGGGCCAGAGATGGATTTGCTTAGTCAATAAAACCATGAAAGTAGATGAGATGGACCAGGAGAAATGTAGAAAGTGAAATTTTCAAAGGAATTCCAAATTGGATCGCCTACTTTGAAGATGCTGGGAGCTGATAGCTTCTTAAAACTGATAAAAGAAACTGAGAAAAAAATAACAAGAAAGGCTGAAAAGAATAGTTTTAAGGAAGAGGTTGATTATACCTCTTCCTTAAAATGATAAATGTTTCTATGAGGTCAAGTAAGGTAAAGACTGGAAGTCATGCATTACATTCAACATGGGGAATGATGGTTATTGGCAACCTTGGTGAGAGCAGTTGGAATGTACTGAAAACATGGAGGTAGAACCATGTTTTGCTGGGTAGAGGAGTAAGAGATTAAAAATAAAGATGATTAGTGAGGACAACTCCTTTATGAAACAGCTGGAATGGAAAAGGGGTGGAAAATAGGGGTACCAAGAAATGATTTAGCACACGTGAAAAATAGTGTGGGTTGTTTCTCTCTTGGACAGATGACCGGCTCTGAGATTAGTTAGCTCCAGGCACACTTTCAGGTTAAATACCTCCCCCCTCAGAAATTACATAAATTATACTGACTTCTTGTCCTCATTTCTTCTCCATCTAAGTGCTCTTTTGTTTTTTGTGTTTGTGTTTTAAATAAAAGAAATTTGACTGGAATAAGGCAGATCTGGAGAAATTATAGCCTCTGAAATTAGGGTGAGGAAGGTGTAAGAATTGGTCTGTTATAAGAATTGGGCCATTGTAGCAGGCCAGAGGATAATATTAAAATGCAGGGAGATTTGTGAACTTTCTAGCACAAAGGCCAGGAGGCTCCTGCCTGATGGCTTTTCTATTCTCTATTAAAGAGGAGACAGACTATCAGCTTCCAGGAAAGTTGAGATGTTTGGTTTGGAAGTTTGAGGACAGTAGGGAAGTTTGAAATGGAAGAATGAACCAAGTGAAAGATTTCTGTAACCAGATAGGAATGATGCCCACAAACTATAGTGGTCTCAATCTGTACACAAATATGACAGTTTTTGCTTTGTGAACTGGGAATTAAATTTGGGGTCTTGCATTGTCTAGGCAAGATCTATCACTTAAGCTAGTCCCCCAGTCCTTTTGTTTTTGGTTTTTTAGATGGGACCTCACACTAACTTTGCCAGGGATAGACTTCAACTGTGATCTTCTTATCTCTACCTCCCAAGTAGCTAGAACTACTGACATGCACCACAATACCCAGCACAAAAGTATGACTTTTTATTGATTTCCAATAGATCAAACACAAGATACGAGAAAGTGAATGGCTGAATTCACTCAGGGCTTGGGGTTTCCCAGGTGGGTATAATGAACATAAAAGTGGATGGGAGGTTAGATTATTAGAAAGAATATAGTTTAAACAACAGAATATCGTGTATAAACTGGCTAAGAGTGAGAGAACAGAAAAAAAAAGTAGAATAATCAATGCATACAAAGTTATGGTATCATGATAATAATTGAGCCAGTAAGATAGATTATGATTTTGGAACAGCTTTGTCACTAGACTGTGGCCATACAGGGGTGAAACTGATGTCTGGGAAAAGGCCCTTTGAAGTCCAAAGTGTTGATGGCTTGTTCTTAGAGAGTAAAAACCACTCAGGATGATAACTGGATTTGGGAAGTAGAGGGAGACAATAATCAGAATTAAAAACTGGATAAGGAGTGATTGGTGGTTAGCAGATAATAGCAATGAAGAGAGATTAGAAAGTGGAATTATCAAAACTCTTGAGACCCAAAGAAGCGAGATATCTTAGGAAATAAGATCACATCACACAATCATAAGTGTGTGATATTGCAGGGGAACAGTGTCCTCAGGAGTGATTCAGTTTTGTACGGCAACCAGGAGACATAGGGAGTATTAAAGGACCAACAGGAAGCTATAGGAGAGTGTGTTAACCATTGAACAAGAGTTCTGAATGCTAAATGGATGGGAGCAAGGAGAGAACAATGTAAAGTTCAGGGTAACATCAGGGAGAAGAGACACAAACAATTACACAAAAGGGAATATATCAGTGCAGGTATAAACTGAGACAGGAAAACAGAGAAAAATTAGTGATATCATGCCCTTTCAATAATATTTCTTTAAGTATTTGCTCAACATTTATCAAAATACAGTAAGGGAGAATCTATTTTCTATTGATAAAAATTATCTTTACTTTTAATGTATAAAATGAGAAGTTATTACTTGTATTAAGCTGCAGGATTTTTGTTGTTTGTTGAGACAGGTTCTCAATAGGTAGCCCAGGCTGGCCTCCAACTTGGAATCCTCCTTCCTCAACCTCTTGAATGCTGGGATTATAGGCATGTGGTTACCACACCTGGCTTTCCATTAAGCATGTGGAAGGATGATTTTTGAGACAAAAGTTTCTCCCTCTGTTTTCTCCTTCTTTGCACCCATTAAGGAAGGGAACAGGTATTAGATGAGAACTCTACTGCCCTAATCACACATTTCTTTTTAAAGAACTTCTATAATTATACTTCCAGCTTTCTTGTCTCCATTACTGTCCTTCCCCGAGAGAGTGGCACATCTGGTTGGTGAACTTGACCAAGTCAGTGGAAGCATGGCTCAGCAGCTCCTACATTTCCTCCCTCTTGGTTCTACCTGCTCTCAGGATGCACACTTTAGCTGCTGCTCGCAGGAGTGTAATATTCCCTAGGGGAAGTTCAAAGACAATGAATTAGTAGAGCTCTGCCATGGCCTGGAAACATAAAACTTTCTAATTCAGGGTGAAGTATTAGGTAATCCACAGAGAACACAAATGAAAAGCCACTTTCTTGGTAGTAAATTTAATGTTTTGTTCTTGTGTTTTAATCTCTATTCATATGCCTCCTGTGTTTCATTTCTCATATGGCTCCAAACTTAGGAAGGAAATTTATGGGTTGTATATTATTTGCTTATTGCTGCCAGAACAAATTACCACATATTTAAAGACTTTACAAAAACACAAATATATCTTCAAATCTGAAGGTCACAGTTTCCAGAGATTAAGACATGGATCTTTTTATAATCCAGAAGTCTTTATTTTTTATACCTATTACATCCTTAAATTCATAGGGAATCAGTTCCTGCAGCTGAGGTTCCTTTTTTAAAATTTATTTATTAGCATGTTATAGCTATACTGGGGTTACATTGTGACATTTATAAAAGTGCTTACAATATATCTTTGTTATATTCACCCTCTCCATCATTTTCCTTTATCCTTCGTCCTCCTGTTCTTACAATAGTTTCCACTAATATCATTATTCTATTTTCATACATTAATACATAGTACTTCCACCATATTTTCCCTCCTTCACCCTTTCCTTATGCCCTCCCACTGGTACCAGTCATCAACAAGAATTGTTTATGGAGGTGATGAACCAACTTGGAGTATAATACATACACATATATATATATATGGAAATGTCATATCTATGGAAATGTCACAATGAAACTCCCTGTATAATTATCATAAACCAAAAAACGTCTTTTTTTTTTTTTAATGAAGGACAGAAAAGTAAAACAGGACATGGACATCTTAAGTAACCATTATTCTGCCTCCCATAGGCTGATACTCCATCTGGAGGCTCAGTGCTTCTCACCTTGAGAGACATGTGAGGAAGGGTGGGAGGCAGTATTAACTACATAACCTGATGCCTCAAGGATCTTGTTTCCCAAAGCCTAAATCCATTGTAAAGATTTTGCTAAGTAACTTAGGAAATTTGAAGAGAAAGAGTATTTGAAGAAAAACATGAAGAAAGAGGGATTTCCTCCAGATTAACAGAAGATTTTTCAGAGTTTGCAAGGTAGACAGAAAAGTCTGTGAGTCCTAAAGTTAGTAGAGAAATTTCCACTCACTTCTGAATGTAAAACAGTAGTCAGATATGTCCACAAAGGTAGGATTCCAGCACCAGGGCTCCCAGACCATCCTCTACCATTCTCCCTGGGAATGGTTTTGGAAACAGAACCACCAGGTCTCAGAGAATTGCATCTACAGTGCTCAGGATAGGCTGGAAGCACTATCTTGAAATGAAAGAAGAAGAACATTTTCCTGAATCTTCTTTCATTTCCTGAATCAGTCTTTAAGAAGCTTGTTCAAAAAAAGTGAAACTTTTTTTCACCTTCTTTCCATATCAGAAACCCTTCCCATTTGCCTGTGGTGCCCCTCCCCCACTTCTTCCTCAATCAGTTTTCTTTTATGATTTTCTAAAGTAGATAATTTCTTGGAGAGCAGATTAAAATATTTGAATTTCAAATAATAAATCATTCATTTTTAGTAAATGGAATTATGCCATCATTGTTCAGTTTTTCTAGCCAACTTGAGATGTCAGGTGCCAGCTGGCTGATCTTAAGACTAATAGACATAGTGTGTAGGCACAGGGATGGAAATAGTAGACAAGAAAAAAAATATATATATGTACATATACTTTAAAACTCTACTGAAGATTATTATCTGGGAGTACTAGTTAAGAATGGCAAATATACATTTCCAATAAGAACTAAATCTGAATGAACTATAGCCCCACATTCTTAATATTTCCAAGAATTCTGGCATTCCCAGTAATCTGGCTCTGCTGGAAAGCATGGAATTTCTGAAGGGTCATTTTTTGGAGAATGGGCAGAAATCAATAGCAATATGAAGCAAAATTTTTTGGATGCTGGTGGAAGGTCAGCCCTCACAGAGGTCAGCTGCTCCCCAGAAGATCTGCAGGACTGGAACATGGAAATAAAGCAGTGTGCTCCTTTGCCTTCTGGTCTAATCCAATGAGCAGCAGGGTGAGGGGGTGATTCAAGGAGTGAGCTGGAACCTTGATATCCTGTGGGGTGTGGGAAGGGTCCCTCTCCACAGTCTTTGACTGTAATTTGGGCTCAGCTTAACATTTGGGTCAGGTCTAGATGAGGAATCTCTTTGCTGAGCTTCTATCCACAAGTCTCTGAATGCAGTTTAGATTTTTTTCACCTCAAATACTATTTGCTTGACTCTGTTACCTGCAAAACAGGGACTTTATTCTTTATTTTTAGTTTATATAACAATTAATTATCAAAATTTTATTTATGTACTTGTTTGTGGCTGTCTAACATCCTATCTGTAGCTCTCTTCCAATCATCACGTGGTATTTCTTAGGGAAAACAACCCTAAGAACAACCCATTATGTGCGGGCTTATGAAAGGATAATTTCCAATACAACCTCCTCCATCCCATCTGGATCCTCCTAGATCCAGATAGGATCTGGGATCAGCCAGTTGGATACTTTCTCCCAAACAAGGAATCATAAGCAACTGGAAAAAAAAAAGCAAAAGGAAAGTCAGAGGTAAAATTGATCAGAAGTGATGAAAATCAGTGGCACTTGACCCAAAGTGCTTTTACATCATGACCTTGGCAGAGTGTCTAGCTGTTTCACATTGAGCACTACATCGGATTCTACCCATTTGCCTGTCTCTAATCTTGCATATCCTATCAACTCAAGGACTCTCTCCTAATATACTGCTAGCAAGAGTTCTTTTTTAGAAGATAGTTTGCTTACATCAATAACCTGATTACAGACTGTAAGGCATGACTTAAGTAGTAGAGCACCTGCTCAACATGTCCTGAATTTAAACCCCAGTACCACCAAAAAATAAATATATTCATAACCTAACTGCTATGTGTTCTATAAAACTTCTAGCTCATCAGTCTAAATTTTTAATAAACAATATTCAATATTCTCCTCTATTCCAGTAAAAAGTTGAATTAGAGTGAGAATGGGGACAGAGGAAGATGAGTTTAGAGCAATTAGAACTTGAACTAGAACTTGAACTGCACTAGAATAATGCAGTGTATTCTCAGCATAAATGACAGGATGAATGTATTGAGGAAAAATGGTGACACTGGAGAACCAGGCTTTTTCCTGTCCTATGTTGGTGACATCATTATTTGTGAGGAAATACCAAACATTCCCAGAGGTTCAGACACAAAAATTCAAATGTAACCACACAATTACATTCTAGTGCAAATATATTATTTCTATAGTATTAACCAGTTGGAGTAGCTCAAATAATTGTATATAGTCAATACCATGGCATCAGAATTCATAAAGGTTAATGTGACACAGAATAGGAAACACAATAAAAATCCATCCTTGAAACCTTAAGAGACATAACCAAAAGGAGCTGATATTTTAACTCAATTTTTTTTTTGGATTCAAAGCCCATTCTAGTCACTACAAACAGATCTAATCCATCTTTCTCTTCTCACATGAATGAATAAGGCTGAACTTATTCATGAAAACCCTAAATTTATTTGATACCTTTTACTTAAGGAAAAGTATTTTCAAAGTTTGAAAAAATGAAGACCCAAAATAGAATGACAAGTGAGATGCAAGCCTACAGAGAATTACATAGAAATGAGGGGAAATTTTTTTCAGTTGAAATGTTCTGGAGAAAGCACATTTCTTGGGCAAGCTATTAAGAGAGTCATTTGCCAAATTAAATGTCAAGACTTGCAGGTTTTCAATTAGGCTACTGCAAACAACCACAACAGATGAAAATTTAAACAGTACATCCAACAATGTAACAATGACATTGGTGTATTGGTTCTCAAAGTACTATGGGAAAGCTGAGCAGCTGTTTAACAAATACATAGACATGAAATAAACATGCAAATGACTGCCAGCACTAGGAATTTTCACAATTAAATCATGACCGGGACTACTCAATTATTACAGACAGAGTCCCTTTACTAAAGAATTCTGGGAAAACAGCTTGTAACATTTAGTCATACAATGTTTACTTATAGTTGCAAATTTATAGCTGCATATATATATATATATATATATATATATATATATATATATATATATATATGAAGCCAGTGGTAAATGTGACAAATTATATGAGAGTGATACAGCCAGTGCCTGCAATAAATGAAATCTAAAATGCAGAAAGATTCTGACAAGCAAGGTCTAACAAATCCCAGATTATGAAATTTGCATGATTTGACACTAGCAATAACTCACCCTGCTTTTATCCTTTTGAGTCCTTTTCCAGTATGGTCTCCTCCACCACCAAAAAGGGGGGAAGTTAAAAATGAAATACGTACCCTGAGGACCTGTAAAATACTTTTCACTCTGCCTTCTGTACCTGCTCCCCTCTCTCTGTTTGCATTAGTATGAGACTGATATATTGTTGTACAATTTATTTAAGTCAATCCCTGTCAACAGCACTCTGAAAACATGAAGCAGCATAGGTCTGAAGTACCTGCTGTCAAAGGAAAATGCATGTGCTGATTGGTCTCTCCAGCCCATCATTCTGCTGTTGAGGTGAGAGAGAAATGAGAACATCTAAGCCAGTGGAACTACTTCATGTTTAGAGGTGCAACGGGTGGGGCTGAGGTGGTCTCATCAAATAGACCCTCTCCCCAAACAGTGCCATTTCTCCTCCCCAATTCCATGCTCAAGATCAGTTTTCACTGTTTCTGGATCTGGCTCCCAAAGGAGCAGAAAGGCTTTGGAAAGAGAAACTGGCCCCTGGCTGCAAAGGGAAGCTTGAGATCCACGGATAAGCAGGGATCCTCCAGCAGTGGAGCCACATATTCTGCAGCCTTTGGCTGCTGTCCAGCGGGAGGCCTGTCTGTGAGCAGCAGTATCTGAAAGTGGCAAAGCAGGTGGGTTCTAGTGAAGACAAGGTACTCAGTTTAAGTTAAAGGTCAAAGGAAAGGGAGGAGAGACAACTTGTGGAGTTGAGAATTACAAAAGACTTGGAACTGGCAGTGTCCAAAACCAAAACCCTAACTTCTTCATATCAAAGAAGGAAAATTATCAGGCTCTTAACAAGCAGTCACATTTCCATGGTTCCCACAGAAATGCTCTGTATGAAGATTTACAACTGCATATATATATATACATATATATACCGCATTACATTACATTTTTTTTTCTAATGCTGGAGATTGAACTCAGAGCCTGGTGCTCACTAGGCCCAACAACAATTATACCCCCAACCCCTTTGATTTGGTGTGTTTCTGAGAAGGTCATCTGCTTTTACCCACATTAGGCCTCAGACTGAGTTTCTATCTCTACATCCTGAGTAGCTATAATTGCACAATGCCTGGCTTCACATTACACTTTTCTTAGTATGGCATTAAATATAGATACTTATGTAATTGTATTATGCTACTCATTAGGATAGAAATCCATGGAACTATTTCCTCCTAATGATAACTGCTTTCTGGATGTGTTGGGGTGTAGTACCTTCACAATGTGTTTATTGAGAGCTTTAGAATGAAGTTCTTTGGGGTAGAAGTCTCCTGGTGAGAAGAGAGTAGTAAATATCTTCTTTAGTTTTTCAAATCCTGCTTGTTTAGAATTACTTCAAAAATTCTATTATTTATAAATACCTTTGTTTTAAAATAAATGAAAGCAGCATGGTAAAATAAATAATAACTAAGTTGGAGGAAAATACCAAACGAACAAAATAAGAAAAAAATTCTGCAAATAAATGTAAACAGATATGAAGAAGAGCTGGGAGTGAGGCTGATTTAATTGCTTTCTCTTTTTTTTTACTCATTTGCATACAATGTTTGGGTCATTTCTCCCCTCCTCCCCCTTCCCCTCCCCCCCTTACCACCTACCCAACCCCCTCCCTCTCTCCCCCACCCCCTTGACACCCAGCAGAAACTATTTTGCCCTTATCTCTAATTTAGTTGAAGAGAGAGTATAAGCAATAATAGGAAGAAACAAGGGTTTTTGCTGGTTGAGATAAGGATAGCTATACAGGGAGTTGACTCGCATTGATTTCCTGTACATGTGTGTTACCTTCTAGGTTAATTCTTCTTGATCTAACCTTTTCTCTAGTTCCTGGGCCCTTCTCCTATTGGCCTTAGTTGCTTTTAAGATATCTGCTTTAGTTTCTCTGCGTTAAGGGCAACAAATGCTATCTAGTTTTTTAGGTGTCTTACCTATCCTCATATCTCCCTTGTGTGCTCTCCTTTTATCTTGTGATCAAAGTCCAATCACCTTGTTGTGTTTGCCCTTGATCTAATGCCCGCATATGAGGGAGAACATACAATTTTTGGTCTTTTGGGCCAGGCTAACCTCACTCAGAATGATGTTCTCCAATTCCATCCATTTACCAGCGAATGATAACATTTCATTCTTCTTCATGGCTGCATAAAATTCCATTGTGCATAGATACCACATTTTCTTGATCCATTCATCAGTAGTGGGGCATCTTGGCTGTTTCCATAACTTGGCTATTGTGAATAGTGCTGCAATAAACATGCGTGTGCAGGTGCCTCTGGAGTAACCTATGTCACAGTCTTTTTGGGTATATTTCCAAGAGTGGTATTGCTGGATGAAATGGTAGATCAATGTTTAGCTTTTTATGTAGCCTCCAAATTTTTTTCCAGAGTGGTTGTACTAGTTTATATTCCCACCAACAGTGTAAGAAGGTTCCTTTTTCCCCACATCCTTGCCAACATTTGTTGGTGGTGGTGTTGCTTATGATGGCTATTCTAACAGGGGTGAATGTGGTTTTAATTTGCATTTCCTTTATTGCTAGAGATGGTGAGCATTTTTTCATGTGTTTTTTGGCCATTTGAATTTCTTCTTTTGAGAAAGTTCTGTTTAGTTCACTTGCCCATTTCTTTATTGGCTCATTAATTTTGGGAGAATTTAGATTTTTAAGTTCCCTATATATTCTGCTTATCAGTCCTTTGTCTGATGTGTAGCTGGCAAATATTTTCTCCCACTCTGTGGGTGTTCTCTTCAGTTTAGAGACCATTTCTTTTGTTAAGCAGAAGCTTTTTAGTTTTATGAAGTCCCATTTATCTATGCTATTTCTTAGTTGCTGTGCTGCTGGGGTTCCATTGAGAAAGTTCTTACCTATACCTACTAATTCCAGAGTATTTCCTATGGTTTCCTGTATCAACTTTAGAGTTTGTGGTCTGATATTAAGATCCTTGATCCATTTTGAGTTAATATTGGTATAGGGTGATATACATGGATCTAGTTTCAGTTTTTTGCAGACTGCTAACCAGTTTTCCCAGCAGTTTTGTTGAAGAGGCTGTCTTTTCTCCATTGAATATTTTTAGCACCTTTGTCAAAGACAAGTTGGTTATAGTTGTGTGGCTTCATATCTGGGTCCTCTATTCTGTTCCACTGGTCTTCATGTCTGTTTTTGTGCCAGTACCATGCTGTTTTTATCATTATTGCTTTGTAATATAGTTTGAAGTCGGGTATCGTGATACCTTCAGCATTGTTCTTTTGACTGAGTATTGCCTTGGCTATTCGTGGCCTCTTTTGTTTCCATATAAATTTAACAGTAGATTTTTCAATCTCTTTAATGAATGTCATTGGAATTTTGATGGGAATTGCATTAAACATGTAGATTACTTTTGGGAGTATAGACATTTTTACTATATTGATTCTACCAATCCATGAGCATGGGAGATCTCTCCACTTTCTATAGTATTCCTCAATGTCTTTCTTCAGAAGTTTATAGTTTTCCTTGTAGAGGTCATTCACATCCTTTGTTAGGTTTACACTTAGGTATTTGATTTTTTTTTTTTTAGGACAATTGCTTTCTCTTGAGTAGCCTGTGCCATTTAGCATGGTTAAACGTCTTTCCGTACATTCATTTAATAGTTATTTACTGTTTTGCCATGAGCCAGACACTCCTCATGGAAATTTCCTCTTGAGTTGCACAGCAATGTCTTTTACCATGGTTCCTTCTACCCTCCTAATTCGTTTCTATTCCATCTTCCATACTTTTAGTTGGAAAATACTTCTGGTTCTATCTCAATCCTTTTGTTTTTATCTTCTCTTTTAAGCTAAGTAATTTCTAAATACAGGAGCCAACTCTTCCCAGATAAGTTCTACATTTTCAAAAGGCCAAAGGTTTTGTCCACCTTATATGTTCCGCCAGTACCACAAGCTTACATGACAAAAAGTACTCTGTAATGATCACAGAACTATTTCCTGACTTCACTTTGCTAAAGTACTGCCAAACTTCAAGTCACCAAACATTAAGCCATGGAATCATTTCCCATCTTCACCTCCCCCCTCATTACCTTACAACAGTACAACCATGAATTTGACATGTATTGACATAAAGAAAACATCGAAGTCCACCTATTCATAATCTGATGAATTAGTGAAAAGACAAATCAAACTAAGACAGGAAAAAAGAGCAAAAACAGGCTATCTTAGGAATAATAAACAGATGTAATCATAGTTACAAAAGATTGAAATATTTTGTAAAATAGTACTACATACAACTCCATGGCAGCAAATGTGAAAAACTTAGTTTTCTTGCTGTCATCAGGAAATAAATGTGTATGGATACAACAAATAACTTCCCTAATGCTGTTACTTGGACATTGAATTTGCTGAGAGAACTTATATGTTTATACTAGTAGTTTTTAAATTTTAATTATCATGATTATCATCATCAAAAACTAAGGCTTTTATAGAATGGGAGAAAATCTTTGCCAACTAAACATCTGACACAAGAGATTAATAACCAGAATATACAAGGATGTTGAGAAGAAATGCTCAATCAAAATGACATTGAGAGTCCACCTCACCCCAATCAGAAAGACTATCATTGATAACACAAACAACAACAAACAGTGGTGAGGATGCAGGGAAAGGAACACTACTACACTGTTGGTGGGAATGTAAACTAGTGCAACCACTATAAAAAGCAATATGGAGGTCCCTCAAAACACTAAAAATAGAACTACCATAAAATCCAGTGATACCACTCCTAGGCACATGTCCAAAGGAATGTACTCCAGGATACAAAAGAGCCACACGCCCACCCATGTTTACTGCAGGACTATTTACAGTAGCCAGGCTTTGGAAGCAGCCCAGATGCCCCACAACTAATGAATGGATTAAGAAAATGTGGTATATATACACAATGGTGTTTTTTTCAGTCATAAAGAAGAATGAAATTATGTTGATTGCAGGTAAATGGATGGAACTGGAGAACTTCATGTTAAGTGAAGTAAGCCAGATTCAAAAAATCAAAGGCTACCTATTTTCTCTCATATGTAGAGGCTAGACCTATAAGATAAATGTATATGTAGAAACATATGATTATATATATATATGAGAGAACAAAATTGTATTAGTGAATCTGTCTGATTGGGGCTATGGGAGATAGGAAAAATAAAATGTTAGAGAATGAAAACTATTGAAGTAACTTGTCTATATAGGAATATAATATAATGCACTGTACTGTAAGCTGTTGAATATTAGGGGAGCACGTGATAGAGAATGAGTAAGTAATGGGGAAAGGGAGTTAATTTGACTATAGCACGATAAATACACACCTAAAGTACCAAGGCAAAAAACCCCTTGGACTGTCAATATATACTTAATTTTAAAAAGTGAAGGGCAGGAGAAAAAAATAAATTTTTTCCAGGAGTGGGTACCAGTGGGAGATGGGTAGACATAAAGAAAGGGGGAATGAGTGTGGATATAGTAGATGTATTTTTTATTCCTATATGAAAAGAGAAGAATAAACCTATTGAAATTGTTCTAAGAAGTGGGGGAGACAGGAAGAAGGAGAATGGTGGAGAGAGTAAATCCAACTAAGATATATTTTAAATACATATGTAAATACCACAATGTATCCCCCTGTACAACTATTATATGCTAATAAAATCATTTTTAAAAACTAAGGCTTTTCCAATGCTTCTACATGCCAGGTAGCATTTTAAGCCCTTCATCTTGATCGTCTCCTCTCAACACTATGTAAGTTACTATGATAAAGATGAGGAAAGTAGGATTTAACAAGATTAAGTAACTTTTCTAGGGTTAAAAAACCAGGGTGTAGAATGGAACCTAGGCAGTCTGATTGCAGAGTTGGTCCCGTTAATCAGGTTATATCTTAAACAATTTGGGATATGCCATAGTAACAAAATGCCCCCCAAATCTTAGTGGCCTAAAATAACAGTGGTTTATTTCTTTCTCAGTTGAACCACAAAGTACAATTCATTCAGGCAGCTCTCCAGGGAAACTGCTGTGAGGTCCAGTTTGCTTCTATTTGATAGCACAACCATACCAACACATAGCTTCCAGTTGCCATGACATGGAAAGGGAGCTGGAGATGCACACGCTGGATTTAAATGCTTCAGCCTGGAAGTGACATGCTGCTAATGTGGTGAGGCATGGTAGCCTATGCTTGTAATCCCAACACTCAAGAGGCTGAGGCAGGAGGATCTCGAGTTTGAGACCAAACTGGGCTATATAGTGAGGCTCTGTCTCACCTCTCCTCCCAAAGAAAACAGCCAATGTAGCCATAGGAGCCCATTCTAGCCTCAAAAAGAAACTGCAGAAATAGGAGAAAAAAGTCTAGTCAGGAAGAAGAAATGAAACTCAGAGTAATGTGATAGCTTCCCATAACCCCAAGTCTTCAGTAAACCTGACCAGATGAAATAGAGTGAGTCTTATTTTTATTTTCAATGTAAAACAAAGAAAGAGTTGCATATCTGGGTTGATGTGAACCACATCAGAGATCTGGTTGGACTCAGAAGCCAGAAGCCAGGGAGGCATGAGAAATCAATCTCCCAGGAAAAGAAACAAAAATCTATAATTTAAATCCTCACTTTGCTTTATTTATTTCTTAACCAAAATAAAAGAAATTGTGAGACCATATCCACAGGAGTGTGGGATGGTTACCATTTGTCATTTCCAGGGGTTCCCTTCTTTAGGAAAAGCCTCAGCACATTATGCAGAGTCAAGCACCAGACTGAAAGCTCTTATGTCACTGATTAACATCACTGGTCTGCATTGGTCCATCACCCATGTCCCTAGGTGTCCATTGCCCTGGCAATCTCAAAACATTTAGAAGGGCATATCTGCTGCGTCTTTATCTCATATGGAATCACATGGAAGCACTGACCAGGCTGAGCATCCCTGTAACTCAGGTCCACTTTCCCCCAGAAGCTGCCATTCCAAACACTGGTCACCTCCCCAGGGTACAGCTGTAGACTGGGATAGTCCTTGATACACATAAGAATCTCAGGCTTCTAGCAATCATCTACTCTTGGATTGAATCCCTTTCTTCTCTCTTGCTATTGTCAAGAGCTTTCTGATTTCTCTCTCTTTTTTTTTAATACAGAATAATTTCTGCAACATTCTGAAGTCTTTGCAAAAGACAGGAAAGCATACTGACCTCAAGTACTGTCTACCTTCACTTCTTCAAAGCTCCCTGAGATACATAAATACAAAATTCAAGCTTCTTTGAATAGTGACAAAAAGACAAGAAAACAAAGTAAAATTTCAAGCAAAACAAAGTCAAATCCTGCCAATGAATATGTCTAGAGCACATACACACAAAAATGAATAACCAAGTTTTGGCAAGAAATATATCAGAATGATAACAGTGGTTATCCCATAAGATTTGAGCGTATGGAATTTTCTCTATTTTCCAAAGTTACTATAGTAAAAAACATGTAACTGCGATGATAAGCACAAACAATCCCTAAGGCTGAGGTAAGTTCACCAGCAGCTGTGGTAGCCAATTTCCAGCCTGCCAAAAACTCCCCTGGCTCCCAACCAAGCTCGTGTGTCTCTCACCTCTGCCAGGTTTTCCCAAGCACTCAGAGCCTGCTTAGCCTCAGACACAAGGAGATACTGTGGTGCTGGCAACCCAGAAGCCATTCCTCAACTGATAGGAGGACTTGTAGGGGGTAGGAATCAGTAAGTAAATGTCTCACCTCTCCTTCATGTACCACAAAGGACCTCAGAGTGTTCCAATGGGATTTACTACCAACCCCACTTTGTCCTAAGTGGGACGTGCCCAACAGGATAAGTTGTAATGACTTTTCTCTCTTTCCTGACTCACCTGTCTCCATCGCTTAGATTCACTGCACCAAGTTAACAGAATTCATATAACTAATAACCCCTAGATTATGAAGCAACAATCTGTGTCTCTTATCTCTGTACCTCTATGTCTGCTAGCATAGAACTTTGTCTACATTAGATATACTATTAAATGTGTGTAGAATTCAATTCAATTTTAATTCACTACACCTATAATGGAAATTTGAAGATTCTCTTAGAGGAGCCAGAATCAGCATAGAATCAAAACCAAGCTCTTGAATTATAATTTGCAACACAACCAACATATACAGCTTAAAAGGGTATAGTCTTAGTGCCTATGCTTTTTAACTTACCACAGTGCCCAGAGCAGAGATGGCCAGGGTCAATGTTGTAAGTTTACACATCAGTTCAGGTGGTTACCACTCCAACAATGGGAGGTGGTACATATTAAAAGAGACTTTGCTTTTCTTGCAAAGTCGCCAGCAGTATGCCCACAATGATTAGTTCCCCTAAGAAAGTAAATAGTGCCTCATTGACATTCTCAATATGAGTTTTCCATGAGTCATTGCTCCTAAAATTTGCTGGTACAGTGAGAATTTATACAAATAATGATGAAGCAGAAGTATTAATCTCATGATCCTCAAGGGCTTTCATCAAAGAAAAATTAAGTTTAATTGTAGTATCATTCCTCAAAAAAAGATGGCAGTCTGTCTGCGGCAGCTACAGCTAACCCCTCAGTTAACCAGAATGTTTTATTATCAGCAAGCCCCCAGCGTACTGAGCAATTGGAAGGATAAAGCCTTCTTTTTATACATTGCTAAAGGCATCAACTCACACACCTAGCACTGGTAGAAGCCTCATACCTTTGCTCCACGATGAATATGTAGTTCAAGTCTGTAGCTAGGCATCCTGAAAGCAAGGAAGGAAGCCAGCCAGAGGAGAGTGAAATCCATAATAGCTTGGACCTTGGAGTCAGACACAAGTCTGAGGATTTTGTTTCCACGTTTAAACTAGCCTATTATGTCCTGATAGATTATTTGACAGATGTGAGTGTGATTTTTATGGCCTTTTTAAGTACCAGAAAAGAGTCTCAAGCACTTGGTGGCATTTAAAACTTCCAGAGGTGTGTCTTATCCCTCACTGCAACTGAAGAATGGGTTAATTTAGGACTGGTCCTGCCAAAGTCAAAAGGCAGCAAATGTCTCTTCTGATGCCATCCGTTCCCCTACTCAACTCTCCTTTCACTGTTCCTCTTGAATATGCATCTTCCTTTTGAATATCCCATCAGGACAGAAAGAACAAACATGGGACTCTGCTCGGTGCCCTTCTCTCACTTTCCACCTGATGAAGGTATATATCTTTGAACATATGTCCTCCTAGTTTCTCTTCTCTTCCTTCCTGTTCCTATTTCTACCTCAACCTTCTCCCTTTCTTATTCCTATCTCTACTCCTTCCAAGAGATAGATTAGAAGAAAAAATATTTGTGATGGTTTTATACTGTTGTTTGGAGGGTTTTCCATGTCCATTTAATCATGAACCTATTTATTATGTGCTAGGCACCATTCAGGATAGTTTCACATGTAATACATTGATGTCTCTGCTTAAATGCAAACACAGTTCTCCTTCTTCTAAATTTTCTACTATTTTTTCCACCAAATGTTATTTATGTAGTCAAAGTAACTAGGAAATATGCCCCAGTACTTCTTTGGCTGAGTACCTGGGTTTAATTCATACATAAAAGCAACTCTAAATTTAAATGAACCAAAAAATATATATACAAGTACATTTTTCTCACTGAGTGACAGGAAATGGTTGAACTATTGCAGCTGCCATTGGTACCTAGATAAGGAAGTGAGGTAGAATGGCAGGAAAGCTAAAATGTCTGACTTTGGCCCTGATTCCATTACTCACTACCTAAACTTTCTTGGCCTCACTATCCTTATCAATTAAAGGGACAATCAATAATCTTAGGTCATAGGATAGGCATAATTACTAAATGAGATATTGCAAGTTTACCACAGTCCCAAGACATAGTAAGTGGCATAAAAAAGAAGCCAACCCTGAGCACTGATTTCTTTGTTAAACTCATTTTATTTATCCTCCTTTTTGTTTAATGTAGTTTATTCTTAAAATTAACGGCTTTCTCCCTTCCTTGATTTGCTTGTGTTCTCTGCGTGTTATCAATTAAATCTCAGCTATTCAGGGAAACAAGGCCTGATTCACCATGGGTGTTGCCACTCTCATTGATAGTAATTACACCAGCAGCAGTGGCTGCTCTTGAACCTTTCTTAACACTGTCTTCAAAAGCACTGACTCGTTCATTTTCTCCAGTCAGGGGCATCCTGATAATGTACTTTTCTGCCTTGCTTACCCTTGCTTTCAACATGATATTTAGGAGCAAATTCCCTTTACCTCCCTAGCCCAATTAGGCCATCCTGCAATGCTGCCCAGCTTAAGCTCAACTGAAGAAATTATAGGGGAACGAGGAAATAGGAAGCCAAGTGATGAAGCAAACAAGGAAGATGGAAAGGCTGATGTGATTCACACATGAAGATCAATGAAGGTGAATGAACAGAAGAATGTAGCTAGAAATAGGGAGGAGGAAGCTAATATCTGTGTTGCATTAGATTTTGAGAAAAAGTGTACCATCCAAAAGGAAGGAAGTGAAAATTGCCAATGTCCAAAAAATCAAACCAAATTGAGAGTTCGTTTGTTATTCATACGTTCAATAAATATCTATTGCGCACCTATTGTATAACAGGTACTCTGAGATGTTATACTATTGTGCTACAGAAAACAAACAAAAGTCTGCTACCACTAGAATTGGAAGTGGGCTGCCTGCTAGCATTGACCAACTTAGCCTTTCTCTTTCAGACTTGTGGGTCTGAAAATAGCAAGTTTCTTATGTTCAAAAGAAGCCAAAGGATTTTCACTTCCTCTTTTGCTGATTTCTTCACAGGAGTCACTTAAAGGATCTGCACTTGTACATAAAAAGGCATTACAAGCACCAGGGCAGGAAAAATAGAGAGGTGGTATAAAGAGCTTTCATGAACTAGAAGGTATACAAAACCAAGCCTGCCAAAGCCAGAAAATGTGCTGATAACAGTAAGAGAAGGAATCAGAGCTAAGCCATTTGACACAATTTCCAATTGTTTAAGGTCTGTGATAGACTTACTAAAACTGTAGAAGCTGAAGTTAATGTGTCACTTTTTCTGACCCCGTGCCAAGTACACTCCATTTCCTCCCCAAGACTGGCTCAGGAATCACATTTCTTTCCAGTGGGAAAGCTGCTCCAAAAGCAGATTTAGAATTCATGACATCACAGTGTTGCTTTTTCCATCTGATTTGATTTGAACCCACTGGTGGCCATTGGATGCATCTTATTTTTTTCAAAGAGAAGTTTCTTGCTCTGATATATTAGTTTTTATAGAATTCTGTTTTGATAGCCCCAGCTACTCTAGGAAAAGTATAGCTATGACAGACAGTCCTGGCAGAAATGACCTAAGGAAAGAGGCTGCAATATGGACTCAGCTTGAGAATGTCATTCTGGAAGACCGTGGAAAAGAAAATAATGAGTCCTTTTGTTAAAGGATCATTACAAAAGTATAATGCTTTCTGGTCATTTTCATGTGTGGGAATTCCAATAGTTCAAAAAAGGAAAGTACTATCAATCATATTTAAGTTTCCTATCTCTAAGGCATCAATATTTGCATACTAGAAACCATATAAATTGTTTATTGAATCTACCTAGTTTACAAAGATCATTGAATGTTTATTGAATCTAATAGTTTTTAATAGATGATATATTCTAGGGAAAAATAAAGATTACAAATGATAATGAACTCTTAAGGAATAGATGTTAGATTTCTATGGCAAGTAACGTTTGGAATTGAGTAGAGTTACAAAAAGATACGTTGCTCCACCTAGCCCATGCACGGCATGTCAGTGGACACTGACCTACAATATCAAGTCCAGAAAAACCATCAGAGCAGGTTGGGAAAGACCAGAATTAATTTCAGTGTAGTTTGTCTTTCTTCTGATTAATAGCTGGCTTTGGTAAAAATGTATGATATTTGTATTGAGCACATTGGGAAATCATGGTGGTTTCCATGCAGAGAGTAGAAACCAACCAGTTTGCTAATTGTCAAAAATGATTTTCTCTTCTCTTCATTGAGTCCCACATGTAAAAATATATCTGTCATATAAAAATGACAAACCATACCCCTCTACTTTCCACCCATAGTATGGTCCTTGGCAAAATATTGATAAATGCAATAAGTAAATGACCTGAAGGAAAGAATCATCTCTGTGACATTTCAAGTGAAAAGCATTCCCCACTTTAAGGAAATTCAACTTATGAGATTCTAAGACTTTGACCCAAAAACTGTATATAAATTATAAGTTAGAGGAAAGAGTGAAGGGTTTATTAAGTTCCTAAAATTGGGCTGACAGAGTGGCTCAAGTGGTAGAGTGCCTGTCTAGCAAGCATGAGGCCCTGAGTTAAAACCCTGGTACTGCCAAAAAAAATTAACAATAAGAATAAATTGCTAAAGTAATCTGTTCTATTACACAAGATTCTCTGATGATTTCCTTAAATGGTTCATGGGTACCTTAAAAATAGAGCAGGATTTAATGGAATGGATGAAATTAATATAGTGTCCCAAAGCCACTTCTTCCAGATACTTGACTTTTTGATTTAATTCAATAGATTTGCCAGGAGTATTTGACTCTGGTAGATAGTAGAGGTGCAGAAAGATGGCACAAACCAATCACTAAGCTGCCTCATGGTTCTCATGGACACAAAAATATATGTTTTCCTTTTGCTCCAAATCATCTTGGATCTTAAGACTAGCAACCACAATTTAAAAGAATCCCCAATCGAATTAACCTTATTGTTTTCATAAACTAGATGGAGCAATCCCTGCCATGAAAGCAGTACTTAATTAAAACTGAAGTGTAGATGAGGTGGAACTGAAGTGAGAGAAAGCACTATTAAAACTAAAGCTGCTTTTCCTCTTATGCCCACTGGCCCTAGACACACAGAACAGGCAGAGGGGATGTCAATACCCTATTAGAGTAAAAATAATCATGCTAATAATGATCCCATAAACCATTATTATAATGATTAAAAACATTAATTATATTGAACTACATTGCTGATGATATCATAATAATAATTACTGAAGTCAATCTACAAGGCTAGTTTTAATTATTAATAGCAATAATAATGCTATTAAAATTGCTCCCATCCTGCAATAAGTGTACTCTCTCAATGATAGGGATTGAGAAGGTGCCCACTTGAAAGTCTGGAGACAGTCTTCTGAGATCTGCTTTCTCTTTTATATACCAAGTGGCACTGAATACTGGTCCACTTCTCCCAGAAACCTGGCTGTTGGAATTATTCCTTCTGTTTTCTCACATCCTCATCTCTCTTTCCAATTAACATGTACCACCTAAAAGTTCCCAAACATATCACCATTTCTTAAAACCTGAGAAAACATAGCCAATTTTCCTGGCTAATTCCGAGTTTACCTAATGCTCATAGCTAATCCCACTGCTTTAAGAGACTTCAAGAAGATGGCAGCTAGAGGGAGGAAGCAGAAAGTGTGCCTCCTAAAGTGAAATCTTGGAGAGATGCTGGAGATACACCTTACAGGCAAAACCACTGAGAAGAGGCAAAACTTTGACCCCTCCACACCTCCAGCCTGCACAGAGCATCTCCAATTCATGTTAAATGGAGAAACCAGGAGGGCCCCCAGGCCAACGCCAGACACCCGTACCCAGATGGCTTGGGAAGACACAGACCACAAGGTGAGCTAAGCGGCACATGGTACGCCCACAGACAACCCTGGGCCAGAACAGCATAGCCCCCTGGACAGACTGATCCCCACCTGGGGAAAAAAAGATAAACTGAGTAATAAGTAATAAGAAAAATAAAAGACATGTAGCAAAGAGGGTGGGGCGCCCTGAGTGCTGAAGTGGGGGGAGGGGAATCCCTCACAGAACTGTAAATAAACAAGCCAGGCCTGGCCGGAGAAGGCAGGAGCAGTGGCACACACCCAGGAACCAGGAGCAGGAAAGCTTGTAAAAGCGGTGGTGGGAGGAAAACTCCACAGGAGAGAGGGAAAGACCCACTTCCCATGTGAGCTGCAAATAAACACTCAGGCCTGAGAAAGTGGGTGCAGTGTCACCTCCCCTAGTGTGCTTGGAAAGGGGAAAGCTTGTAGCAGAGGCTCAAGCACTGGAGAACTCTGAGTAAACAAAGCCTGCAGGGCCAGGTGAGCGCTAAGCTCACTCCTGAGATCTGCATAAATAAAGCCTCCAGCAACAGCAGGCTGACAGCAGTGGGTAGGCAAGCCACAGCTGCAGATACCATTCTCAGAACTGTCTCCAGACTCTTTTTTTTTTTTTGTCTCCCTACCTTTGATGAGAAAACAACTGAACTATACCTGTATGCTGAAAAACTTACTGAAACTGTATTGCATTTGAACTTGGGACACTTTGTGGGGTTTTTTTTTGTTTGTTTTGTGCGGTTTTGTTTTATTTTATTTTTCTCCTTTGATGAGACAACTACAGAACAACATCTGAGGCACCATCTCCAGGATTGGAGGCTGAGGGACGAACACCAAAATTATTAAGATTGAAACTTCATTGCATTTGAACTTGGAGATTTTTATATATTTTTTTCATTTATTTATATTTTATTTATTTTATTTTTTATTTTTTATTTTCAATCCTCTCTCTGTCTCTCTAATGCCTTTTCAGCTTATGATTGATTAGTACACTGTCTCTCCCTGTTTATATCTTTGAAACTTTTTTTGTTTGTTTCTTTGTTTTGTTTTTTTCTACTTTTTCCCTTTTCCTTTAACTTCTTTGCTTTCCATCTCCTCTCACCCTTCCATTCTAAATATCACTAGTGCTATTATTACAAGCCGGAAAATACTTAATTGCACCCAGTCAGGGACAATAACAACACAAAGGGCAATGACAGGAAGCCAGAAAAAACAGGGAAATCAGTTTCTCCACAGCAAAAAATTAGTACAGGAACCAGAGGGGAATGAAGAAAACAGATACTCAGATCCAGACTCCAACAAAATGAAAATAAACTATGACAAAGAACCCAATGAAACCCACAAAAATAATCTAAAAGAAGAAATACTACAGGTACTCAATGAGAATTTTATAGAGATGATACTGGATAGGGTCAACCAAAAATGTACAAGAGACACTCAAGAAATTCCAAGACAACAAAAATAGAGAACTGGAAAAAGCAAAAAAAGAAATAGAGGAAACCATAGAAGCACTGTATAAACACCAAAGTGAAACAAAGAACATGATAAATAAAGAGATAAATGAACTCAGGATAAAAATAGACAACATTAAACAGGAAACCAACCAGGATATGGAAAACCTCAGAAAAAAGAATGAAACAGAAATGCAAAACAAAACGGAAGGCCAATCCAGCAGAATAGAACAAACAGAACACAGAATCTCAGAACTCAAAGATTGAAATGGTAATTAAAGGAAAAACTGAAGAACTATTAGCTAAACAACTCAAGACCTGTGAAAAGAAAATGCAAGAACTCACTGACTCCATCAAAAGACCAAACCTGAGAATAATGGGCATCGAAGAAGAGGAATAGGTGCAAGCAAAGGGACTGTGTAATATATTCAACAAAATAATAACAGAAAATTTCCCAAATCTAGAGAAAGTTATTCCCATACAGATGCAAGAGGCCTTCAGAACACTAAACAGACCAGATCAAAATAGAACTACCCCACAGCACATCATCACTAAAACAACAAGTTCAGAAACTAGGGAAAGAATATTGAAGGCTGTAAAAGAGAAAAAACAAATAACATACAAAGGTAAACCCATCAAAATCACAGCAGACTTCTCAACAGAAACATTAAAAGCAAGAAGAGCTTGAGGTGAGATCTTCTGGGCACTGAATGAAAATACCTTCAACCCCAGGATACTCTACCCAGCAAAACTATCATTCAAAATAGAAGGAGCAATAAAAGTCTTCCATGATAAGCAGAAACTAAAACAATATGTGACCAAAAAGCCACCACTACAAAAGATTCTTCAAGGGATTCTGCGCACAGAAAGTGAAACCCAACATAACCATGAAAGGACAGGCAGCACCAAACCACAGGAAAAGAAAAAGCAAGAAAGTAGACAGTAACCTCAACTTAGGTACACACAATCAAACCTTCAAACAACTAAGACAACTAAATGACAGGAATCACCACATACCTATCAGTACTAAAACTTAATGTTAATGGACTTAATTCCCCCAACAAAAGGCACTGCTTGATGAAATGGATTAAAAAGGAAGATCCAACAATTTGTTGCTTACAAGAGACCCTGACAGAAATAAGCATAGGCTTAGGATGAAAGGCTGGAAGAAGATTTACCAAGCCAATGGCCCCTGAAAACAGACAGGAGTAGCAATACTTATCTATGACAAAGTAGACTTCAAACCCACATTGATTAAACGAGATAAAGAAGGACATTCCGTACTAATAAAAGAGGAAATAGACCAAAAAGAAATAACAATTATCAACTTATATGCACCCAATATCAACGCACCAAATTTCATCAAACATACCCTGACAGACTTAAAAGAATATATTAACTCCAACACAGTGGTTGTGGGAGACTTTAACACTCCACTATCATCAATAGATAAGTCATCCAAACAAAAAATCAATAAAGAAATCCTAGATCTAAAATATACCATACATCAAATGAACCTAGTTGATGTCTAAAGAACATTTCATCCAACCTCTACACAATATACATTCTTCTCAGCAGCCCATGGAACCTTCTCCAAAATAGATCATATCCTAGGGCACAAAGCAAGTCTCAGCAAATATAAGAAAATAGAAATTATACCATGCATACTATCTGATCACAGTGCAGGAAAACTAGAACTCAACAACAAAAATAAAGACAAAAAACATGCAATCAGCTGGAAACTAAATAACTCATTACTTAATGAACAATGGATCATCGATGAAATAAAAGAGGAAATTAAAAAGTTCCTGGAAGTCAATGAAAATGAAAACACAACCTACCGGAACCTATGAGACACAGCAAAGGCAGTCCTGAGAGGAAAGTTTATAGCTATGAGTGCATATATTAAAAAGACTGAAAGATCCCAAATCAATGACCTAATGATACATCTCAAACTCCTAGAAAAACAAGAACAAGCAAATCCCAAAACAAATAGAAGGAGAGAAATAATAAAAATAAGAGCTGAAATCAATGAAATAGAAACCAAAAAAAACCATACAAAGAATTAATGAAACAAAAAGTTGGTTCTTTGAAAAAATAAACAAGATCGATAGACCCTTGGCAAACGTGACTAAAATGAGGAGAGAAAAAACCCAAATTAGTAGAATCAGGAATGCAAAAGGGAAGATAACAGACACCATGGAAGTCCAGGAAATCATCAGCCATGAAGAAGAACAAAATGTTATCATTCGCTGGTAAATGGATGGAATTGGAGAACATCATTCTGAGTGAGGTTAGCCTGGCCCAAAAAACCAAAAATTGTATGTTCTCCCTCATATGTGGACATTAGATCAAGGGCAAACACGACAAGGGGATTGGACTTTGAGCACATGATAAAAGCTTTAGCACACAAGGGAGGGGTGAGGATAGGTAAGACATCTAAAAAATTAGTTAGCATTTTTGCCCTTAACGCAGAGAAATTAAAGCAGATACCTTAAAAGCAACTGAGGCCAATAGGAAAAGGAGAACAGGAACTAGAGAAAAGGTGAGATCAAAAAGAATTAACCTAGAAGGTAACACACATGCACAGGAAACTAATGTGAGTCAACTCCCTGTATAGCTATCCTTATCTCAACCAGCAAAAACCCTTGTTCCTTCCTATTATGGCTTATACTCTCTCTACATCAAAATTAGAAATAAGGGCAAAATAGTTTCTGTTGGGTATTGAGGGGGTAGGGGGGAAAGGGAGGGGGCGGAGTGGGTGGTAAGGAGGGGGTGGGGGCAGGTGGGAGAAATGACCCAAGCCTTATACGCACATATGAATAATTAAAAAAAAAGATACTGACACTAGCTCATTAAAGATGGACCAAGTAACAACTTCAGTTGGATCTTGGAGTCATTATTACCTCAGTTATTACTCATCTACCTGATTGTTTCCAAGACTTTGGTGTCAAAAAGTCAAAACAAGAAGAAAATTTTGTCATTCCTTTGCTTAAAAATATTAAATCCTAACTCATTGCCTAGTAAATCTGGAATATATAATGTTTAGAGCAAAATGCAAGTTGCAGGAGTAATATTCAAAATCAGGCGCTATTTATACATTCTAACCTGCTGAAATTGCCATAAGAAAGGGACTAAAGTAGAAAGGACAATAATGGAGGAGATGAACCAATTTGAGGTATAATAAACACACAAATATATATAAGGAAATGTAACAATGAAACTCCCTGTATAGCCATCATAAGCAAACAAAAATGTCTTTTTAAAGAAAAAGGTAAAAGTAAGATAAAACAAGTCCTTTCTGAGAGTTGGCACCAGTTGGTGGGGAGGTAGGGCAAAAGGAAGGGGAAAGCGTGGAAGAAGTCCTATGTATTCACATATGAAAATGGAACAATAAGACCTATTGAAACTGTTCTAAGAAGGGAGAGAGGGACACAGGAGAAAAATGGAGTGGTAAATTTAACTAAGATATGTTGTAAACACTTTTGTAAATGTCACAATGTGCCCTGGTATAACTATAAGATGGAAAGAGAGAGAGAGAGAGAGAGAGAGAGAGAGAGAGAGAGAGAGAGAGAGAGAAGGAAAAGAGGAATGAAGGAAAGAGGAAAGAAAGAAAGAGGAAAGAAGGAAAGAAAAAAAGTAAAAATAAATAAAATTATAATGAGCTTGGTCTACAAAAAAAACCCCAAAGTTATATGTGTGTTTTACGGATAACACATGCACACACAGACTGATACACATACCACACACATAAAGTATCATGCCTGGGAATGATAAACACCAAATGCAGGGCAGTGTTTAGTTGGGGTGGGACAGAGGGTAATGTAAATGAAAGTCTTCATAAGTTTTAATAATATTTTATTTCTTAGAAGACAGGGTGATGCAAATGAGGAGGGTTTCAAATGTGTTCATATTTTATTTCTTAAGTTAGTGAGTGGACTGATGGTTCATTATATTATTCTTATAACTTTTTTAAATAAATGTCATTTTTTAGAATTTCTAGGTATAAAATGAGTGAGGTTTGAGAAAACATTATTTTAATGCATGTATTAACAGTTTTGCACAATTTTCTTTCACTTTTCTTCATTTGTACTAGAAGTTCATGTGTGAAAATATCAAGCCTTGTTTGTGACCCTCAGAACTCGTGGCTTTGTATGTGCCGTCAGCTTCCTGTCGACACCAGAGCCAGGATGGCTGGCTGTGTAAATGCTGCTTCTGAACATGGGCTGAGCAGCTTCCCCCTGTGCCTATGGATTTACTTTATTTATTTATTTTTTTTGGCAGTGCTGGGGTTTGAACTCAGGGCCTTTCACTTTCTAGGCAGGCGCTCTACTATTTGAGCCACGCCTCCAACCCTTCTCCACTCCCCCCACTCCATGCTATGGACTATGTTAATTTTGTATCTGCCATCCCAGTCGTATTTATTTTGTTTAGCTAGGAAAATGTAGTTTGGCTCAAAAGCATTTTAAAACAATAGAACTTTGAGCTGTGCACCCATCCTTGGGCTCAGTGATTCTTTCCTCTGATGGTGCACTAATTGTAGGTCAAATGTGAGATGGCCCTGAGCTGGTGCTCTGTAAATTCAAAAGTGCAGTTGACATCTTTTCAATTTGCATTGTCATTTTAGGTTGTTTCTGAGTACTGCTACTCAAAGATATGCATCTGACCAAGGTGTTTTAAAATTTTATTTTTTCCCCATTTGGCTTGAAACAACAATTCAATTCATTTTTCTTCTAAGTTTTTGCTAGGTGTAAGAAACAGGTATATTCTTGAGAAGCAAGTAAAATCTTGAGACAAACTGTAAATACTTTGGAAGCAAAGTTATCTGCAGATGAAATAGCTGTATGTACAATGGGAAAATCCTGAGAAAATGAGCTAAGAAAGATAAGGATTGATGAAACAAACTTCACAGACTATAAGACTTGTCCTGTGGTGCACAGGTAATCTATGTTAATTTGTAAGTGATTCAATCAGAATTTTCTTTAATAAAAATATTCATCTCGGGCAACTAAATTTTTGTATTGACTTGGACAGTTTGTTTTTCTTATATATAGTTCTCATCTATACAGAGGTATATATGTATGTTTGGGTTTATCTATCCATGACCCCACCCCTCACCTCTATCTTTCTATCTATCTATCTAGCATAACCTTTTGAAACTTTAAACCCACTTGTTTTATACAACATAAAGATTTGAATCCAAACCAAATCCAAAAACAAGTACAAAGTTTCATGCAAAGTTTTTGCCATCTTACCGTGAAAGGGCTCCCCACCCTCCTCAAGTTTTCTTTGGTAGAAAGTAACTACTACTCTATTCCAACATGAAAAAGGATGGGAGAAACCCATGACCCCTTCGCCCCTCTTTGTACTCTTCTGGGGAAATGGGGACATATGATTGGTGAGTGTGGACAACAGAAGGGCCTGAGCGTGGAGAGCTCAGTCTTGCCAGACGTCTCTTGAATGACTTGTTTTCAGCAGAACTTTTTTGTTCTTTGCTGTGATGAGCTTCCAAAATGTTCCTGTCCTGATAGGAATGGGGGAAAGCTCCATATGGTAGAGCAAAGTACAACTTAGATTAACTCACCTTCAGGGCTGGGCATGGTAGTGCACGTCTGTAGAAGTGAAGATTGGGAGGAGGCCAGTCTGGGCAAAAAGTTACTGAGACCCTTCTCAATGAACAAGCTTGGCATAGTGGTACATGTCTGTAATCCCAGCTATGGGAGAGGTCTAAGTAGGAGGATTGTGGTCCAAGGCTAGTCCTGGGCAAAAGGCACAAGACTCTATTTGAAAAAATATCTTAAGCAAAAACAAAACAAAACAAAAAACAGACTTGAGGCATAGCTCAAGTGGTAGAGGACCTGCATAGCAAGTGCAAGGCCCTGAGTTTAAACCCCAATACTGCCCCCCCCAAAAAAAAATAAAAAAGAAAAAGAAAGAGAAGCAGCTGAGCTTTGGTTCTATGGTGAGCCAAACTCTTTAGTTAAATCTTACCAGGAATGGTGCATTAGAAAATATTTCTATATTTGAAAACCTTTTCTCTATATTGAGGCTTCTCAGTCTCACCACTATTGATGCTTCTGGCTTGAGAACTCTGACATAGGGTCTGTCCTATGTATGGGGGAAGTTGTAGCACTTCTATCTTCTAAAGTACCATCAGCCAGGAGCACCCACCCACTTTTCCAACCAGAAGTGCCTCCTGACATTGCCAAATGTTCCTGATAAGGTCACTCCCAATTTAGAACCACTGCTCCTTTAAAGCCCAATGCTTATTTCTTATTTTTGCAAGCCAGTCAAGTGGAAAAGAGCTTTCTCTAAAATCTAAGAGCCTTGAAGCAGTATAAACTGGCATTCCACATGGTTCTCATTTAATAAAGCAGAATAGGATACAAGAGGTCTGGGCCACATAATGCTGGGCGATCTTGGATAATTCAACCCAAAATTTTTTAGGTTTAATTCTTTGCATATATAAATTAGCACAGTTAACTATCACAAGATATATTCATCTTGGTTCTTCTTTCTATTATTCTACATTTAGAAGTACATTTTGAACCAGTAATTCCATATGAAATAATTTACCCTAAAACAATATTCATATGTATATGCAAACATTTATATATACCTGTGCTCATTTCAGTGTTGTTTGTTATGGCAAATAATGGGAAATAACTTGAATACTTATCTCTTGATGGTTAGGTAAATACATGATGAAACGTCTATCAACATAATACCATGAACTTTACAAAGAATAAGGCTTGGAAATACATACATATGTAATAAGTATAAGTTAATGAAGTACATATGTGTAAGTGTGAAAAGATGCACCATGTGCACTGATATAGAGAAAATGAAAAATCTGAAATATGTATTATAATCTTATGTATATTTGTAAAGATATCTCTGAAAATAGAGGACTAGAAATATTATTGGGGTTTACACATTGAATTGTTAACATTTGTGAAGGAGTAGGTTATAGATGACATTTTCTTTCTGTAGTGCACACAATGTTAATCTTTTTTAAATTAATGAAGAAAATTAACAAAGTGAAGTATTTATTTTAAAGGACTACATCTCTTCACATGGGAATGAGACCTGTAAAAAAGTGGTTTTTATCTAGGTCATGGTTTTCAACTGGAGTTGCCCCAAACCATCCCTGTTGGTGACATTTTGCAATGTCTAGTGGCATTTTTAGTTGTCACAACCAAGGGCGGGAGTGGTACTGACACCTGGTGAGTAGGGGCCAGGAATCCTGGTAAACATCCTACCCAGGATAACAAAGAATTATCAGGCAAAAATGCCCATAAGACCAAGGCTGAGAAACTCTGATTTTACCCATTTGATCAAGAACACCTGAGGGAAATATACAGCATGTGATGCTGTGCTTTCTTGGAGAAATTACCCGAGAGTTTTTCAAAGAATATCCATTGAGCCTCATAGGTACATTCATTAGGTAATAATGTTTTTATTACCTTTTCCTTGAGGTATGTCAAGGCATCCAAAACCACTCCAACCAGTTTAACCCAAAGTTTCATTTCTCTTTTGTTTTATAAAGAACATTTTTATTTCATTCTTTCCTTCTTGAAAATCATGGCTACTGGGCTGGCAAAGTGGATCAAGCTGTAGATAGAGCATCTCCTTATAAAGTGTGAGGCCCCAAGTTCAATCCCCAGTACCACAAAAAAAAAAAAAAAAGAAAGAAAGAAAGAAAGAAAGAAAGAAATCACAGCAAAATGAATTATTTACACTTTCACTTTCAGCTCACTTGCTCAATGGTATCTTCATTCTTTTTTTTGTGGTACTGGGATTTGAACTCAGGGCCTCATGCCTCCTAGGTAAGCACTACTACCACTTGAACCACTCTGCCAGCACTTCAAAGTGCCATGTTCTTTCCATCTCTAGAGTCTGCCATTTTCCGTGTTGGCTTTTTCCACAGCCTTATGACAAGAGGGTTGCAGCAGCTCTGGGGTCATAGATGATGAATACAGAAACATGTAGAGGAAGGAAAGGAAAGGAATTTTGGTCTGGTTTTGTCTTAGCAGCTGCTTAGGAGACTTGCTCTCACATCTCAATGGCCAGAACTAGGTGATGGGCCCATCACAGGGGAAAGAAGATTGACTTCAGATGTGTCTCACTCACCCTAGAGCCTGATCAGCTTCCAAGATGTTAGTCAGCTTCCGCTGAGGCTCATTACTACAAGTAGGGCAGGTAAATAAATGAACATAGTTAGGGTTCTGTTAAGAAGGAAACAGAAGGATTGGTTTGGGGCAGACAATTCACAGTGTCCACCTCCCAAGAGCATCCCTGCATGCTCTGAAGTAGCTTAATGACCTTCTGTTCAAGGACAACCCAATCTGATTAACTCCACAGTAAGCTGAGTTAGTTCTGGATCATAAACTCCTTGAGAACAGGAATAGAAATTTGTTCATGGATTTATTAATTATTTATGCCTTGTCTACCTTCAAAAAGGTCTTGAAATGACTTACAATAAAGATGTGTACAATAAAAGTCTTAAAACCAAGGTAACATAACTGGGGTAATGATATTAAAAGGTGGTAATAAGTTCATCCTTTTATGTTTCCTATCACCTAGCATAGTGTTTTGCATATTAAAATGTTCAGGAATAAATATCTAATTAAATAAATGGCCATGGCCACCCTTGGTTGAGAGCATCCACTTTATGAAATATCGAGAGACTCACTTCATAATTAGTAGCCAGTGCTTCCTGGGGAAAGGCATTAGAGCTGCTCATTACGCTGTGGTTGAGCAGATTCTTCATGCTAAGGGCAAACAGTACAAATGATGATTGACCTTGCCATTGGCAGCCATAGATGGATGGGTTGTTGTCCTTATACTGATTTCCCAGTGGGACACTTTCAACAGCAGAGATTCATCTAGACAGAGCATCTACAAAACTTCAGGATCAAGAAAATGTGCAGATTAATATGTATACTGCTTTATTCCTATTACCTGTTTATCCAAGAGGCTCTGTAAGATTCATGCCAGCTAAACTGTTAGCTTAAGGCACCCAACATTTCCTTCTCTATCTTCTCACCCAGTCTTTCCTACACCCAGGAAAGAACAAACACATGTATTTACTTGAAAATGTAAATGAGTGAAGTGGATTAATGTGCTTCTTAGGGATGTTTGGATTTTAAGTAGGAGAACTTTCAGCTAATAGACAACTCTCCAATGATGACATTCCAGCCATTGGGAGTTCACTTCTGGCAATGGCAAACTAGATAATTAAGGCCAATCTTCCCACTGGGAATTAGGAAAAAAATTGGATCAAACATGAAAATCATCAATTGTAAGGTTTAAGAAATTAGAAAGATAGTACAACTTGTGAGCTAACAATAGTATTGCTCACAAGCAACATATCTTAAATATAAGGGTACAGAATTTTAGGCCCTAAATTAGGGTTTAGGATGAGGAAACATTCAGTATGCCTGAAGTCAATGCAATGCATAGCTGCTTCATCTGTCTGTTGGTCTAGAGCTAGAAGTTGCTGTATCGGGATATTATTACACAAGCACTGACTGACATCAGACATTTTTGCCCCAGAATGTTGACTATTCACAGGGAGTATAGATTAAGGATTTCTAATCTTTTCATGAGGAGATACAGTGTTTCTGTCTTTTCAGATTTCTCTGAATTCTTCTATCACTGGATGATATGCAAGGATGGAAGTAAAGTGATATGGCAGGGGAGGTTCGTTTGATTTTGAAGTCTCTTATTTTTTTAAACATTTTTTATTATTCATATGTGCATACAATGCTTGGGTCATTTCTCCCCCCTGCCCCACCCTCTCCCTTACCACCCACCCTGCCCCCTCCCTCTCCCCCCAACCCCCTCGATACCTGTCAGAAACTATTTTGCCCTTATCTCTAATTTTGTTGAAGAGAGAGTATAAGCAATAATAGGAAGGAACAAGGGTTTTTGCTAGATGAGATAAGGATAGCTATACAGGGAGTTGACTCACATTAATTTTCTGTGTATGTGTGTTACCTTCTAGGTTAAGTCTTCTTGATCTAAACTTTTCGGTACTTCCTGGTCCCCTTCTCTTATTGGCCTGAGTTGCTTTTAAGGTATCTGCGATGAGAGCAACAAATGCTAATTTTTTAGGTGTCTTACCTATCCTCATATCTCCCTTTTGTACTCTTGCTTTTATCTTGTGATCAAAGTTCAATCACCTTGTTGTGTTTGCCCTTGATCTAATGTCCGCAAATGAGGGAGAACATACGATTTTTGGTCTTTTGGGCCAGGCTAACCTCACTCAGAATGATGTTCTCCAATTCTATCCATTTATCAGTGAATGATAACATTTCATTCTTCTTCTTGGCTGCATAAAATTCCATTGTGTATAGAGACAATATTTTCTTAATCCATTCGTCAGTAGTGGGGCATCTTGGCTATTTCCATAACTTGGCTACTGTGAATAATGCCACAATAAACATGGGTGTGCAGGTGCCTCTGGAGTAACCTGTGTCACAGTCTTTTGGATATATCCCCAAGAGTGGTATTGCTGGATCAAATGGTAGATCAATGCTTAGCTTTTTAAGTAGCCTCCAAACTTTTTTTCCAGAGTGGTTGTACTAGTTTACATTCCCACCAACAGTGTAAGAGGGTTCCTTTTTCCCCGCATCCTTGCCAACACCTGTTGTTGGTGGTGTTGCTAATGATGGCTATTCTAATAGGGGTGAGGTGGAATCTTAGCGTGGTTTTAATTTGCATTTCCCTTATTGCTAGAGATGGTGAGCATTTTTTCATGTGTTTTTTAACCATTTGAATTTCTTCTTTTGAGAAAGTTCTGTTTAGTTCACTCGCCCATTTCTTTATTGGCTCATTAGTTTTGGGAGAATTTAGTTTTTTAAGTTCCCTATATATTCTGGTTATCAGTCCTTTGTCTGATGTGTAGCTGGCAAATATTTTCTCCCACTCTGTGGGTGTTCTCTTCAGTTTAGAGACCATTTCTTTTGATGAACAGAAGCTTTTTAGTTTTATGAAGACCCATTTATCTATGCTATCTCTTAGTTGCTGTGCTGCTGGGGTTCCATTGAGAAAGTTCTTACCTATACTTACTAATTCCAGAGTATTTCCTACTCTTTCCTGTATCAACTTTAGAGTTTGTGGTCTGATATTAAGATCCTTGATCCATTTTGAGTTAATCTTGGAATAGGGTGATATACATGGATCTAGTTTCAGTTTTTTGCAGACTGCTAACCAGTTTTCCCAGCAGTCTTTGTTGAAGAGGCTGCTATTTCTCCATCATATATTTTTAGCTCCTTTGTCAAAGACAAGTTGGTTATAGTTGTGTGGCTTCATATCTGGGTCCTTTATTCTGTTCCACTGGTCTTCATGTCTGTTTTTGTGCCAGTACCATGCTGTTTGTATTGTTATTGCTTTGTAATATAGTTTGAAGTCAGGTATTGTGATACCTCCAGCATTGTTCTTTTGACTGAGGATTGCCTTGGCTATTCATGGCCTCTTGTGTTTCCATATAAATTTAACAGTAGATTTTTCAATATCTTTAATAAATGACATTGGGATTTTGATGGGAATTGCATTAAACATGTAGATTACCTTTGGGAGTATAGACATTTTTACTATGTTGATTCTACCAATCCATGAGCATGGGAGATCTCTCCACTTTCTATAGTCTTCCTCAATCTCTTTCTTCAGAAGTCTATAGTTTTGCTGGTAGAGGTCTTTCACATCTTTTATTAGGTTTACACCTAGGTATTTGGTTTTTTTTTGAGGCTATTGTAAATGGAATTGTTTTCATATATTCTTTTTCAGTTTGCTCATTGTTAGTGTATAGAAATGCTAATGATTTTTCTATGTTGATTTTATATCCTGCTACCTTGTTATAGCTATTGATGATGTCTAGAAGTTTCTGAGTAGAGTTTTTTGGGTCTTTAAGGTATAGGATCATGTCATCTGCAAATAGGGATATTTTGACAGTTTCTTTACCTATTTGTACTCATTTATTCCTTCTTCTTGCCTAATTGCTCTGGCTAGGAATTCCAGTACTATGCTGAATAGAAGTGGAGATAGTGGGCATCCTTGTCTGGTTCCTGATTTTAGAGGGAATGGTTTCAGTTTTTCTCCGTTAAGTATAGTGCTGGCTGTAGGTTTGTCATATATAGCTTTTATAATATTGAGGTACTTTCCTTCTATTCCTAGTTTTCTTAGAGCTTTTATCATGAAATGGTGTTGGATCTTATCAAAGGCTTATTCTGCATCTATTGAGATGATCAAGTGGTTTTTGTCTTTGCTTCTGTTAATGTGGTTTATTATGTTTATTGATTTTCGTATGTTGAATCACCCCTGCATCCCTGGGATGAAGCCTACTTCATCATGATGAATAATCTTTTTGATGTGCTGTTGAATTTGGTTTGCCATTATTTTGTTGAGGATTTTTGCATCAATGTTCATTAAGGAGATTGGCCTATAGTTCTCCTTTTTGGAGGTGTCTTTGCCTGGTTTTGGGGTAAGTGTAACACTGGCTTCATAAAATGTGTTAGGCAGTTTTCCTTCCCTTTCTATTTTGTGGAACAGTTTAAGGAGGGTTGGTATCAGTTCTTCTTTAAGGTCTGATAGAATTCAGCAGAGAATCCATCAGGTCCTGGACTTTTCTTTTGGGGAGACTCTTGATTACTGCTTTAATTTCATTTTGTGAAATCTATTCAGGTGATTCATTTCCTCTTGGTACAGTTTTGGATCGTCATATGTATCTAGAAATCTGTGCATTTCTTTAAGATTTTCAAATTTATTTGAATATAGGTTCTCAAAGTAGTCTCTGATGATTTCCTGCTGTCTGTTGTTATCCTGATTCTACTAATTTGGGTTTTTTCTCTCCTCATTTTAGTCAGGTTTGCCAGGGGTCTATCGATCTTGTTTATTTTTTCAAAGAACCAATTTTTTGTTTCATTAATTTTTTGTATGCTTTTTTTTGGTTTCTATTTCGTTGATTTCAGCTCTTATTTTTATTATTTCTCTCCTTCTATTTGTTTTGGGATTTGCTTGTTCTTGTTTTTCTAGGAGTTTGAGATGTATCATTAGGTCATTGATTTGGGATCTTTCAGTCTTTTTAATATATGCACTCATGGCTATAAACTTTCCTCTCAGGACTGCCTTAGCTGTGTTCCATAGGTTCCGGTAAGTTGTGTTTTCATTTTCATTGACTTCCAGGAACTTTTTAATTTCCTCTTTTATTTCATCGATGATCCATTCTTCATTAAGTAATGAGTTATTTAGTTTTCAGGTGTTTGCATGTTTTTTGTCTTTACTTTTGTTGTTGAGTTCTACTTTTACTGCATTGTGATCAGAGAGTATGCACGGTATAATTTCTATTTTCTTATATTTGCTGAGACTTGCTTTGTGCCCTAGGATATGTGCTATTTTAGAGAAGGTTCCATGGGCTGCTGAGAAGAATGTATATTGTGTAGAAGTTGGATGAAATGTTCTTTAGACATCAACTAGGTCCATTTGATCTATTGCATATTTTAGATCTTGGATTTCTTTATTGATTTTTTGTTTGGATGACCTATCTATTGATGATAATGGGGTGTCAAAGTCTCCCACAACCACTGTGTTGGCATTTATATATGCTTTTAGGTCTTTCAGGGTATGTTTGATGAAATTGGGTGCATTGATATTGGGTGCATACAGGTTGATAATTATTATTTCCTTTTGGTCTATTTCCCCTTTTATTAGTATGGAATGTCCTTCTTTATCTCATTTGATCAATGTAGGTTTGAAGTCTACTTTGTCAGAGATAAGTATTGCTACTCCTGCCTGTTTTCGGGGGCCATTGGCTTGGTAAATCTTCTTCCAGCCTTTCATCCTTAGCCTATGCTTATTTCTATCGGTGAGATGGGTCTCCTGTAAGCAACAAATTGTTGGATCTTTCTTTTTAATACATTTCATCAAGCGGTGCCTTTTGATGGGCGAATTAAGTCCGTTAACATTAAGTGTTAGTACTGATAGGTATGTGGTGATTCCTGCCATTTAGTTGTCTTAGTTGTTTGAAGGTTTGATTGTGTGTACCTAAGTTGAGGTTACTGTCTACTTTCTTGCTTTTTCTTTTCCTGTGGTTTGGTGCTGCCTGTCCTTTCATGGTTAAGTTGGGTTTCACTTTCTTCCTTGAAGAATCTTTTGTAGTAGTTGCTTTGTGGTCAATTTAGTTTCCGCTTATCATGGAAGACTTTTATTGCTCCTTCTATTTTGAATGATAGTTTTGCTGGGTAGAGTATCCTGGGGTGAAGTTATTTTCATTCAGTGCCCGGAAGATCTCAACCCATGCTCTTCTTGCTTTTAATTTTTCTGTTGAGAAGTCTGCTGTGATTTTGATGGGTTTACCTTTGTATGTTACTTGTTTTTTCTCTCTTACACCCTTCAATATTCTTTCCCTAGTTTCTGAACTTGTTGTTTTAATGATGATATGCTGTGGGGTAGTTCTATTTTGATCTGGTCTGTTTAGTTTTCTGAAGGCCTCTTGCTTCTGTATGGGAATATCTTTCTCTAGATTTGGGAAATTTTCCATTATTATTTTGTTAAATATATTACGCATTCCTTTTGCTTGCACCTCTTCTCCTTCTTCGATGCCCATGATTCTCAAGTTTGGTCTTTTGATGGAGTTGGTGAGTTCTTCCATTTTCTTTTCACAGGTCCTGAGTTGTTTAATTAATAGTTCTTCTGTTTTTCCTTTAATTTCCATTTCATCTTCAAGTTCTGAGATTCTGTCTTCTGTTTGTTCTGTTCTGCTGGATTGGCCTTCCGTTTTGTTTTGCAGTTCTGTTTCATTCTTTTTTCTGAGGTTTTCCATATCCTGGCTGGTTTCCTCTTTAATGTTGTCTATTTTTGTCCTGAGTTCATTTATCTGTCTATTCATCATGTTCTCTCTTTCACTTTGGTGTTTATACAGTGCTTCTATGGTTTCCTCTATTTCTTCTTTTGCTTTTTCAAATTCTCTATTTTTGTTGTCTTGGAATTTCTTGAGTGTCTCTTGTACATTTTGGTTGACCCTATCCAGTATCATCTCTATAAAATTCTCATTGAGTACCTGTAGTTTGTCTTCTTTTAAATTATTCTTGCGGGCTTCATTGGGTCCTTTGGCATAGTTTATCTTCATTTTGTTGGAGTCTGGATCTGAGTATCTGTTTTCTTCATTCCCCTCTGGTTCCTGTACTAATTTTTGCTGTGGGGAAACTGGTTTCCCTGTTTTTTCTGTCTTCCCATCATTGTCTTTGGTGTTGTTACTGTCCCT